>NC_090932.1:120932272-121235302 GCF_040938575.1 Ambystoma mexicanum | reverse complement strand
CAGAGGAAGGTAATTTATTTAAGACAACATTTCCAAATTACATTACATTGTACACTTGGGAGTAATGACAGTGTTTAGTTTGGGATACCCAAAAAGGTATTTCGATTGTAAAGGCTTGTTCAGATTTTAAAATATTTGTGTCTACAACCGTATATCTAATATGAGGGCCAGGGACTTTATAACGACAATAGGTCATTACCTCTTTTCGCACCTTAGAAAGGTTCTTCCTTTCAGAGGAAGAATACTGTGTCTCATCCCACGGAATCTCCTCACCAACCTGGGCCTTGTCTCCTCCCTGGTGACCTCCCACAGTACACCACCACCAGGGTTAGGATCAGGAATTGTCTGCCTTTCCCTGGTCCCCGGGGAGGAGACTTTAGGCAGGGTTTCAGTGTGGGATTCAAAGGATTATTCACAATTTGTAGTTGTGAAACTAATGACTTACTGCTGATGGTTGGGAGTGAATGTCGTATTAGGACAAGATGCCAATATTGTGTTTGGCACTGCTACTCTGTCCTTAAATCCAGCTCATATTGTGGGATGTATTGACCCACTCTGCTATGCTATGCGGCATCACCCTGCCAGTTATGGGGAAAAAAACAGCAACAATGGTGGCAAAACCCTTGTGCGTGCCAAAAACCTACAAGAACCTACAAAAACCTACAAAAACCGTGTGCTTCAGCACACAAAAAGAGGGATGCACAACCTGCCACCCATGGTACATGTGCGGTGGAATAGAGAACACCCTGCAGAAATGTGCCAGTGGACTCCAAGACCAGCAAACAGAGTGCAGAGAGAAAAGCAGCACTTTGCAAGTGAAACCCCAAAATGTGCCTACAAATGACATTTGCTTTGTTGCCGAAAACTCCAAAATGCCCATAACACAAAACTTCTCAACATTCAAAATCTTTCCTGGTGCTAAAATTCATGTATCTAATGAAATATTGTGAACATACAAAGTCCCAATGTGAAGAGCAAAACATTCTTCAGACAAACTGGATTGTCTGAAAACTGACAGCATAGGCCAAAATCTGGATGCAGTAGCCGGGGCTACCTGAATGACAGCTGTCAGAGGAGTACTGAGGAAACTTTAAAATGACCTAAAACTAAAAAGTCTGCTGGATTAGCAAACATAAAAAGGATTGTTGCCAAAAATGAATACAGATTTTAGTTGTGTTTTTTCCCACAGATGTTAAGGCCAAGAAAGAAATGTATTTATGTTTGATGTAACACATTTTGTTTTTGCTGGATTTAAGAAGTTAATTAGCCTGGCTGAAGCTGCAAGAACTGGAAAAGCAGGTTTTTCTCCCAGAAGGAGGGCCTTGTTCTTAGCAGAAACTCACTGGGAGGTGTTAATTGCGGGTTAGAAGAGAATCTTATCTACAGAAAGCGAAGGAACAATGACAAAGCTTTAGTCCAGGAAACAGTAAGTGTGAAGGGGTTTCATTAATGGCCTCTGGAAGGAACAAAAAAGGAGGGGGATGGCCTGGACTGCAGGGAGACAAAAAGGGGCGGACCATCTGTTGCTAAACATGAACAAAGAACAATTTTTAAAAGACTCATAACTTGCTATTCAAAATGGTGAAAAATATAAAAAGGACAGAGTTGTTAATTTAATTTCTGGCTGCACTTGTGAAGAGGCGGTAGAACTGTGTGACATTTTCTGGACAGGAATGGCATTATATGTGGGTTTATACAAAATGTATTACTGTTAGAATTGTGAAAATTTACACACATATCCCTATGTTAAACACACACATTTTGTGGAAATTTCCATAACATTTGGAAATTGTATTCATAGCGAAAAGGGCAACATTCTGTAGAAAGTTGAGACAAGATCCCACCGCTGCAGGGTTTTGAGGAATAGCTGCTATGTAAAATATGGCATCTTTGTGTGTGATTTGTATAAAGGTGACCAATGTAGAAATGTACATTTAGTATCAAATCCGATTTTGAGACCAGTGGCTAAAGGGAGGTCTCTGAGGACTGTAAAGCAAATCATAAAATGTGACATCATCCGGCCTTGATCCAGTCACTCAAATTGCAAGGCAGAGATGAAGTGGGGTCATATCCCAGCTCACAGGGGCAAGCTTAGCTAAGCCGGCCCATACCCCCCCTTTGTGATGTCATTTTAAAGGATAAATAGAGACAGCTGACAACACATAGGGACTCACTGATCCAGCCACTTTCCTGATTCCGGCGAAGCACTCTGATCCAGCATTCTACATCCAGCTGTAATATTCTTCCAGATCCAGATGCAAATCTCTTGCCAGCAATAGAGAACTATGGATTTCCAGCAAGGCCCAAATCCTCAAATTTATTCTCTCTACCCAGTGAAGCACTGGGTGGTGTGAGAAGGCCTGTTGAACCAGTATCCTGAAATTCTCTGGCTTGCCACCATTACGCTTGCCTGTGGAACTCGCAATCCAGCTGATTAAAATATCCACAGACTAGGAGAGCAGATCCTGTGCAATTCCGGCGACCGGCCTCGCTGATCCAGTACCATGCCTGATGTGCTGTCTTTCCTAGATCAGACCCAATCCTATGACCAGAGCTGACTGTCCAATTAATAACTTATCCTGTGAGTATTAATAGGAAGAATTGTGGCCCATAGTATCTTTGCATTGTCTTATCCCTATTTCAAACCCATCCTCTCTTTCATTCAGAACCAGTATTGTTATGAATATCTTTGCATTGTGTTATTCCTATCTCAAACCCATCCTCTCTTTCATTCAGAACCAGTTATGTTAGAACTATCTTTGCGCTGACCCTTTTCTCATCTGAAGAAGTTTCCTTAGCAGGCGGGTCGCCCTGATCAAGTGACTGTAAGATCCCTGAGTGGTATTCGCTTTTTCATAGTCATCCTCTAGTGTAAGCAAACTCATTTGTTATTTTCAAAAGTGCATTCCTGTTTTCCATTCTCGTGCCTATCTCGCAAAAACAACCTTTACTAATACCTCTATAACTCCTTCAGTTTGTGTGATAGAAATGAAATTACAACTCCTATGTGTACCTAACATCCATAGCTATCCATATAAGCCATTCTTCCGTTATCGCAATGAAAAGTTTTCCACGATTTTAAAAATCTGAAAGGTTTACACGTGTGAAATAGCTCTAAACTGATTCCGACTTGGACCTTAAGATTTCAATGTTTTCTGCTGACTAAATCATTGCTTGTGATTGTTTGCACCTATTTAAAGCAGCTCCCAGTAATTTACAACAATTTAAGTATTTTTGACCATATTTGCTGTTTTTGCCCAGTCAATTCTAAAGACAATTTAAAAGCTATGCTGACAGCTGAAAAGTCAATTCCGTTTTTCTCTTGTGTTTAAAGGGGGAAAGTGGGACTGATATTCTGTTTGGTTTGTGCTATTCCTGAATACCTGCTCTCTCCTCCCATCTCTTTGCATTGCCTATTGGGGGTTGAGGGGTGTTGCAGGGGGAACCTCTAACCATAGCGCTATCTGATCTGTACCAACACAAAAGTATTATTTTCTGTGCTGCATTTGTTTTGCTCATTACTTATTCCTAGTGTATTAAAGATATTCTTCAGTGTTCTGTCACCCCATTGGTGATTGATGTTTATCTATTAAAACATATTGTGATTAAATTTTAAATACATAAATAAATATTTACCTTTGCAAACTAGCCTGATTCCTGGTTCAGTGTGACAAGAGAGGGGGTTCCAGGAGAAGGGTGTGATATGAGTGGTATATCGTTCAGAATATTGAACTTATAGACAAAAATAAATAAGGGTTTCAGTTGTGCCCTACATGCTGGGCTTTGACTTGGTTGTGTGTCGGATTGAAATCACTTACAATATGTTGTGCTTCTACTATTTTAAAATCTGCAATAGAGGGAATAGCTAACTTTAGACTAAGAAATTCCCTGTAACTCAAGAATTTTTTAGTTCTTTTCCTACCTGAGAGCCACCAACATGAATGTTTTTGTGCAATGCCTACTACAACAACTTGAATGTTTTGGAGTATTACTGCTACCTGTGAGATAATAGATTGTTTAGGATCTCCTTACTAAAAGAGATTTTCCTCCATTTCTAGGTTTTCCCAGGTTACATGACAGAAACCATGGAATACCATCGTTTTCAGTGTCCCTCTGGTGGTGGGTGTGTAGCATGGCAAAAATGGCAAATTAGCTGTAGCCATGTAGTGGGCGGGAGCACCTCCCCAGCCAAACCTCACGAGGATCATCATCCACGAACAGTGCTCTGCTTGCCTGCCTCTGCACCATCAGGAGATGAGGAGCCCCCCTCCACCTGCATATTGCAACTGATGCCCTATCCTTTTCCAGCAGGATCTCCCTCCTCCTTACTTGCTGAGAGGTGAGCTCCGCTACAAGCTTTGCCCAGATTGCATCCACGATCAGCTGTTAAGCATCGTCCGATGCACACCTGAAGCCAAGATGGCTGATGCCGTAAGCGCATGCAAACAAGGCTCCTGAATTGTTGCAAGGCAACACAAGAACACATCACCCAGAATGCCACACCGGCAGGCGGAAGCCGGCCACTTGCAGCGAAGGCCACAGAGAAAAGGCCTGTTCTGCACCTGTTCTCTAATAGAAGCGTGGCGTGCCCCACTCCCTTAGTTCTCACTCATCTGATCCACAGCCACCGTAACAGCATGTGAACCTTGCATGCTGCTGATAATCCAGTCTGAGCACGATCTAACACTATTACGGCGCCCATCAAAGCCCTGATCTTGCCCCAATTGTCACCTTCTTCTGAGACAATTATGATAAACAGTAAGATACTATCCCCCATGACGTCTTGATTAGTCATCTGCATGAGCTGTACGCCACACAGTGAGTACCCTCACAATGTATATACCACAACGAATATTATGTGCCAGCTATTTAGACTACAATATATAACTAACCATTGCCCAATTACTATATATCAAAAAACCAGCAAAGTTTGTCCCCACAGGTAATAGTCTAAAGGTAATGCGGCATACGAATTACCTACACCTCCATTTTGTCCAAACCAAAAAATGGGCATTAAAGGATCACTCCTATCTGGATGTTCTAATCACTGTTCCCAGATAGTGTCCTAATGTTCTCTATGTGTTCAAAATAACATCACATATATATAAAAGCACAAAATGTATACATTTATCTGAGAATTTTTTCTCAATTTATCAACTTCATTGAGCATGGAATCTAACAATAGACTCAGAAGTACTTTTCACAATTTATAGCAAAACATATATCAATTCTTAATACAAAATCTCACAGTTCTTTACAAAACGTGTAGCAATTTTGTTTAAAACAAACTCAAATTTAAACATATTTCAAAAGAAAAAAAGAAAAACCATCATGGTTAAACAATATCATCAATAATAATAAAAATCGACAAGCAAAGCAGAAAAAAGAAAAAAACTTCCCAATGAGCATGAAGTTTCACTAAAAATCACAAACATTGGATTTATATCCTATAAAAAGGAGTGCTGAAGAATAACTGTAACAAATTCATTTCTTTCCAAAAAAGTCATCCAATTCCATCACGTTGGTAACTAATGGATTTGAGAAATAAAGTCTCAGTTGTATCCAACTCAACTTCAATTTGAGAGTCAAAATTGTCCCACAGTATCAAAAAATGTTCAATTATTTTTGTAGAATTTAGGGTTATAACCGGTAGAAATTGGTTCATGTGTGGACAATATCCCACTGTTTCTTACAGCTCTACCAAAGGTCTAGGTATATGGCCTGGCTGTCTATGCACAGGCACATCACTCACACCCGCTAGGAAAGTCAAAATTGCGTGGTGAAATACGTTTCGGCGTATCGATCAAAAAAAGGCTGCCTTCCTCAGGACCTAAGGTCAGATGTGTAAGAGCAAGACCCCTAACAGAAAGGAGATAAAAACAGAAAGAAGAACAAGTCACATAAAATGAATTGCTATATATTGCCTGACTTACTGCGCTTCTTTATGTAGCATTGTACTAGCATGTTCCTTTCTGCATAGCCTTTCGTGTATTCGAATAACCTTCTGTATTCATTCACATCATAATCGAACTAGTCTACCTGACATTCTGATTGTGTCTTCATTTTAGTATGTATCCTTGCATGCTGATTGTGCACCTAGGAAATCGTACAAGTAATATACGTTATCACTGCTCTAATATTATTGTGGTACCTGCTGCCTGTAATGAACTATACTATCATCAATGCTAGCCATCAGCCTATTAGCATGACTATCCACCATACCAGCATGTAGCCTATAGCCAGCACGCCAATTTACAGCAGCAAACCCCTATAAAAGAGTTGCATCTATTGTTAACAAAGTATAACCTGGTTAAGGGCTCCACAGTACTGCCACACTGCTGCCAGAAACACGGACACACGCCCGCCTCTTGACTCTCTATTCTAGTGTATGCTGAACTTGCCTACATATTATATATACTTATGCCCGGTGGGTCCTTGCTCAACATGCACATGCTCACCATTAATATCAGCCTTACTAGTTTTCTATTCTTGCTTAACTTACTAGGGGCATACATTACCTTGAGAATACAAGCTTCATTGACCATGTCTTATATGACACGTGACAGCTCTCACCACACCGTACATCCAATCGACCTCAGACTCAGCCCTTTCCCCAGCACTCCTTGCATTTTAGAGGCTAGAAACGCTAGACTCCGATCACGTATCAGTAAACTCTATGAACCACTCACTAGGTCCCTACCGTTGGCTAACATCAGAACCCTCCGCCATAATGTCTACAAGACTATAAATGATACACCTAACAATAGCAACTATGTCTATCAGGCCACTTCCAAACTACACATCTTGAACAATTAAAAAAACTAGACCAATCGCCCTCACCCTGTACCACTACAACAGCCGCCCTCCCACTTAATGCAGCATTAATACATGCAAGGAACCTAGACCCCACAGACATTGCTAACCTGATATTGGCTAACAACCTTGATTTCTTAGCCATTATTGAGTCTTGGCTGCATGAAGCAGCAGGACCCTTGCTTTCCCTAGCTGTCCCAGATGGTTACACTATAATCAGACAAGATAGAGACAATGCACGAGGTGGAGGAATTGCCATCATCTCTAAATCTAGACTCTCTATGACTAGAGACTAGGCTCCCGCCCAAAACACACACTCCTGTGTAACCCTCACAGCAAAAACTCCCTCTAGTTAATTCACAGACATTAACCATTCACCATATCTATAGGCCCCCTGGCCCCATTGGAACATTTGAGGGGGACATTCACACTCTTCTGTCCAATAACCTTAAAACAACATCTCAATTATCAGTCTTGGGAGACTTCAACTTGGGCTTCAATGACCCTTTAGACAAGCATGCCATTGCCATTGCTAATACTCTATCCGAATTAGGCCTATCAATGACCCTTTAGACAAGCATTCCATTGCCATTGCTAATACTCTATCGGAATTAGGCCTATCCCAAAAAATCACTGTACCCACCCACATCAAAGGGAGAACCCTCGGCTGGGTGGCGGAACACAATTGTGCGTCAATATCACCTCTATCACTTCCTATCCCGGGAGAGACCATTTTCTCTTGTCTTTCTCACTTCTTACCACCAGACCGCACACGTTAACCACACCTATTGCCCCACCCTGTCCAACAAGAAACAAAAAATATATAACAAGGGATAAAGTGATCCCGGCGATCCTCCCTACCCTCAATTTGCTAAGAAGACAACCTTGAGCCAGGCACACTTGTCAAGGAGTATAACAACATTATGCTAACCACACTTGATACCATTGCACCCTTCAAACTTAGACCTAGCAAGCCTAAAGTGCATCTGAACAAATGGTTCACGCCTCAACTCAAAGACCTCAGACACCTAAAGAGGAGCTGTGAAACAACATGGAGACTTCTCCCATCTACAGCTAATAAAACTAAACTTACCGAAATCTCATCCCATTACAAAAAGGAAATCTTCCTAGCCAAACGCAATTCCTACAACAAACGCATCTCTAGTGCTAACTCTAGCACTAAAGAATTGTTCTCCATCCTTAAGGAACTTGAATCCCCTATCATCACCCCCGATATCTGTACCAAGGATGAAACATGGTGCTCTGACATACAACAGGCCCTCTGCAATAAAGTGAACACCCTTCAAAATAAAATATCCCCCAAAAAAACAATCCCTTAACCGCCCTCCTAACCGCATTACTCCGAATGTCCCCTCGAAGGAAATACTGGCTAACCCGACCCCTCGATTCAATTTTACCAAAATGTCTATCCTTGAGGCAGAGAAAGTAATTCTTTCTCTCAAGCCCTCTAACAGTGATTTAGTCAGATCAATCCCAGTAGAACCGTATCACTTTCATAAGAAAGGGTTTTTATTAAAGTCTTTATACTGCAGACATTGTTCCCTGGTCTTTATCCAGTCATTTTCCCATAATTTTGTTTTAGCTCTCACGGGATTGGATAAAAGTAGTTCTTGTGAGATATTCGCCTCGTGGAGATATTCATGACCGTTTAGTTTCCATGATCTGATGAAATTAGTAACAATCCGTTGTCATTGTCTATTGCTATGCATTCGCGATACAGTGTACACATTTTCCATTTGTAATTCGCATGTAGTGATATTATGCCGAATTCATGCCTGATTATGGCAATGAGGGTAGACAGTGGAAGATTTAATAACGCCTTCCAAAACTTACCCTCCATGCCATCCCAAAATGAATCAGGTTTCCATTTTTTTGTCTCGGAACCATATTACAAAATTGACATAATTATCTGTTTGTAATACACCAGAATTTGACAAATCGAAAATTTGCAATACCCAGCATTAATGATTCGAGC
The DNA here is from genome assembly GCF_040938575.1 of Ambystoma mexicanum. Taxonomy (NCBI): domain Eukaryota; kingdom Metazoa; phylum Chordata; class Amphibia; order Caudata; family Ambystomatidae; genus Ambystoma; species Ambystoma mexicanum. The sequence goes on along the minus strand of NC_090932.1, from coordinate 121,226,493 downwards.
TTGTGATATAGTCGTATCTAGTTTGATTTTTGAATTATCGACACAGGATAAGTCGGAATGATGATTATTCACGTTTACCCCTAAGTAAAGATAACTGGAGATCACCTCCAGATTTGCATTTTCTAATTGCCAGTTAATCTTCTTTTTACTTTGTTTTGAGGTCCCAAACTATATTATTTGTTTTTTCTTCGTATTTATGGTGAGCATGTTGTGACGGGCATATTCTCCCAGAATCTTTAACATATTACTTAGACCTGCAGGTGTCTTTGAGATCAAGACGAGAACATCCGCGTATAGCAGCCATTTCACAACATGACCTCCTAATTTCGGGGCGTCTGTTACAGTATTTGCAAAGCCCATGCCCACATCATGAATTAAGAAGTTGAAGAGGGCTGAAGCAAGTATGCATCCTTGCTTCAACCGTCTTGTTGTTAATATTGGTGCAGACATAGCTCAATCAAGACTCAATCTAACTTGGATTGCAGTTTGGTCATGGAATTGAATTAACCACTTTAATATGTACCATGGACATTTACAGTCCATCAATTTTTTAAAAAGTATTTCTCTTCGAACAGAATCGAAAGCAGTCCGAAAATGCACAAATGCCATGTAAACAGGCTGCTTTTTCTGCTGGTTTAGGGCTATAATTTCATTCAATATCAATAGGTTTACACTGGTTCCAAGACCCGCAATTAAGCCCATTTGATGGGGGTCTTGTAAATTGTTTTTTGATAACCATTGATTGAAGTCCCTCAATACGAACCGGGCAAATATTTTCCCAGGGCAGTCCAATAAGGCTATTGGTCTATAAGAGGATGGCTCTGTCCTGTCACCCTTCTTGAATAGTTGAATGATTATTGATTTTTTCCATGATGAAGGGATCAGTCCTTCACACATAACTTGGATAAAGATTTTTTCTAAAATAGAGACCCATATCTCAGGATTGCTTCTTAGCATACTATTATCAAGACCGTCTGGACCCGGAGCGTGTAAGAGACCGAATTTAGATACAAAACACAATATATCGGCCTTGTCAAGGCTTACCATATGGTTCCACTTGTCCATTTCTAGATTCGGTCTGCATTTTTGCAATGGAGTTTGATAAACAGATCAAAAATAGTCATTCCACGTTCTTTCTGGAATCAGATTTATTTGTACCATTGCTAGGGAATTGTAAGTGGCCTCATTTAATAATTCCCATATACCAGCCGATGATTTGGATGCAATGCGCTTTAACATTTGTTCACTATCCTGTTGGTATTGAAGGTATTGGTATTCCACGCAGCCAATGTTTATAGGACAGTTTTAGATGTTTTATTTGTAGTTGTCTTTCTGCTAATGGCATATTTTTTAATTCTCATCTTAATGTGGATTTCTTATTTTTGATGGTGCTATCAAATGCTTGTAAATATTTGTTTCCATGATTGCACTTGCTAGATGGTATTTGTACATACTTCTGCATTGATGTAACATAGCATGCCCTTTTTTGGACTGTTAATGTTTCATCAAAATCTAACAGCAATTCTTCAGACCATTTTAGATGATTCCTCCCATTGTTTGCTAGTACATGTCCCATAAAAGAGTTTTTCACTTCTAGCTTGTTATATAATTTCCAGGACAAAGTCAAGCACATTTGGTTATGATCGCTCATATCACTCGAATTTATAATGAGAGAGCTTACTATTCATAAATGCCAAATGCCCTATTGGTGTTTATATAGTCAAGAGTGGCCAGTGTTTATACAGTGGTGGTCATGGAGATGCAATCACAGGGATAGCACCTTGCTGGGAAAGTACTGGAGCCACTTCCAAATGTTGAAGATGGAGTTAAATGTTTAATTTGAATGCACCCATGCTGGTGGCATTTTTGATGACACATGGTGGGGAAGGAGAATGCATAGAAGTGAGAGGATGCAAAAGGTGGTTAAGGGTCAACGTGAATGGGGAGGGTTCTAACTTGTAGGGTGCCAAATTGAGAGTTGGAAGAGATGGAAACAGCCAAGTGGGAGGGAGTCAATGTAAAATAAGGAATGATGTCAGTCTTTCATCCCTTTCTGGTGATGAACACACAGGGGACCCTCCATAGCATCTTTGACTGCACAGTCCTCCATTTAGTCCTGTCTGAATATTAACCACTAAATCAAGTAACCTGTGCCAGCTTCAAAAGGCATCATACTTTGTTAAATTCAGTTTTATGTACTAAAAATGCAGGCTATCTAGTATTTCATATTAGAAATTCAGGAGCAACTGGTCTTCAAAAACCCTGCAACACTAAATGGGCATGCTTGTAATATTTCTCTTTGGTTTCTGAATATTTACTTCGATCTTCATATACAAAAATATGATCTTTGATTACATCATCAGCATTTATTTTACATAGATTTCACTGTCATGAGCATTCATAGATCCTAAACACATCTTATGTATTAAATCATCAAGACTTTATCCAAACCCCTACCTTAATTTCACCCGGTTAACACATTCCAATGTAGTTGCATGCATTCACATCCTAACAAGTTGTGCAGAGTCAGGAATGAAACGCGGATACAAGTTAGCAGGATTTTGGTTAAAGACTTATATTGAAAATAAAAGTAGTTGCGAAAATACATTACTACCCTGCACTAAGACGAATGTCCCTACCTAAACCAAAACTAAGGATCTATCAGTGTCAGAATGTCCAAACAAGACTGTCCCGTGTCCAAAGTTCTATTCTGACTCTCACACTAAAACATAACTCTACGGTGACGATGGAAATTTCTTTAACGTTGGGTGATATAGAAAAGTGTTCATAAAGAAAGAATAAATGGCTCCAACACAAAAGATTCTTCAAGGAAAAAGAACCTTCCTCCAGAGGCTGCTTCCATTCCCCTGGATTCTTCTTTCCTCTCTGAGGTTTTCCAACAACAGTTCTTTCTGTATTTCTTGGCCCACAATAACACTTGTACACACGATTGTCTGGCTTTGAAATGTAGTTTCTTTCAGTACACCAAGTATGCTTTTCTGTCAGGTGGTGTTGCTCTTTTTGTCTTAGTTAATGCAATTCCTTTTCTCAACCCTGATATTTCTTCTCAGAACATCTTTGTAACTAATCAATACAATCATTTTCCTAGTCCTGATGTTTCTTCTCAGGACCTCCTTGCATTTAATCAACACAATCATTGTTCTAGTCTCAATCACAATCATTTTGCTACTCCTGATGTTACATCTCAGGACTTCCTTGGATCTAATGAACACAATCCTTTAATTGCCTGGTTTACTTTCATGCCAGGACTTACATGACTTCAAATTGCAATGTATACTCCCCTGCCAGAGCTTCTTGCTTCCATACATTTGTAATTGCCTTGTATACTCTCCTGCCAGGCCCTCGTTTCATTGGGGTTCTTTGCCCGCTCCCATAGTTACAATTATATTTGGTTGGAAAATGTCAGTTTGTTTTCTCTTTCTCAATTACGTTGTTCACAATTATTTACCTTCAACATTGTCACTGATATGTCACGAGCCCCGCTGCCTCTGGGTGGACTCACCAGCTCTTGTTGTTGTCCTTGGATTCTCTCAGGGTCAACTGTTGAAGGGTTTGTGTTTTGGTCCTTCTTGGGCTGCCTCTTCTTCGTTCTCCTGTCTCTCGTGGCTTCCACTTGTCACGTCTGCTTCCTTCTTGGCTTGGTTAAGTGAATTGCTGCCTGCCATCACCTGTGAAGGCCCAGTAGTCTTTCTCCAGCTCCTCTCATTCCCACAGTGCATCCTGGTGCAGCAGCTTCTTCCTACTTCGTTGGCTAGCCACTTAGCTCCAACATGCTGGTCCCAGCCTCTGTGTCACTTGTTACTCAAGGAGAGGTGCAGGTTTTCTGGCTTAAATTTCCTAGAGCGCTCACTGGGCTTGTAGCTGTATGCACTCTGCATTGCTCGATCCCTCTTCCTCATCCCATTGTTTTGAGAATTCTCGTAAAGGAATATCATTGTTAACAATGGACTCAAAGATCTTGGATAAACATTTTCAAAGATCTTCAAAGGCTATTCAGTTTGGATGCTTGACAGGTGGAATTGGAAATTATGGCTTTATACATTTAACAAGGCAACCAAAGTTGGAAGGTTGATCTATAGCCCGGGTAAAAAAGTTTTCCCTATTCTTCAAAGGAGAAGGAATAGATGAATATCAAAAGGCCATGAGGGTTTTGGATATGGGAAGTTTGTTTTCATTAGGAGTGATAATCATTCCTCCACTACTCTCCCTTGTCACAGTACTGGGAAAGTGATCTTCACTGTGGTGACTCTTAGTCTTCCTTGTTCCAGTACTTCTTAGGGGATTGGTAAGAGGAGTACAATTAATGACAATTTTAAGGGAGGGATTGTTAATAGGGTCATAGGAAGGTGGTTTAGGTTCCCTTCATTGGTGGGAATACTGCACTCCATCTGGTGAGTCCACTTTACTGCCATTAGGATTGTCTCCCTCCACATTGTCCTTCGTCTGGCAGCCACCCCTAGGGTCAGGATCAGTAGCAGCTTCCCTTTTCTGGCCAGATCAGGAGAGACCTTCCCACAGGAGAGAGTGGTGATATCGCCAGATCCATCACACATGCCGCCTCCATTTCCTTCACATCCCAAAAGTTTTCTTTTATCACAATAATATCTGGTAGATGTGATCTTTAATTTGTCACACCCGAAACACAAACAATGGGCCTGATTACGACCCTGGCGCTAAGTGTTTAACGGCGTCGTAAAAGGCTGCGGCGCCGTTAAACACTTAGCGCCTGATTACGAGCTCCCTTTGCAGGACCCAACCTTAACGTCTGGTTTTACCAGCCGTTAAAGTAGGGACCCGCAAAGGGACCTTGGTGCTAAGTACGATACCGCAATTTGCAGTACCGTACTTAGCGCCTTCCCCATTCCCATTGAGCCCTATGGGGCAAAAATGGGAATGGGGAAGGGCCATGGAGGAAGAGGGAATTACCGCCCCGCCAACCTTGTAATGGGGTGGTAATTCCCCCTTTCTCCATGGCGGAGTCGATAAGTTACCGGCATGGACCATGCTGCTATTAGCACCATGGTCCTCCGCCTGGTTCGTAATGAGGCCCAATGTATTACTTCTGAGTTTATCATTCAGAAACACTTATCAGAAACCCTCTTTCCCCATCTCAATTGTTTTCAATGATTGGTTGTATAAAAAGTCAGAGGGCTGGTCTATATCATAATGTTTGGGGGTAACATAACAATGGACTGTTCTTACTCAAACCTCTCTTTTACAAAGCTCTGTGACACTGGATTATAAGACTTATGAGAAAAATGAGATGCAGTTCACTTCAGTATATATGTCTAGATTTAGAGAAGGTCACACGGCCATCACCAGACTTTGCTAATTAGCCAGGCTTCTCTTCTCACCTTGATATTTAAGTCCGTCAACATTCATAGCCCCAAAAAGGTAGAAAGCATTAATTTAATCTGCATTTATTATAAATTCACACTATCAGTGCTATGTTCCATTGTAAAACATCTGTATAGTATTATTATCCCTGAATCACCTCCATCACTTGCCAGTCGGTGAGAGTTACCACTTGCTCAATTTATGTTCCTCTCCAGGGTATCTATGACAGTAAGATGCATGATTTGGCTCTCCCTGGAAGAGTGCTAAGCACTCATTACATTCCCCATCCAATGTATGTCGTGGCCTCTTGTCAAAATACCTGTGCCATAATGCTTTCGAAAATAAAATGTGTATTCTTACCTATTTGTGGTATTAGCTCTGTGCTTGTATTACGTCAGCCCAGCATGTTCAAAAACCCATCTATTGATTTTTGTATACAGCCATCATGTTGAAGGGGGAGGGAAATATACTTTATATTCTCCTCTTGTGATGGCTATTTTTTTCTGAAACAATTTCTCCACTGCTAGAATGTCAATCTTAATTTGGTGGGTACACCTAAATCTGCAGACCCCTGGATGTCACAAAAAGTGATCTATCATTGAGACCATTGTTGTTCCATTCATCTGCATTTAACATTGGTATTGTAAAATTGTGTACTGATAAAGTGTTGAAATAATGTTGTCATGGGCCTTGGTTCCTATTTCCCATGTACCTGCATGCAAGTACAGGATATCATGCTGGCAGCTCCATTATGTAGGCACAACCAACCTTTCTAGAAAAGATGGTGGGGAGCCAAATTAGGCAAACTGGGAATGATAGCTGCACTAAGTGCCATTGGTGTTCTTGGCCCTCAGATATGCTTCTTCTGGGAGGCAGATGTTGGCACCGTAAAATGTGTTTATACATTGCAGTTCTGTTGTATTGTATTTGTCAATTATATATCACCCTTTCTCCATGTCTATGGCCCCAATGAGCTTTGTGGTTCAAAAGCCCTCGGTGACCACAGTCCATGTGTGAGAGGTTCTAAGAGTTAAATTAAAGATGTTTGTGTGCATATAGCCAGGTTAGGACTTAGGTGGGCTGGTTAGGCTCCAGTAAGTAGCCCAAGTTCAGGCATGTGGGCGGTTGTGTTGGGTTTAGGATAGAATGCTAGTGCTGGAGATTCAATGTGTGCCCAGCATAGACCAACATTTTTCCATAGGTTGTTGTTGTATACTAATGGCAGAGGTAATTCAGGAGTTTCAGTGTGGACGGCTATGTGTGCTGCTAGACCGGTATATCATAGCCACAGCTGCATTCAATGGTGCATGGATTGGTGGCTGTGCCTGCAGCCTATGTCCACAGACGTGGTGCAAGGTATACATACCGTAACCTTGGATGGAGTTCGACTTCGATGTCGTTTTTCTTGGTCCAATGCGATTGGTTGGTCTTGTTACTTGCGGTCTCCCTGGAATGAAAGTCTGGGGCCCGGAGGGAGAGTGATGTACCATCGTCTATCAGTGAGGACGGTCTGGGGGGAGGACGAGAGCTTGTCACGGTGTACCACTGCGAACACTGCCAGCGTCAGTGGGGGTATTGGTGGATAGGACTGTTGTCATGTTTGGGTCTGTGTCGACAATAGAGAGTGTGAATGGATTTCAAGAGGGGGAAGGGAAGAGCTAGGTTTTTAGGGTCTTTCTTAATTCAAAGTGATTGTCAATATTGCGGATTTGCAGGGGTAGGAAGTTCCAGATGATCAGCGCTTGGACGGAGTAGGAGGATCCCCCCAGCCTGGTGGAGTTGTAATGTGGGACAACTAGGAATGATGCTGTGCCAGATCTTAGTGTCCTTGAGGAGTGGTAGTGAGTGACTTTGTCTTGGAGGAATTCTTGACCAGTTTTGTGGATGGCTTGGTGAGTGATGCACATGGCTTTAAAGGTAGTGTGTAGGGAGCCAGTGGAGGACTCTTAGTGCAGGGCTGATATGTTCGCTGAGAGGTAGGTTAATGAGCAGGTTGGTGCAGAATTTTGGGTTCTTTGCAGTTTCCTTAGCTGAAACGCTGGTGCACATCGATAAAGGCAGCGGGAGAGGATGATTGAGATGATGGCAGAGAAACGGTGAGCATAGGTGAGGTATGGGAAGATACATCTGAGGGTGCGTAGATGGAAGCAATAGGTTCTGAATACAGAGTTGATGAGTTGGGAGAGGGATACATCTGTGACAAGTGTGCATCTGAGGTTTTTCACCAAGGTGGAGGTTGCTGGTGGTGGGCATAGGGATTGAGGCCAGGAAATAGGTTGGGGAAGGATTGCTGTTTTCCCACAGACTAGGATTTTTGTTTTCCCAGGGTTGAGGATGAGGTGGTTGGTCGTCATCCAGTAGTCAATATACGAGAGGTAACATGACAGATCTGGGTGGTTGGAACCTGGCGATTTTGGGATTTTAAGGATGATATGGGTGTTGTATGCATAGTTGTAGCAGGTGAGATTGTGGGAGCGGATGAGTGAGGATAGTGGGTTTAGGTATAAATTGAAGAGGATAAGAGATAGGGATGCTCCTTGTGGGACCCTTTTTGTTACTGGTCGTGAGGTGGAGATGAACGGGTGGAGGAGCATGATTTGTGAGCAGTTAAAGATGAAAGAGGAGATCCAAGAGAGGGCAGTGTCTTTAATTACTGATGAGTGTAGCCTGTCTAGGAGGATGGTGTGGTTGATGATATCGAAGGTGGCAGAGTGTCACAGATTTCCCCCTTTCTCACCTGAGATCGATCCTTGCAGGATTTCTTGGAAGGAGACTTCTTGCGCACGGATCGGGTTTTGTACAAGCCCGCGCGAGCCTCATCTGGCTCCAGCGTGTATTCAGCGTTCCGGGATACTCGGAGGCTCTGTGAAGTCCAGGAAACGAGGAAGGTGTACTCAGAGGCGGTACACGAAATCCGGGAAGCAAGGTAGAGAGAAGAGGGAGGAAGGGAGATGGGAATTTAGAAGGTCCGGGAACCAGGAGCAGGAGAATAGTTCAGCGAACTCCGGACCACACGTCTAGTCACTACCAGTGATAGCGTTGAGACATGCAGGGCCGCAGGGGCGTGGTCTATTTGTAGAATGTGCTATGTCCAACGTGGAGGCTGGTGGAAGGCGTACCGAATTAGACGGCCATGTTGGAAGGAGTGTAAGCCCCGTTGTGACAGGGACCAGGAAGTCCAAAAGCGGCAATTTCTGTGGATCATGACACAGAGAGGTCAAGAAGGATGAGTACAGTGCAGCCTTCTGCATCTGCTGTTCTTTTTAGGTTGTCCCAGCTGGACACATAGGGAGCACTCTGTTCCTTGGAGCGGTCTAAAGCCAGATTAGGCAGGATTCAGGAGGTTGTGAGCTTCAGTGAAAAGGCTGAGCTGCTTATATGCTGTGTAGTCCATGAGTTTGGTCATGAAGCGGGTGTTGGAGATGGACCGGTAGTTCAGGGGGAGGAGTGGGTCGAGTGTAGGTTTTTAAGGAGGGGTTTGATGTAGGAGGTTTTTAAGGCTTCCGATAAGGTTCCCAATGTTAGGGAGTGGTTGAGGATTGGGCGTGTGATACTGCCTACACAGATTGACGCTAGGATGTTTTTGATGAGGGTGGTGGGCAGAAGTCCACAGGGGAGCATGATGGGCAGCTTTGTGCTAGGAGTGAGAGGAACTCCTGATGTGAGATTAGAAAGAAAGAGGTGACGTTTGTATTGAAAGGGTGTTTGGACGATGGTCGGGCTTTGGATGAGTAGGGAGCGGGGGCATGTGTTCCAATTTAGAAATGATGGTGGAGTGTCTGTCAATAGCCACATTGTGGGAGTGTTCTGATAAGGTGTCACATGGAGATTGGGAGTTGGAGGTTAGAGCAGCACAGAGAGTTACATTCAGAAATGATTCTATTCAGTTCCTTGCTCGGGTTGTGAGAGTTTAGGATTCTGTTCCCATTGAATGCTTTCTTGTTTTTTCTGATTTTCAGTCTATATTCTCTAGTTAGTCTTGCTAGGGCGGTTTTGTTCTGAGCGGTAGGGATGGTTCTTCAGGTCCATTCCAGATGAGCTTGAGGGTTTTTAGTGATTTAAGGTTGGCAGTGTACCACCGGTGTATTGGTGCTGCTCTCTGAGAGGTTTGTTTAGTTATGGTGAGGGGTGCAAGAGGGCTTGAGAGCCAGAGGTCGAAGAGTTTGACAAGTGGGCCCTCCGGAGGGAGAGTGCAGAGAGCAAGGTGAGGAGGGAGCTAGCTAGATCTTGGGAAATAATATTTTTTTCCCGAGAGGACTGAGCGGTGTGGGGGTTGGTGGTGGTCGGGTGTGGCCTTGGGCATGGGCTGTGGTGGTCAGTGGTATGGAGAAGAATACTGCTGAGTGACACATCCATGAAAGGGGGAGTGGGCACTGTGTGGATACGGTGTTTGTGGTGCTGAATATCTCATTGAGGGTGTGGTCTCCTGTGTGTGTGGGCATGGAGATGTATTGTGTCATGTTGAAGACTTCTGAGTTGTAAGTGAGAGATTGGGTCATAGAGTTTGAGTGTGAGTCAAACCAGATGTTCAAGTCACCTAGGATGGTAAGTGTTGGATCTAGGTTGACGTTCATTGTCAGAGTATTGCAGAGTGTGTCTGCAATGTTTTTGATGTAGCTAGGGGGTCTGTAAATGACTAGGAAGGGATTAGTTGTCTGTAGTGTTAGTTGAGGTGTCCTTAATTAGTATTAGGAATTAGTATTTGTCCAGCAACCCTTTGCAATCTGTTCTGAACAGTGAGGTTGTAGCCAGGTGTGAAGGCCTTGTGTGTAATTTGCTCATAATCGTCAGCAAACCAGGTCTGTGTGATGAAAAGTACATCTGGATTTTCTGCTTTGATGAGGTCAAAGATGAGGAATTTGTTTTTGGAGACTGACCTGAAATTGATGAGGATGCAAGAAATTGGTGGGGTATGCTAGTGAGTGCTAGATGGGTTGGGTTTGGGATTGTAGGAGGAGTGGGAGTGGAGGAGGGGGAGGTGGCGAGTGGGTGTGGGACAGTGTGGCCAGGGGGGGGCATTAGACAAAGGGGGTTGGTGGAAGTGGGTAGGGGGAAAGGCGTGGACATGGGACAGTGTGGGTGGAGGCTGTGGATGGGCTGGAGGTGGACCAGGTGTGCACCTTCCAGAGGTAAGCAATAGTTGGTACGAAGACTTGAGTTCAGTGGTGAAAAAGAAGGGTAATGGAAGCTGTTATGTTTGTTCCTTGATACCACACATGTCCGGAGCCCCCAAGTTATTAATGCCACAGGGAGCTTCAATTTTGGAAGCTCAATGTTTACTCCATCTGATGCTGCAGTTTTCGAAGCACTTTCCAGGCATGCAACGTGTGACTCCAAATATTGGATCCCAATCCACTGCAATGGGTCCAAAACCCCAAAAGTGTGCAGCGCTTGCAAAGACCATACCTAAAGCTAGAAGTCATGAAGTTTGTAGTAAGCAGATGGCAGAAAACTACATTGAACCACATGGCAGGAGGACTTGTAGGATTCAGAGATGAAGGGATCCAAAAGATGAATGTGCTATGCAGTGGGTACTGGAATGAGCATGTGGTAAAACTCACATGTATTGACGCAATGGAGAAACCAGTGAGGGTGCAAAAGCAGGAAGAATATGAACAGTGTTTTTATAACGAAGGGAGTGTCTTTGTGGGGACCAACAGCAAGTGTGACAAGACAGTGGGCCTCATCACACAGAGTTTGCTGGTCCAGTAAGCTTGCCGGTACCGTAGTTACCAGACCGGCAAACTATGAGTTCTGCTCGCGTGTACCTTTTCGCCGCATACAGGTCGGACCTGGCCGGCGTACCGGCACCCGCGAGTAGCGCATGTCGGATGCACCGGCACCATTCATTTTATTCTGGCGCCTGCAAATGGGCAATTACCGAGTCCAGCAGGGCCGTAATGGCCCAGTAATTGCCAATTTGCGGGTTCCGGAAGAATTCACAAATTTGGCGGCATCCTGCCAGTTTTACCGGCAAGGCTACCTCCAAACTTGTAATGAGAAAACTCTTGTTTGTAGCCAACCTAAGCTCAACTTTGGCGACATCAATTAGATGGTAAAGATAAGTTAATTGTTTCTAGTTTGTTGAAATTGCGAAGTTGTCAGCATGAGTTATCCCATAAATTTGTGTGGCTACTGCACAAGCTAAATGCATAAGATGATTGGTATATGAGAAAAGTCACTCAAATGCGCCAGCTCCTTAAGTAATCAAATAGATGGTTTCTGTTCAGTGAGTCAAATTAAGTTTATTGACATAGTGTTATATTCACACTAATTCAATTGTAGTTTAAATGTCTTGTTTTCAGAAATCAATTAGGTACATTGTTTTCTTGCACATAGGTCAAAATATAACTTAGACCAATTTATCCAAAATCGGATCTTGATATTTTCTTCTATTATGAAAACCTCAACACGTGTTTCCCCATTGCTAGTTACAATGGTTCATCAGGAGGAAAGGCAAATAATATTGGTCTCTGGAAAGAAAAGAGGAAAAGGAAAGAAAAAGAAGGAAAAATATATCAAATTAATGTTTCCCTAATCTATTTCTGTATAATCAATAAAAGGTAACATTGTTTTTATATTTGATCTGTTTAGATCATTTTAAATCGTAATGACTCACCCACTCGGTATGACCGTTTACTTGTAATTTACTTAATTCAGTTTCTTTAGTCAGGAGTTCATATACTGGTCCCTTATAGTAAATCAGGCTTCAATAGTCATTTTCATTTGGCTGTGGGGAAGAGAAATGGAGGCAAAAGAAGGGGGAGGCTGAAAAAGAAAAGAACATATTTTCCTTTAGTGCTTTGGTTTTAGGAGAAAATTAGGGTTGGGTCAACTAAACTATTGAGATGCTATTATAAAAATAAGTCAATAAAAGTTGGTCCAATTGCATTTTACCCTGATTCAGGTTTGTTCATTCTTCCAAAAGTTGATGAATAAGGCCTTAGTAAGCCGTATCGCTACCCTCGGGTGCTTTTGCATAGCTGCATTGTCAAAATGCGCTATTTATAGCGTGCAGGCCGGCGCCATGACGTCACCACGCCACGCCCAACGTTACTATGTGCGGCGTGATGATGTCATCACGCCCGCACGCTTGCAACTCTCCCAGCAGCCATTTTGGGGCAATGGATGCCCTTTAGCGTGCAGGCCGGCACGATGACATCACCACGCCGCACCCAACCTTACTATGCGCGGCGTGGCGACGTCACTACGCCGGCACGATTGCAAGGCTCCCGGCGGCCATTTTGGGGCATTGAATGTCCTTAAATCAGTTCTAGTGGCGTAGTTCCAACAGCTAAACTTTATATTTAGGAAATTATGAGTTTTATACAATGAAATCAGTGATACTGTTGCGAGTTTACCTACAAATACGGACTGGATAATCTAGTCAATTGCATAAACTTTAATGTTTTTGGCAGTTCTTGCTGGCTAATTCATAAACGGTCAAAGTGATCCTATGTCTAATAGTTGGCCTTAAAGGACAAGATATATGCCCCAAATGTGACTAAATTAAATGTAGAGAGAAAAAAGGGCAAAAAGGCAGAGGTGAGGGCCAGGGGATATCTTTGTCTAATAACTGGCCTAAAGGGACAAAATAGGTGCCCCGAATGTTTGGTGAAGAAAGGAAAGGACAGAGATGGGAACAAAGAAATTATATGTAAATATTTTCATGTTGCACAAATTTCTGCATATTATGAAACATTCAAACAATGTTTATAACCGGTTGTACATTTCTGAATCACAGTTCAATCCAGAAGCACATACATCCAATATGCAAATCCATTTACTCTCATTTTTACGTAATGTTTCTTCTTTGTTTCCTCCCCTTGGGTGGGAGGAAATGTTCTCCAAACCAAAGATTTTTAGTAATGAAGTGTCTAAATCTGGATGCTCATTGATGATTTGGACAGACAAGGGTGATCTAAGGTCCTTGTGCTTGATGGCTCTAATGTGTTCAAAAATTATCACCTTCAATTGTCGTATTGTACTCCCAATGTAGAGTTTTTTACAAATGCATTCAATACCATAAATCACAAAAGTTGAGTTACAGTTGACCAATTGATTGATTTGCTTTGTTTTGCCATTCGGTAGGTGAATTTCTTTCTTTCCTTGGTGCATGAGTGGACATAACTTACAGTGTCCACATTTGTGTGTGCCCCTGATAGTGGTTTGAAAAAATGCTTTTTTGATGGTCGGAATCGGGCTAAGAAAACTTGGGCTATTTAGGTTCCTAATTGTTGGCACCCTCCGAAAGCAAATGTTAGGTGAGTTATCTAAATGCTTTTGCAAACTTGAATCGGTGAGTAAGATGTTCCAATATTCAGATAGAACGCGTTTTATTTTTTTCGCTTCAGTGCTGTAGGTTGTGATAAACTGAATCTTGTGCTCCGGTGATCCATTCTTAGGTTTGTCAATTAATAGCGTTTCTCTTGAGATTCTACTGGCTTTTTTAATGGCAGTTTTGATATTATTGGATCCATATTCTCTCTGTTTGAATTTTGTAACTGTTTTTTTTCAGATTTTCTTGGAAGGTGAGTTGTGTTGCAGGCGTGCCGGCGTAGTGACGTCGCCACACTGCGCATAGTAAGGTTGGGCGCAGCGTGGTGACGTCATCGCGCCGGCCTGCATGCTAAAGGACATCCATTGGCCCAAAATGGCCGCCATGAGCGTTGCAGGCGTGCCGGCGTGATGACGTCATCACGCCGCGCATTGTAACGTTGGGCGCAGCATGGTGACGTCATCGCGCTGGCCTGCACGCTATAAATAGTGCATTTTGACAATGCAGCTATGCGAAAGCACCCGAGGAGAGCGATACGGCTTACCAAGGCCTTATTCATCAACTTTTGGAAGAATGAACAAACATGAATCAGGGTAAGATGCAATTGGACCAACTTTTATTGACTTATTTTTATAATAGCATCGCAATAGTTTAGTTGACCCAACCCTAATTTTCTCCTAAAAGCAAAGCACTAAAGGAAAATATTTTTTTCACCCTCTCCATTCTTTTGCCTCCATTTCTCTTCCCCACAGCCAAATGAAAATGACTATTGAAGCCTGATTTACTATAAGGGACCAGTATATGAACTCCTGACTAAAGAAACTGAATAAAGTAACTTTCAAGTAAACGGTCATACCGAGTGGGTGAGTCATTACTATTGAAAATAATCTAAACACACCAAATATAAAAACAATTTTACCTTTTATTGATTATACAGAAATAGATTAGGGAAACATTAATTTGATGTATGTGTCCTTCTTTTTCTTTCCTTTTCTACTTTTCTTTCCAGAGACCAATATTATTTGCCTTTCTCCTGACAAACCATTGTAACTAGCAATGGGGAAACTTGTAATGAGGCCTATTATTTTCTTTATTTAGTTTAATGTACATATAGAAATCATGCTTTGGATATACAACATAAATCATCATAAAAACAGAAATAAAAGGATTAAACGTGTACATAATTCATTACATATTACATATTACATATTATCACATAACAGGCCTCAAGAAAGGGACAGAAGTGGTGATGGATAACTACTGAGTGTGTGGACAACAGGCTTTTCTGCATCTCCCACCATCATGGGAGGGCACCTGCCTGCTGCCCTCATTGCATTCAGCACTCCGGGTGGTCCCTGAAGAACACATGATAGTGGGACCAGGTAACTAGTTGGCACCAACACCATTGCCTGATGTCTCCACCACAGTGCTGCCGCAGCTGCCTATATTCTGCATCCTGACCAAAAAAGAGAAAATGGAAATGTTGTGGAGAAGCGGAAGGTCCAATTTTTGCCTCAAGATTCTTCACAGTTACTTAAAGACATACCAGTTCAATATCGACTGTATAGCAAGGAAGGCACATTCTTTGCATCATTGCTGTTACCTGGAGTGCAAACGGCAGCAAACACAAAATGGCTTCAGATCCTGCGGTGGGAAGTAATCCACCTGGCCAATGATACTCGACAGGGCCTAAATGCTATCAAGATGGAGATGCCTGCAATCAGGCTGATGACTTTGCAGAGCCGTTATGTGCTGGACCTCCTCAAGACCATGGCAGGAGGAGGGGTATGCTGAAAAATTGTTGATTCCTGTTGCAACTACATGCCACCCAAAGATGCAGACAATTGGTTCCTCACCAATATAATAGGGGCCCTGCATACCCTTGGCACTCTCATGCAAACAGAAGCTGGCATACAGAAGAGTGACTGGAGTGACAACCTTTTTTCCTGGGCCCCATCCTGGATGGGAGCAATCATGAAGCTACTGGTTCCCGTGATTGTGTTTGTGATCTTCTGAACCTGTCATGGCCATGGGCCGGACGCCCAGACCCTCCACCACCAGGGCACGAGAGCAAGGGGCAATGCGACCTTTTATTGTCCCTTGGGGACAATATGACATGGAGTGCTCAGCTGGAGCGGTCCTGGTGCCTTTGGCGCCAGGCTCATAAATAAATGTGTACTAGCACATTTTTATTTGGTGCAAGTACTTGGTTTGTCCTGCAGGGGCCCCCACATGCATTGGGATGGGCGTGGCTGCTGGGGAGAGGCAGACTGCACGTGTAAGCATCCTTTAGGAGTAGCAGAGTGGGGCCGATGAGTCAAGGCTAATGGGCGTGGCCAGAGCTAGGCTATATAAGCCTGCTCAGCCTTCATGCAGGCGCTTCGCGTTATTCAGCTAATTGCAGCGTTACCAGCTACCCGCCTAAGCGAATCTTACCTGTTTCCAGCTACCCGCCTGAGCGCATATTACCTTGTTTCCAGCTACCAGCCGCAGCACTTACCTTGGAATCTGCTTACTTTGGCATGCATCCACGTGGACTCTGGTACTCATCTTCCATCTCCAGACCTCTGGAAAGCAGCGCTCCAACCCGACGTCGTGACAGACGGTGCCTGGAAGAGAAAAAGATAAAGACAAGGTTAGAGTTTGCTAAGACATTACGTTTAAGGTCGTGCTTTGACAAATCCGTGCGCTTAACCTTAAACCAACACTCACCTTCTGCCGGAGCATTGCAGACGCCATGCTCTTCCAATTTGGCCTCGCTTCATGCACGGCAACTACCGCTCAGCCCCATATACCTATTGGGAGAAAGCAGAGGAAGGAAATCATTAAAAAGATATGGACAATCATCAAGAATCCACATCACAATCTTTTAAAAGCTATAAGACACTTACCTTCAGGAGTTGTTCAGCCACAGCCGGTCTGGGCTGCCACGCACATGGGCCAGTGAAGGAACAAAGTCCATCAAAAGTGCCCCTGCAGTGAGAAGCAGGACAGAGAGCTCACCATCATCTATCAACAGGTGAGACTATATGGGTCGGCGCATGCTCACCACATTCTGGGAAGAAGAGTTTGAGAGAGACAGCAATCATATAGCTGCATTCTCACGATGTCTCATCTCCACGCAGGAGGAGTGTCAACAATCAGCGCAGTCCACAGCACACAAGCAGGGGAAGAAGCCTGACAAGGGGAATTCACTTCCATGAGGGTTGCAACCATGCCCCAATGTCCCCGCAGAGACCAGGTGAGCGTAACAGCACCTGGCTGCTGGGGCTTCAAAGCTTTGCCAGAACTGTGCCTAGCCGCACCATGATGATGGTCTCAATTGGGGTACAGGGTGCACCGCACGATACAAAAGATAGTGCAGTCCAAACTGATAACCCTATCTAGCCAAACATAGGTGCAATAGAGCAACACCTTCACCCTCCAGGCACCACCACACTTCCCCCATCAGATACTAAAAAAAATTGTGTGAAACACTGGGTAGATTTAGCTGGGGATGGGGGATGTTTATATGATGTGTACCCCTGAGCATAAGTGGGGGAACGTTTACAGTCCGTATGTAGAGAATGGGTTCCAAAGGACGGATCACTTCAATACATGGAAGCAGAAAGGTTGGAATGGGAAAGAATAGCGAAGGAAGACCAAAAGCTCACATGGGAATTTGTTAATGTAGTATTAACAAAAGGGGGGAATGTTGGGAAGGGAGAACGATCACCGCAGACCCGCAAGCAATTTGGAATGAGGCAAAGGCCTGGAAGAGTATGATAGGGGCTCAAGCAGGTTACATGGGAGAGGGGGTTGTAGTAGGGACTACTGTGTGGGAAGGGCAGTGCATGTTGTGGGTTTAGAACACCATGAGAATCAGACACCATCTTAGGTAATAGCAGCCATATTTAAATCGAGGCCTAATGGTGCACTGCAGCCAGGGCTGCAGGCCTAGTCCACAGACCTGGCAATAAGTGTACAATAGGTTGTGTCATGGGCACTGGTGAGAAAGGCAATAGCTGCAGTGATTCATAGACCTTTCATTGTCTCATGTTGCCAGAATTTCGTATCCAAGCAAGAATATGCCCTACAAGGCCACAAGGGGGTTGAGAGCTCCTTGCAAAAGTGCGATACCACAAGAAGGAGGGCATGCTCCTCTGACCTTCCTCCGTCCAAGCACTAAGTAATAGCGCACAGCTGCTCCTGTTCCAAGACCCCAGCATTCCAAGATACCAGTCGGTCCCAGACCCTCGACCATACAGCTGTTAGACCCCCCAGTCAATCAGAAAAGATCAGAAAGCAGGGACAGGCTGCTTTCACCATGGGTCATGTGATTTGTGCTGCTTGGTCCCGGAAGGGACAAAATAACAAACTTAAAACAAGGGTGGAAAGCTTTGGAGGGGTGCCAACGTGTCTGGAATCGAATAAGGGCGACCATGAAGTAGCCTCTTAGCCCTAGTATGCAGTACCAGGTGCACATTAGCTTAGAGATAAAGATTGTGTAGTTTTTTCTCACCTAATGAGCAAGTAATTGTAGCCGCCTTTCTGATGACGTAAAAAAAAGAAGCCCACATGGAAGAAGATTCGACAGATGGAGCTGGGACCAATGATACGATATGATATGTTATTTTATTTGTATCACGCCCGTACACAAGTGTTTCAGAGCGCGACAAGGCAAGGGAGGGGAACAAGGGAGAACAAAACAACAATCTTACAAGGTCCAGTGACATTGCGAATGCGCAAGTGCATGGGGAAGGGAAAGGGGGAAAAAGTGCATGGAAGAGGGGGAGTGGAAAGTGAGGAGCAGACAAGAACAGATAAATAATAATACAATTAAAATAAATAAATAGAGGCAATGAACAGTGGAAGTGCAGCCAGCAAGTGGCAAGTGCTGTGTTTACAGCAGCTAACTGGGTAAGTCTGATAAGTGCAGAAAAAGTAGAAAATGGGGATGAGGTGGACTGTATGAGTACAGAACAGATACAGTCACCAGTGCAAGGGGTGGCCAGGAAGCAGTGCAAGAGGATGGCAGGGTGAGCAGGTACCTGGGCCCAGGGTACAGAGGCTGGCCAGGTGCACGGTGCCGAGAGAGAGCAGATCAGGGGAGAGGGGGAGCGAAGGCAGAAGCAAAGAGGAAGGTCTTAATGTGCTTCCAGAACCGGAGATGGTTCTCCTCAAGTTTTAGAGTGGCAGGTAGGCTATTCCATAGGGAGGCCCCTGCCGAAGACAGAGATCTACCCCCCAGTTTGTTTCTTTGAAAACCGACTGACCCTGAGAGAGTTAGAGGTAGAGAAGCGAAGAACTTGTGAGGGGAGGTATTTGCGGAGGGATAGCTGAAGGTATTTTGGACCCGGGCCCCAGAAAGTCTTGTGGACAATGCAGAGGGTTTTGAATTTGATCCTTGCATCCACTGGGAGCCAAAGGAGAGATTTCAGAGCTGGAGAGATACGATCCCAGGGCTTGAGGCCAAGGACAAGTCTCGCAGTCCTGTTCTGGATTAGTTGCAGAGGACAAAGAGCAGAGGCAGGTAGATTTAGAAAGAGGCTGTTACAATGGTCTGGTATCCCTTATGGAGCAGGTAGCCTATGTATAGGGTTGCACCAAACAGCCATTCGGCTTTGTACCGTATGTAACTACGTCATTGATGATGCTGTATGCCTTTTTAAAGTATTGATCATGCTGATTTCGCAGAACGTTCCGCGGCAGAAGAGTGCTTTGCTGGTGCATCTCTATTTTTGTGGAAATAAACTTTGTTTTCCTTGTAAGAGATGTGCTGGGTCTTTTTCCCTAGTGGGTTGCATGTTTTCTGGTGTGACCGTTGAGAGGTTTCTCTACAAGAGTCTGCCTTCTCTTTGAATCCACAGGTATATAAGTTCAGATGAACTAACATACCTGGTTAGGCTTTAACACTGCTCCACAGTTTGTACGAATCAGTTACAGGAGCTTTTAGGTCAAGTAGCCTTACATAATGATTGAAGTGCTTATCACTTCAAAAGGAAACATGGAATTCTGCTTTTCGTAGGGAGTCGTAAGCACTGGAATGTGCACTACATACACCATCCTGCCCCTGGGAGGAATATCAGGTAGCAGCCAGAATTTACTAGACCCCTGTGGCCAAGCACCCCTACAACAGCATATGGGGAAATCCCTCTAACTCTCCAAAACATGTTGTGTCCCTAAGCTGTAAGTCAGAAAGACATAGGAGAGATTGTTCGTTGCCACAAAGCCCAAGTATATCTGCCAGTGATTTACCCACTCTTCCACCTCCTGGGTCAGTTTCATCCAGATGGTTTCACTTCTGTGGCTTCTGGGATTAAAGTCTTTGACGCACAAGAGGCTTGTTGGTGGGCGGCATGCGGCTGCTGTGATGATCCTTATTGCTCACCCTTGCAGCCAATAGAGAGGAAGGAGGAACAAAGAGGAAGGAGGCACACTACACCCTTACAACCATGTGGTCAGCAGTTCCAATGCTTTTCCACATATTCATTGTGTAATGCATTGTCCCCCCCTCTGACCTGTTGAATGTAATTCTCACTGCAGGAACAACATAAAAATCAGATATAAACTTGCAGGCAAAACTATTGCAACTGGGAATTGTCCATCCAGTATCAGGACTTGCCATGGACTTCCTAAAACCTTTGCTATCAACCAATGTATGTGCTATACGGTCTATCACTAGCCTTATGGCCAGTTTGTTATTCAGCAGCAATATTTGTGGATGGTTGCAATTATATTTCGGTCTGGATTCAAATGACTCACTGAGACTAGGCTGGCCCATAGGGAAACAGTCCAGACTCTACTATAGTTTATCTTGCTGCTGGGAGTACTTTGCTGAGGCCTTACTGTTGACAGCGTGGAGAAATCCTAGCACGCTTCTGATTGCTGTTTACTGGCAAAGCTGTTCCTTATGTCTAGTGCATGATGTCACTTTGCAAGGCACGAGGGACCCAGATTGGGGCCTGGATTCACACAGGACACACTTTCATTGCAACGTTTGTCCTTGAACAAAATTAATACACACAGAAGATGTGCACTTGTCATTTCTTTTGAAATTCTAAGTACTTATTGTTCCAGTCAGGTGATTTTAGAGCCTTGAAGTCACTTTTGGGGTAAGATCAGCTAAGCAATAACTAATCATTGCAGTCACCGAATCCTATACAGCAGCTAAAGTTGAAAGGGCGAAACAAATGACTTGCTTTAGATGAACATTTCCACCTTACCGCGCCATTATTGCAGCTATCGTCAATTGCTTGATTTATTTCTAGGCTGAAAATAAATCCAAATAACAGGAGTTCGGATTAATACCGACATTCCCCGAGGAAAACACAGTCCCACTGTTTCACACAAGGCATACATGATTAGGTGGACATGTGTTTGTAACGAATTGGACTACCATAGAGTAGTATTACCTATGAATGCTAGCTTCTCTTTCAGTTTATAAAAGGGGCTCAACTTTAGACAACTCATTCCAAAACCTTTCAAAAAGCAGAAACCTGGCGCAATCGGCAATGCCCCTTCTAACAAGATAACACGCAATCGCAGGTGTATTTTCACCTCATCGGGCCTTTTCAGAGCAGTGGTGGGTGCGTGCATACTTTCACTAGTTGAGAAGATTCCATGGAGTGCAGAAAATGTGAAGGAAATCTTTGAACAAAACTTTAAAATCCAAATGAGAACAATTAACATCACATAGTATCTCATCTGTTCCTATATAATAAGGGACACAACTTATACACATCAGCCATCCTTCACTCCAAACATGCAGGTGGCTCAAAACACGAGTTAATGTGCCCTCAGAGCCTTCGCAAAACGGAGTCATTATCACACAACGTCACGTCACAAAAAAACGACCTTTTTCATGATGTATTTGATGCATTCACAGGTTTTGGCTGAAGTGGAAAATCCAAAACGAGGAAATGTCGCTTGTGCCCCATTCAGTTAGTGTTTTCTCAGGGACCCACCCTTTCACTCACAGTGTCTGGCTGAGTTCCCTTTCTTAAACTTCCTGCTTTCTTGGCAGCTCCAGTGGGTTGCTTTTACACATTGGGTACCTCTCATCCTAGTCCTTACAGCGTGATATCGGCTCCCCCTCTGAGTTCGAGAAGAGTTCAGACAATGATCCAATGTCGAAGGCAGAACTGAGGACACCAGGTGCTCTCACTGCATTCCTTCTGAACTGGACCATCTGATTTTACACGTGGCCTGGCTCCAAGGTCCACCAACCCAACCTTTCTATTCTTCTCCATATTCACATGCTTCCCTGTATGCTTTCCCCTCCCCAACTCCAGGATCTCCCCTCTGAGGTGAAGGTTGTCTTCTTTGGGCTTGATGTACCCTCTCCTACATCCTTCTTCACTGAACACTCCTCTATTGTCTCTTCGAAACCTCAGCTCTAGACTCTGTTCCTACCGACCTCCATCTCTTTGTTCTTAACATCTCTTCCTCTCTGTTTTTAACCACTGCCTCCTCTCTGTACTTATCCACTTCCTCCTTTCTCCAGTCTTCTGCTTCTCTTCTACACATGCCTATCCCTCGACGCCAGCCTCCTCCTTCCTTTGCCTTCCACCTTCCCCTCTCCTCGGGCCTTCTCCAAACGCTCACTCTCCCAGTTCAGAGCGAGCCTCCTTATGCCGTGGCCATGGTGGTAATTTGGGCTGTATGAACATCAGCTCTGCAAATGTCATTGGTGGCTTGTATGATTTGTTGATTTGTTCCAGCTCTGGGCAATGGACCAAGACGAACAACCACAGATTGCAATATTACGACGCTGTGCCGCCATCTTAGTTGTCCATTTAGGCGGCATCTGTTCACAAAGAGGAGCCCAGGGTCTTCCCACAGCTCCCTCTTTAGAGCGGTTCCTCTCCCATCCATATCCGTGTATGTTACACGAGCAAGAGTCCACTTTTCACAACTCCTTTTGTGCTTAGACTTTAAAGCAAGTGGAGTTGTGAAAAGGATCTCTTTCCCCTGTCCTTACTACTCTCCACTGCTGGCTCTTTGAGGACACCCACAGGCCTCCTGCCCATATTCCACCCCAAATTTTCACCCCCGGATTCCCCTTGACATTATCCTAAACACAACCGCAGAACCCCTGGCCTTCACCTCTTCCTCTCTGCTCCTTCAACCCCTCCAATCCCATGTCCAAATGTTACCCGGCCCACTCACCGCACCCCATTTACCACTCCTCCTCTGTCACTGCCCAGCCTGCCCTGTTCCTTTCACTTTTCTGCTTTGTGCAACAGACATGTTTTGCATGTTGCACGTGTAACGTCCATTGCGCAATTCAAGTGGCAACACCTAACTAAGCTGGCAAGGTCATTACCTATGTATTCGGTATGTGTGTCCAAATTATGCGACTGCAGGGGTTAAGGTCTCATCCCATAAAGTGACAGCACTGCACAATGGCACCATGTGCTAATCCCCCGCTTTCCAGTGGGTATAGCCACGTGCATATATCCAGGTGCTTATAGCAGGGTGCTTCACCCCCACACTGTCCCTGGGCCCAGCATCACCTCCCTCGTGACGATACTTAGTCGCCTTGGAAACCCTGACAGCCACCGTTAGTCTTAGGCAGGGGGCTTTCTCACAATAGACCAACTTTGCTTGTGCCACCTTCAAGACCTGAGAGTCAAATAACAGATTCTTGCAAGCCCTCTCACTAAGACACTGAAGCAGAAAATGGCATCTCCCTCTTATTCAGGCATTGTAAGTCCCGTTTGTAAGCCTTAATATGCCGATCAAGAGATCCGATCCCAAAGAAAGCAATTTGGGAAGAAGACATTTAGGGCCTGCTTCACGCAGCGTTTTTCATTGGAATTTCCCCATTATAAAATGCTTCTGTGAATCAGGGCCTTAATCTCTGCAAAGATCACCTAATTGTCCGAAATAAACAGGAGGAACTCGTAGCACATAAACAGGAGGAACTCGTAGCACGCAGACAGCTGACTGAAGC
Source organism: Ambystoma mexicanum (assembly GCF_040938575.1). NCBI lineage: Eukaryota > Metazoa > Chordata > Amphibia > Caudata > Ambystomatidae > Ambystoma > Ambystoma mexicanum. Next base: position 121,202,920 of record NC_090932.1, on the reverse strand, counting down.
ATACCCCTGCGCTTCCCATCATACTAGACCAGTTGGCTTCATCCGAGGAAGTGCTCCAATGTACAGGACTTGGCTCTTGACGTTCAAATTACTTAAACAAAACATAGGCTCGGGCTGGGAAGAGCCCAGCAGAGGAGGAGACAGTCATCTGAGGTAAAGCAGGCATTAAATCTGTCAGGAAAGCTGAATATACAAAGGGGGAATGTTAGACTCCAAACAAACATCTCAGAAAACACGGTCCACCAGTACATCAGAACGTTAACAAATAATGTACATTAATGAAATAAAAACAATCAAAAAGGACACTTAGCTAAACACCATAAAATCAGCTGATGGGATAAAGGCAATATTTATCCTTCTACAAACATTAAAGACAGAGGATGTTCTGGAATTCATTAACTGTAATATACTCCAAGGATCTAGACTGATTGGAACACTGCTATGCTCCAGTTGCTTCAATTACCCATAGCCATCTGAGAATTGCTTTAAGAATAAGCATAAAATAAAGGCAATGCTTGAGCATAGCATGGAGTCCTTACCTCTTTCCATACATTTATTTCGATGATAATTGGTTGAGTTGACCATAAAATGGTTTGTTTGACTCATTATTTAATCTAATTAAACTGTTCAGAATGGTAATAGGCTCACTATTGTGTGTTAAATATAACAGAGAATAATAATATTTAAAAATGCCACAAACCTATGAATTATAAGTTTAGTCTGATTGGCAGTTTAACAAAATAGACAAAGGCAATATTGGTATCTAGTACATTTATGTATTTATTTATTTATTTGACATTTGTAGCGAGTGCCCAACCCTTAGCTATCTGGGCGCTGGAGAGCAAGTAATACACATTACAGGGTTACAACAGGCAACATAGTAAAACATAGCATTGGCATAAAGCATATTTACAGACATAAGATATTAACATATACATTTTCCCGTTGGTACATAATCAGTAATATTTACATGAGCAACCTTATTCGCATAGGTAATTTGCAAGTGAGGTAAAGCAGGTGTATGTACAGAAGCATATTGTATGAGGATGAAACTGGAAGCATTAAGGCACAGAGGCTACACATTGGTATTATGTCTTGGGATAGTCATACCCTTCTCCAGCAATGGAACAGCAACACCTTCCCTGGCCCAGGAACTACCATGTGTCAAGTACTGACTTAATGTGCTCCGGTGTTTACATTCCAGGTATTGCTATGATATAAGGGTTAATGGCAAGAAATTCCCAGGTTTTCAAGGTCCTGGGTGAAAATTCAAGTGACTCACAACATTGAACAATATTGCCATCAAAACCCAAGTATTTGCACGATTGCCATTTAATCCCCAGGTACTGAAACTATTATCAAGCATATGTATGCATATTGGAGCACTGTCAGAATTTCCCAAACCCAGTTAGCATGCTATTGCCAGATTATATAATGCCCAGTTATCTAAGAAGTTCTATGATCAAGCAGGCCTAATAAGCATAGCAAGACAGATTAATTATGCCCCGTTAGGACATCAATGCCAAGTTCGATTTTGCCATTTTAGCTCACGAAGACCAGATATGATTTTGTTTAGTTACAAAATCAGTGCATATTATACTGTGCCCATTTAGTACAGTAAGCCCTGATTCCAATATTCAGAATTATCAAAAGGCAGTTATACTTATTCCCAGAAAGCATAGAGATTCTAAATTGCAGTATGCCTCATTAACACTTCAAAGCCAGATTAGATTGTGACTATGTGTGCGTGTGGTGCTGGGACAGTAGCTCTGCTGTGGTGTGTGCGTATGGGGCCTGCATTGCAGGGATGGTGTATGTGGGTACAGTGTTGTGGCTTGGATCAGTGTGCTTGTATATTATGTTATGTTAAATATATTTGTTAAGCGCGCATTGGCCCGTGGACATCTTGGCGCTAATCAGTGGATGGATGGCAGAAGTCGGAGGAGGCCTAGAATAGTAATGTTTTCAGGGCGAGGCGAAAGGCCAAATGGTCCACAGTGGCTCAAAGAGCCAGTGGAAGGTCTTTCCAAGCCCTCGCAGCTACCACAGAGAAAGCGCGACCACCAATCCCGGAGAGTCTGACACGAGGAACAGCCAGCAGAAAGGCAGAGCAGGAGCGAAGAAGGCGAACAGGAACATATTGTGAAAACTTTTCCTGAAGATATTCTGCCGTTAATTTATAGAAGGCACGATTGCCCATACACATGATTTAAAGAGGATCTGTTTCTCAATCGGCAGCCAATGAAGCTATCTGAGCAACGGAGACATGTGAGCTTGGATTGTGGGGTGCAAGATCGATCTAGCAGCCGCGTTCTGCAGCAGCTGAAGCCGATTATGAGATAAAGCGGCTGGCCAAAGTAGAGTGAGTTGCAGTAATCAGCTGTGCTAAGGACCAGCGCAGCTACTGCAGGGGTGTGAAATTGACCCGGGATAAAAGGGAGAACTTTCTGCAGGATGTGTAATTTAAAGTGACCAGATTTCCACACAGCTGCAACCTACTATCTATACTGCCATAGATAAAGAGGTAGAGAGCGTTACTCACAGATTATTTACTGAAGAGGATGGCTGGGGAAAAGGACCCAAGGAATAGGCCAAAAGTCTGAGGTCCAGAAAGAAAGAGGACTGGAGGTTCCAACAACAAGAACCTCCGTATTATTGCGATTCAATTTTAACCAATTGGCTGCCATGCAGGAGCCCAGGTCATCTAGGCACCTCCTAAACTGAGCTGCGGTGTCAGACAGAGAGAGATCCAGACAACCCAGGATCTGCGTGTCATCGGCATAGGAGTAATACCTGAACCCGTGAGATAGAATAATAATAAGACAAGGTCTAACGTACCTGTTAAACAGTATAGGCGAAAGTGCAGTTCCTTGAGACACCCCACGTGACAGCAACACTGATTTAGAGAAGAAGGGAGGCAGAGAAACCGATTGAGATGGATCGGCCAGGAAGGCAGAGAACCAGTTCAAAACTTGGCCAGACATACTAGCATCCGACAAACGGGATATCAAGATGGAATGATCAACCGTGTCAAATGCTGCAGAGAGATCTAATAACGCAACAGCACCAACTCTGCCCTGAACAACCCGGCAAGCAAGGTCGTCCAACTCAGAGTTAAGAACAGATTCAGTGCCGCTTTCAGGCTGAAAGCTGGACTTAAAGACATCGAAGAACACAGAGGATTCCAGAAAGGACAAGAGAAAGGGGGACACAAGAGCCTCAAGAACCTTCATCAAAAAGGGCAATAGAAAGATAGGGTGAAAGTTGGCCAGAACCCCATGATCTAAAGAAGGCTTTTTCAACAGGGGAAGCACCAAAGCCTGCTTCAAAGATCTGGTTCAAACAAATCTTGAAATAACGCATTAAATGCAACAGTAATATGGGAAATCAAGTCTGCCGAGATGTCTTTAAGCAGAGTCAACGGAATAGCATCCAGCTGATATAATGTTACGCTCACCTGATTCCCACGGGGGCGTCGATCTGGACTAGCCCACTGTTGCTTCCACCAGAGTAACACGTAGAGCCGAGATGACAGACTGGACAGACCCACTTAGCTTTGTTTGTTGGACTCGTACGAATATCTTTCTGCAATGGAGAAAGGGAATTAACCTCCCGTTATCTGAGCGTTAACCCGCCTTCCCACTCCCCTTGTCTGCCCACAGAACACTCCTGAAGTTCCCTCTTAATCTCACCTGAAGATTTGGAAAGATGAGCTCTCCATCCTGCGTCGGGCGCAGGGGCGCGTAGACGACCAGTTACTTCACTGGCGTGGAGGAATTGGTGAGTTCCAGTATTGACTCTAAGTCCAATTGTTCGTAAGAGTTCAAAAGTCTGATCTTCACTCTGCCAGATTCCTTGCAGGTTGTGGATTTAAACCACCAGAAGAGTTCCAAGTGGCAATTGGTAAGATCCTGGTAGGTCTATTGTGATTCTCCCCTTTGGGGCCGGGGTACAGTGATGATGCAGAATGAACTGCGCCGACCCGAAATGAGGTGAGTACCCCCCTGTGGTAAATCAGGTAAGTCTTTGGGGTTAGGTAGTATTGTCCTTGTTTTTTCCCCTTAGGGGCCAGGGTGCGGCGGTGATGCAGAATTGACTCCGCTGACCCGAGATGAGGTGAGTACCCCCCTGTGGTTATCAGGTAAGTCTTTGGGGGTGATTTGTATTGTTCTTGTTTTCCCCTTAGGGGCCGGGGTGCGGCAGTGATGCAGAATTGACTACGCCGACCCGAGATGAGCTGCGTACCCCCCTGTGGTAAATCAGGTAAATCTTTGGGGGTAGTTTGTATTGCCCTTGCTCACCTATCTGTTCTTGTCTCCCCCAGGTGTTGAGGAATGGCCTGGAGATGCTGGATTTGCGATGGAGTAAAGGAATGCAGCCTCGGTTGGTGAGTTCAGCGCGGCGCTGCGAGGTGTGTGGCAATGCACCTGAGAAGGCTTCTCTCTTCCAGATCGACGATGTGCTGGATCAAGGATTCAGGTAAGGGTTTTGTTCTGACCTCTTCCCCTTCTCCCTTTCTTGTTCCAGGTGTTCCAGGGCTGAAGCGGGCGTGGCTGAAGACTGGAGCTGCTGAAGACACGGTGAGCGTTATGCTGCAGCAAGCAGAATAAAGCGAAGCACGTGTGGCTGTCCGGGTGTGGCTTAAATAGCCTTGGAAGAAGTCCCAGGTAAGTATTCTTCCACAGCCCCACCCGAGAGGAAAGGAGTCCCTGAGGTAAAGTAGTCCCTTTAAGCCTCATTTGGCTTGTGGCTTTGTGCAGCATGGTCTGCATCAGGTAGGTATGCAGCATGGTCTGCAACAGGTAAGATTTCTGTAATGAGCCTGGTGCCCATGGCACCAGGACTGACTTTATTCTTATGAGCCTGGCGCCATAGGCGCCAGGACTGTAGCCAAAGAGCCCCTAACTGGGGTTTTTGGGCATGCTTCAACTGGCATGATGCCTGCTTCTGGGGTTGCTGGGCCTGGTCTGGCTTTCCGGGGGCAGGCATCATGACAGAACTCCCCCTCAAGGCCCCTCCTAAAGCTGTTCTCCCTCTCGGCCTTGGTTTGTCTGGAAATTCTTGGTGGAACCTTTTCACTAATTGAGGTGCATGCACATGGTCACTAGGCTCCCAAGATCTTTCTTGTGGACCATACCCTTTCCAATCAATAAGATAGAAGAGTTTTGATCTCACCCTTTTTGAGTCCAAAATATTCTTGACTTCGAATTCAGGTTCCCCGTCTATGAGGATAGGTTCAGGTGGGGTGGTTAGTCTAGTTCCTGGTTGCACAGGCTTCAAAAGAGACGCGTGAAAAACAGGATGAACACGCATATGACCAGGCAGGTCCAACTTGACAGCCACTGGGTTAATAATAGCCTTAATAGAATAAGGTCCCAAGTACCTGGGGTTAAAAGTCAGTGTTCCCTTGAGTGGTAAGTACTTGGTGGCTAACCATACTTGGTCCCCTACTTGGTATTGCGGTGCTTCACTCCTGTGTTGATCAGCATCCTTCTTGTATTCATCCTTAGCATTTTGTAAATGTGCAGTCGCTTCTTTAAAGGCTTGTGTGATAACAGCATGGAGATGGTCCACCGCAGGCATCTCTAAATGCTGGGGAGAATCTAAGTCTGAGGTTCGAGGATGGTGACCATATATGGTAAAAAAGGGCTTTGTTTAGTTCCTGAGTGTACAGAATTATTGTATGCATACTCGGCGATCCAAAGAATGTCTTTCCAATCCTCCTCAGATTGATGTAGCATACAACGTAGGTATTGCTCAAGAGTCTGGTTGGTTTTCTCAGTTTGACCGTCGGTCTGGGGATGGTGGCTGGTTGAAAGCCTAACATCAATTTGTGCCAGCTGGCAGCACTTCCTCCAAAAATGTGAAATAAATTGACTTCCCCGGTCTGAAATTAACACGGAAGGAAAACCATGTAGACGGACAACATTTTCAAGGAACTCCTTGGCCAGGATTGAAGCTGAAGGTATTCCTTTTAAAGGAATGAAATGGGCCATTTTAGAAAAAAGATCTACAATAACTAGAATGGTGTTATAACCTTTGCACGGGGGTAAATCTGTGATAAAGTCTAATGACAAGGTATGCCAAGGAGTAGGTGGTATGTCTAACGGTTGTAATAATCCAGCGGGTTTTTTCTTTTCCCCTTTATTTTGAGCGCAAATGCCACAAGACATGACCAACAACTTGACATCTTTTCGCCAGGTGGGCCACCAAAACTGTTTCTTGATTTTGGCTTCAGTTTTAGCAATGCCAGGATGTCCTTCCATCAAGGTGTCGTGGTAATGAGAAATGACAAGTTTCTGTAGTTCCTCTAGTGGCAAAAATATCCGGCCTTGGTAATAAGGTAGATTGTTGGTGACAGAATACTCTGGGCCTTTCCTTGCCCAGCCCTGTAAGGCATCGGAATCAAAGAGTTGATGGACCTTTTCTTGAATGTCCTCCAGAGAGTGTATGGATGTCAGACCAAGGATCCTCTGTTCAGGAATTATGGGTACAGGTTCTAAAGCTCTTTCTGTTTCTCCCATTCCTATTCGGGACAGGGCATCAGCTTTTCCATTTTTACAACCTGGTCGATAGGTTATTACAAAATCAAACTCGGCGAAGAACAATGCCCAACGGAGTTGGCGTGAAGATTGGGCCTTGGCTACCTTTAGGTATTGTAAGTTGCGGTGATCAGTGATGACCGTAATGGTATGCCTGGCGCCCAGCAGATAGTGCCGCCAAGCCTTGAAGGCGGACTTGATGGCCAACAGTTCCTTGTTGGTTATAGCATAATTTAATTCGGGAGCCGAAAACTTTCTTGACCAAAACGCCACTGGATGCAGCTGGTTAGTTTCGGGATCCTTTTGGGAGAGCACTGCTCCCATAGCTGAACTGGACGCATCTGTTTCCACTATGTAGGGAAGCTCTGGGAGCGGGTGTCATAATACAGGAGTGGACGTGAATTTCTTTTTTAACTCTTGGAAGGTGTTCTCGGCTTCTTCTGTCCATGTAAAGCGTTTATTCTTTCGCAATAGTGTTGTAATGGGATGTACAATGTGTGAGTAGTCCGGGATAAACCTACGGTAGAAATTGGCAAAGCCGAGCATGCTTTCCACTCCTTTGACTGAGCTTGGCGAAGACCAATTAAGAATTGCGTCCACCTTCCGTGTATCCATCCGGATTCCTTTCGGGGTCAGAATAAATCCAAGAAACTCTACTTCCGTAGTGTGAAAAATGCACTTTTCCAGTTTAGCGTATAACTTATACTGGCGTAACTTTTCTAGGACTGCTCGGACGTGCTTTACATGATTGGATTCTGATAGGGAGTATACTAAGATATCGTCGATGTAAACGACTACACAAACATCGATGAGCTCTCGGAAGACATTGTTCATAAAGAACTGGAAGGCTGCTGGTGCGTTACACAGTCCGAAAGGCATCACCTGGTACTCAAATAATCCGTACTTGGTGCGAAAAGCAGTCTTCCATTCGTCACCCTCTTTGACGCGTACCAGATGATATTCCCCCCGAAGGTCTAGTTTTGTGTATATACAAGCGTTCTTTACCTGGTCTAGTAGTTCAGGGATCAAAGGCAATGGGTACCTATTCTTGATAGTTATCTGATTCAGCGCGGGGTAGTCAATGTATGTTCTAAGGTCGCCTTGCTTTTTTGGCACAAAGAACAGGGGACTTGGATGGGCGGATGAAGCCATTAGCAAGATACTGGTCTATGTACTGGCGCAAGTGGAGATTTTCAGGTTCCGTGAGGGCATAGATTCTGCTGCAAGGTCGTTGTGCTCCTGGTATGAGATCTATTTGACAATCATACGATCTGTGCGGTGGTAAGGTGCTTGCCTGCTCCTTTTGAAAGACATCCTGAAAGTCTTGGTATTCAGCAGGTAATTGTATGGCAGCTGGGATTATTGGGGCCAGTACTGAATTTAGAGTTCTCTTTGGGTAACAGGTGTTAGCACATTCTGGGAAGGTTAGTCTCTTCTCTCGCCAATCAATACAGGGATTGTGTTTTTTCAACCAAGGGATTCCCAGTATCAGTTGAAACTGTGGAGCCTTGATTAAATCAAACACCATAACCTCTCGGTGTCCATCTTGAGCCAGCAAAGTCATCTCTGCAGTGGAATGAGTTACGGGCCCAGAGGCAATTTCAGTTCCATCAACAGTGGTGACGACATTGGTAGTGGTCTTTCGGGTGAGAGGTAGATTCATCCTGGAAGCCAATCCGTAGTCCAAATAGTTTCCTATGGCTCCACTATCTACGTACGCCTTTACCGCGTGCATGCGTGATGGCTGCTCGGGATCTATAAGGACCATGGGTATGGTGAAATGCGAGGTCAGAGTGTCCTTCTTTAAGCTGGGCAAGCTGAACTCTACGCTTGCCGGGCGTGATCGTTTCCCGAGTCAGGTTTCAAGTGGTATTCGTCTGCTGCTCCTATAGTTTTCTTGGGTGGTTTTACAGGGCAGTTCCGAAGGAAATGACCAGTAGCTCCGCAATATAAACATAATTTCTGTTGCCGTCTTCTTTCCCTTTCCTTCTGGGTTAAGGGTCCTCTAACCCCCTCGATTTGCATGGGTTCTGAGGCATCTACCCCCTTCGAGGGTACGTAGGTTTTAACCAAGACCTTGTTTTCAAACTTGCTTCGATCAGCCTTTCTGGTTTGAAGTCTGTGATCTAACTGGACCACAAAATCTATATATTCAGCACAGTCTAAAGGCGGGTTCACGACTTGGGCTAAAACATCCTTGAGTTCTCCCCGAAGCCCTCGATGGAATAATGTAATTCGCTTGGCTTCAGGCCATTCGGTTTCCACAACTAATCTATTGAAAGTTGCAATGTAAGATAAAAGATCCTGATTACCTTGCCGTAAGGATAAAAGTTCGTTATCCAAAGCCTGTCCTTGGGAATGTCGGGCGAACAGTCTTTCCATGCTAGTTCAAAAACCTTGGAAATCATGAAGAATCGGGTCATCCTGATTTACTAGCGGAATGGACCAATCCGCTGCACTGCCGCTGAGATATGACAGTACAAAAGCTACCTTGGCTTGATCGTTTGGGAAAGCTCCAGGTCTACATAAAAAGTGTAAGCGACATTGATTCATGAATATAGCAAACCTTTTAGGGTCTCCAGCAAAGCGTTCAGGCGGAGCCAAGGGAACGGCTCCAGGAAGGTTTATCTGCACAGGGTTACTCAGTGGCACTGGAGCTGGGCTGGCCCCGAGTCCAGGTAGAGGTGTTTGTCCAGCCTGGCTTTGTAATAGCTGTCTGGCCAAATCATCAGTTCGTTCTTTTGACACTATCAATTCCCTCCCGAGGGCATTGGTTTCCTGGTGGGTGGAATGCACTTGGGCCCTTAGTTCCCCTAATAATTGGGCCAACTGATCGGTTTCGGAGGTCTCCATGACGCCCAGGTGGGTATTTGTGGGTAGGCTTTGCGTTCTGTTACGCTCACCTGATTCCCACAGGGGCGTCGATCTGGACTGGCCCACTGTTGCTTCCACCAGAGTAACACGTAGAGCCGAGATGAAAGACTGGACAGACCCACTTAGCTTTGTTTGTTGGACTCGTACAAATATCTTTCAGCAATGGAGAAAGGGAATTAACCTCCCGTAATCTGAGTGTTAACCCGCCTTCCCACTCCCCTTGTCTGCCCACAGAACACTCCTGAAGTTCCCTCTTAATCTCACCTGAAGATTTGGAAAGATGAGCTCTCCATCCTGCATCGGGCGCAGGGGCGTGTAGACAACCAGTTACTTCACTGGCGTGGAGGAATTGGTGAGTTCCAGTATTGACTCTAAGTCCAATTGTTCGTAAGAGTTCAAAAGTCTGATCTTCACTCTGCCAGATTCCTTGCAGGTTGTGGATTTAAACCACCAGAAGAGTTCCAAGTGGCAATTGGTAAGATCCTGGTAGGTCTATTGTGATTCTCCCCTTTGGGGCCAGGGTACAGTGATGATGCAGAATGAACTGCGCCGACCCGAAATGAGGTGAGTACCCCCCTGTGGTAAATCAGGTAAGTCTTTGGGGTTAGGTAGTATTGTCCTTGTTTTTTCCCCTTAGGGGCCGGGGTGCAGCGGTGATGCGGAATTGACTGCGCCGACCCGAGATGAGGTGAGTACCCCCCTGTGGTTATCAGGTAAGTCTTTGGGGGTGATTTGTATTGCCCTTGCTCACCTATCTGTTCTTGTCTCCCCCAGGTGTTGAAGAATGGCCTGGAGATGCTGGATTCACGATGGAGTAAAGGAATGCAGCCTCGGTTGGTGAGTTCAGTGCGGCACTGCGAGGTGCGTGGCAATGCACCTGAGAAGGCTTCTCTCTACCAGATCGACGATGTCCTGGATTAAGGATTCAGGTAAGGGTTTTGTTCTGGCCTCTTCTCCTTCTCCTTTTCTTGTTCCAGATGTTCCAGGGCTGAAGCGGGTGTGGCTGAAGACTGGAGCTGCTGAAGACACGGTGAGCGTTACGCTGCAGCAAGCAGAATAACGCGAAGCACGTGTGGCTGTCCGGGTGTGGCTTAAATAGCCTTGGAAGAAGTCCCAGGTAAGTATTCTTCCACAGCCCCACCCGAGAGGAAAGGAGTCCCTGAGGTAAAGTAGTCCCTTTAAGCCTCATTTGGCTTGTGGCTTCGTGCAGCATGGTCTGCATCAGGTAGGTATGCAGCATGGTCTGCAACAGGTAAGATTTCTGTAATGAGCCTGGCGCCCATGGCGCCTGGACTGACTTTATTCTTATGAGCCTGGCGCCATAGGCGCCAGGACTGTAGCCAAAGAGCCCCTAACTGGGGTTTTTGGGCATGCTTCAAGTGGCATGATGCCTGCTTCCGGGGTTGCTGGGCCTGGTCTGGCTTTCCGGGGGCAGGCATCGTGACATATAAGGCATTAATAACCCAGTGAATATCTTGGTTGGAGAAAGAGGGAAAAGAGGACCATGTGGTGTTAGATACAGGAAATTCAATAGGGGACACAGCAGCAGAACTTGACTGACCCCTGTCTTGATGTCGCTGCAGATAGTCTCTATCTTAGAGTGGAAAAAAGATTGTGCATGCAATACTAGTGTGGTGTGTGACAGCCGTTTAGTCCTTGGAGCAGTGTGCATTGAGATTGTTGGAGGTGGTTTGCAGGTGTGTGTGTGTGTGTGTGTGTGTGTTGTAGTTCTATTGTTGTTGTGCAGTAGAGGGTTCAGCCTGTCCGTGTTTGTGCATATACAGTGCATTCACTGAGGAAATGTGCGTGAGTGTATCTGCTGCAACTGCAATTTATGTTAGGATTTAGAAAAAAAAAACACAATTTTGCATTTGATACGCCACAACATCCATCTCCTTTGTAGCTACACTCTTGTGCCATTTTCTTACAGCAGTAGATGTTGTGTTGCGATACTTACCGGCCAAGACAAATACAAAGGAATCTTGAATATAGCATTACAGCTCATAGGGATTCGGGCAATGAGAACTGTATCATCGCCACTGTGGGGTAATCTGCCTTGGAGTTCACCAGGGCAGCATGCAAACCATTAATAATACACAGTTAAAAGAACTGGTGCCAAAACATAGACCTCCAAACACCCCAGATTAACCTCAAAGGCTTATGCACATTGCCCTGCTTTCCCATAGCGCACTCAAGCCTGGTTCCTCCCCATCAACTTGGCCCGGTTCGCTTTGTCAGGAAGATAGTTTCGCCCTTGAGGAAATCTGAATGTGCCCCCAACAGATACAGGCTTAAGGCCTGGTCGGCAGTGTCAACCCATGGTCTAAGCCCACGCTGTATCTCTGAAAGTATAGAGTTGGCAGATATCCAGGCCTCAAGGCGGCCCACAAGTGCTATTCCAACAATGTTTAAAGATATGTCCAGCAATGAAATGTGTCTTTATCATAAGGGGCTTGCGCAATCCCCCTTTTAAAAAAAGGGAAGATAATGGTAAGCGTCCATGATGAGGAAAACAGCCCAGCTCCAAAATAGCATTGATTGACAACATTAGCAGCGGGGACCAAAGGTCAATGAGATCTTGATAAAGATTGGCTGTTATTGCATGTGGTCCTGGCGCACGATTGTGTGCTTGATTTGCAATTGCTATAGCAACCTCCTTCAAAGTGAAAATCAGCGGTGAAACTAGCCATATACTTTTTCTATGGGCTCTGGGTCTTTGGTATAGGTTAGAAAAGTGGTCAATCCACAACCTGACATCTACATGGGAGCTGTGACGAATCAACATATGGGGCACCAGTGGTCCAGGGATGAATATCAGTTTCGAAACCATCAATTAACCCGCACCTCTAGTGCACCAGAAAGGTTCCGAACAGATTGCAACCCAAGTCAATTATAAACCTCCTTGTCCAATCTTGGTAACGTGGACATAACTGCAGGCTTATCTCTGCAAGTTTGTGGATCGTGGTGTAGTTGCTACACAGCGAAAATACAATTATTACCCAATGATGAAAGGGACTATCCAGTCATGGTTGTATTAAAATATCTACTGGCGGGGTGTCCAAGTTTCCTTCTTTGGCATATTTTTGGACATTACATCATTCAGGGGCATGGAAATGGTCCCATACCCTCTGGTGAATGACCAGTAATACCCAGTGAGACCTAACAAGACTCTCACCTGCGTCAGTGTGGTGGAGATATCCCAATCCTTCACAGCCTGTACTTTTGCTTCAAGAGGTTGGTTCTTACCTACACCCAACAGCTGGCCTAGGAACGTCACGGTACCCTGCGCTATCTGGAAAATATTCACAATGTTCTTCTGCAAAATGTTTTGCAAGAGGATACGCGAAATCCTGGTTCTTAATAGCTCTCAAATGCTGTGGAATTCTTACATTAAGTTCATGGATCATGCTTTGTAAGAATGTGTGTCATGGGAATGTGTGTCATAAGCTTTTTTGTCAAAGGTTAGTGTTTTGTAAAAGTGTGTGGTCTAAGCTGTATGGAAACCTCAAGAGTAGGTGCCTGGTATGTGAGTGTAATATAAAGTTAATCAAATGCACATATAATATATGCCTTCTAGAGATATGAAACCTCACATCAAAGTTAGGTTTCAATTTGAAGTGGATTTGTATGCATATAGATGGTTTATGAGTTGTACAGTACATACATGTATCCAATTCACATCTTCTGACAACTAACATCAAAGGCAGTTCTGACTTTCATTGGTGTTGTCAGGCATATATTAGTGTACATGTATGAAAAAGCCATCTCTTAAACCTTTGTGTCCAGTTTGTATATAAAATGTGCATTCATTATGTGATTGTTCTATGCACCTGTAGGCAAAATCGAGCATGTTAAAGTGTGCTCCAACTTTAATGTGAACTTTCAATGCATACAGTTGGCCAATATGTGATTTTTAGAGTTTGTAAATATATGCAATTTACATCTCCTGAAAACTGATATCAAAGTATGTCCTGAGTTTGTTGTGAGGTTTCAGACATATATTGGTGTACATGTGTGAAAGGTACATCTCCCTCACAAAGGTACAGTTCATATATTTCATTTGCATTCATTGTGTTCTTGTATTATACACCTCCTATAGGGTTAAAAGATTTCCTTAAAGTGAGTTCTAACTTAGATGTATGTTTTCCATATGTCTAAGAGGGGTATCGGTGTTGTATACTTTGTATGTGTATGTAATTTAAATCTCCTCTACTTCTTACAAAGATTTGAAAACTGACAACAAAGCCATTCCTAACGTTGATGTGAGAGTTCATACATTTAGTGGTAAACATGTAAGAAATGTACATCGTCTATACCTGCGTGTACAGTAATATAAAAGATGTACAATCATTCTGCCCATACATCATCTCTCTATATATCTATACTACCAAAATGTACCTTACTTCGCACAGGTTCTGTAGACAGACATGATAACACTCTCATCAATTGTTGACAATCAATGATCCTATAGGTTCCTGTTGTGAGTCACTTACGAAAATCAATGGACCTGTAGGTCCCTATTCCGAGTTGCTTATTGTTTAATGTGCTTGCACTATGAAGTTAACTGCACTGAGAATGGGTGCACGTGGCTGGCTTAAATACTCCAGAACAGACTTGGAGGGGAGGTGAGAGTTGGCATTCTTCAGCATGATGGGACCTTCTGTGCGTTCTTCCCACCTGTCGCCTCACCCTGGCATGGTGCAGTGTGTTGCGGTTTATTGCAGATATTTCGGAAAAAGCGTTTCCTAGGGCAGGGCAACATGGACTTCGAGGCTTTCAAGTTTTGTTCCTCATGTCAAGATGCTTAAAACTGAGCTGTGTCCTATCATTGTACAACCACATTGATGTTTCACCACTTTTGTGCATTGCAGGGCAAATATAATGGAAACGGTGCGTCCTAAGCCCTTGAAAAGTGGTTTTCAAGGAGAACTTTGAGCTTTGGTCCTGGCGTGGAGATGCTTAAAATGAGTTTTGGCTGGTCCTTCTACAGCCACATTTATGTTTTGCCAACTTTGTGCATTGAGGTCCATACATTCCATACTCCTACCAGGTTGTGTAGACAGTCATGATGAAACTCTCATCAAGTGTTGAAAAAGAATTATCCTGTAGGTCCGTGTTGTGATTTACTTAATTATTTTCACTGTTTTTCCTGATAACCGTGGGTATAAGGATTACAAAAATATAACCAAGTGTATAACCAAGGGTATTTGTAGTTCATAGCTGCAGTTATGGAAAAAAGTGAAAACAAATATATATGTTTACAGCTACAGTGATATAAGGGGTGAAAAATCACTGGCCATGGCCAATGACAAGATAGGCAGACATGACTACCATCCGTGAGGAAACCAGGAGGGACCCTGCTTAGCTTTGAAGCAAGGACCTCAGGCCAGGTTGCCTAATAAATTAGTACAAGGTACAAGACCACTTAGAGCCACATGGCCTGAGGGACCTGCCCCTTCCTCCCTTTGAAGCTTAAGTGGGTCAACTCTGGCTTACTGTACAGATGGGAGACGACCGACAGTCTGGGATGTTGTGTGTTTTTTGAGTTTTTAATACCTCATAACACACTAAGAAAACATACAGCATCAACATTATTATTTTTTTTAAACCGTACTCCTGTCAGTCCTTGACAATATTGCACTCTAAATGTCAAGCTGTCATGAGGCCCACATGAAAAGACCATCCATCCATCTCTGGGTAAGGAGCTGCGATTACTGTACAGATGGGAGACGACCGACAGTCTGGGATGTTGTGTGTTTTTTGAGTTTTTAATACCTCATAACACACTAAGAAAACATACCGCATCAACATTATTATTTTTTTTAAACCGTACTACTGTCAGTCCTTGACAATATTGCACTCTAAATGTCAAGCTGTCATGAGGCCCACATGAAAAGACCATCCATCCATCTCTGGGTAAGGAGCTGCGATTACATGTAGAATTGGAAATATTGCCTGCACGCCTGAGGCAAACTAGAATAACCTTTTGTTATATATATATATATATATATATATATATATATATATATATATATATATATATATATATATATATATATATATATATATTCACTGGCAAAAAATGTTGTTAAAGGGACGTTATGCATTTGCATTAATAAAAACATATGCCATTCAATGGACAAACGTTGTTACAGGGACATTATGGTTACAGATATAACCGAAAAACCCAGGAAATTTACCAGTTATGGTAAGCTAAGCAACCATAACTCCCGCCACCACTGTGCACTGCTACGACTCACACCAATGGCATCAAAGATGACATCACAAATGCCATTCATGACATCACTCTGCAACTCAGAGTGATGAATAGTACATCTAAAGTGCTTAACTGTGATGACAGAGTTAGATGTAGAGTTATTGGATGTGATTGGTGGATGGTTGTGTGACTGTTTAACAGTAGCCAATGAAGGAATGGTGCAGAGAGTGAAGTGGAAAGGGAACAAGGACTGTCCCTGTTTTACGGGGTCTGCGGACACCGTGGTTGTCCTCAGACAGGGCGTGCCAAATCCGGGGCTTGTCAACATTTCGGGCATGGAAATGGGACTGGCGAGATTAGCCAATTAGGTGCTGAGGCTGTGATTCGTAGAGGGTAATCATTTTTTTCTTTGTTGTATGTAGTAAAGATGGCTGTGGTTGCGGAGATGGACAGAGTCAGTGTGTGGATTGTGGGAGATGGTTTTATCACTAATCTGCAGTGGTATGCAAACATGTGTGGCATTTCTGACAATCATGGATTGCAGGGAGTGGAGGCTATATGGTGTGTTGTGCCAGGGAGAAATTTGCAAGGTGTATTTACACTTTGTAAAAATATGGCTGTTTTGAACACTCCAGATATCCTGGTGGTACATTTTGGATGAATGTATTTGGGGTATCTGAGTGCAATAAGTTTGCAGGGTGCACTGAAGCAGTTGCCAAAGTAACTGATGCATCTATTTCCATCTGCAAAGATTATTCTTTCCGAAATACCATCTAGGACTGCATGCATGTCTTGTGGTGTCTTTAATCCTCAACAAGACATAGCAAGATGTGTTGTTAATGCAAGGATATTTTCTTTTATGTATTCTGTAGGGATGTCATCATTGGAAAATGAAAACCTTTTGGAAGATGGTACACGTTTTTTTGTGATGGTATTACTTTCACAGATTGTGGTAACAAGATATTTCCTAGTAATATCCAAAACTCAATACGAAAGTTGTTGTGAAGTCATGTAGCAGACATTATCTGAACAAAGCCCCAAAAAAGCTCAAAAATAAATAATAATAATTTTCAGAGCCACCATCATAGAGGAAATGTGGTTCTATGGTTGCAATTTCGGTTCCCACCTTCGTGAATTGCACGACATGTCTGCGGACACCGCGGCTGTCCGTGGAGCACGCGTGCCATATGCGGGGCTTTTGCGGCAGGCCGGCGTGCAAGTGGGACTATGCAGGCTACGGGATTGGTCAATAACATTTTCTGGGTGTGGTCTGTAAAGAGAGACTGAGCCAGAAGGTCTGTTTGTTGCGAGGAGAGCAGATGCCTAGGACTATGGCTATGTCTATTAGGAGTCAGAGTGTCTGGATTTTGGGAGACTCGTGGATACATTGGTTGGAGGTGCATGCACAAAAATATGGAGTGGCTGCAGATCTTGGATTCTATCATATGGATGTGCACTGGTATGCAGTATGTAGAATGAAGTGGCTGGATTTGGTTCCTCTTTATCCGACTTTGGTGAAACAGCATCATCCAGACATTATTATTATTCATTGTGGAGGGAACAGTTTAGGACATGTTAATGGAATCTCATTGCAGTTTGCGATGAAAGAGGCACTTGGGAAAGTCATGGATATGTTTCCAAACTCCTGAGTATTTTTTTCTCGTATCGCACAAGACAAATTTGGTTGTGCTCTTCCTTATTTGGTCCGTAAATGGAGGAAGCGAGACGCACAAGGCTGTTTGTGCTTTTTTGAGAGATGCTGGCATGTTCTTTTTCCACAATTAAAATATTATGTTTCGTAGCGCAAACATTTTTCGCAGAAAGGGAGTCCATCTTACTGATGCTGGCAATCAGCTTTTTCTGCAAAATATCCAAAATGCATTGCAGCCCTTTTTGCAACTATAGCAAACATATTTCCAGTAGGTGTTGGTCACTTAAAGCCTTCCAGAAGCAAACAAACACCAAAAAAGGCTATTTTTAGAGCTACCACTTTGCCCTGGAAAAGAGTGAAATGTTTTTGATAGCGCTGCCTCCAACATTTTTTTAAAAGTCCACAAACTGTCCGCAGACTTTACAATTTGCACAGGGGCCTGCACCATTTCATTGTCACTTCTATTTTTAAACTGTGAACGGTGGCTCTGAAAAGAGCCTTTTTGGGGGGGGTTTGTTGTTTTGTATCTTTGTTTTGTTTTTATACATGACACACTAAGAAAAGAAGAGAAGGGAGTGTTGGGAAGGGGCACCAACCACAGGGATAAGAAAGGGCAGGTGGAGAGAGGAAGATGTTGGGTTTGCCTTACTTAGGTAGGTGGCAGACTTTCTCATGCTCTCGAACCATAGCCTCGAAAGCACTTTATAGTGTCACCCCTTGCAGAGTACTGCATCGCAGTACATACACAGTACAGTGACCCTTGAAAGGTAAGGGTCTTCTGCGTCGTGTATCGCCTGTGGTTGCTTCAGGAATGTGCTGCCCCACAGGAGTTTCTCTTGTGGGAGCATGAGCAGATACGGAGCATGTTGTAGAGGAACTCAACCTACTACTTTGATATAAGGGGGCGACCCTCCGAATTGCCGCCCTGTGAAATGACCTTAGGTGTCGCCGCATGGAAGTGGTCCTGTAGCTGTACAAACCTGGTTTGCCATGACTGAGCTCCATGTGGCACTCAGTGAGCACACTTTCTGAGCACATGCTTTGGGTAACCCCCCAATGGTGGTAAAGAGCCTCCACTCCCAAGACTCAAGCTGGCTAGCAGTAGTAAGGACTACCTCATCCTCATCTTCCTCTTCATCCCTCTCTACATCTGCATGCCTGTTCCCCTCTCCACACCCTTGGGAAGGTGGTGGTGGTGAAGGGGGTAGGGGTGGTGCTGAAGCTGAGGCAGCTGCACAGGTTGAAGCCATCATTGCCATCTGGGATGTAGCACAGAAGGCAGAGGAATATTGTTCTCCAAATGTGGCACAGCAGACACAGCACACACAGCACAGCAGGCAGAGGTCAGCAGCCAATGCAATTCAGCACACCAATATTGAGCAATACTCTCTCTGATAGCCAAAAACAGAATGAAGAGCAGCTCTGGCGTGTGGTCTTTTATAGGGGTGCTGGGCAATGCTTACTTTAAACACCAAAGAGGGCTCAAAAAGTTCCAAAAAGTATCCAGATCGCTAGGGACATGGTCTCAGACATGTGCAAGGGTGAAGTTTCACAGTAAAATACCTTGGATTGCTCAAAATTGCACTTTCTTGGTGTCCAGGGGCCCGAACTGTGCTCGCGGACAAGGCCCCACGCTCAGCGTGGGTGCAGTCACATGATGACATTGCGGACATGTTCGCGAATGGGACGGCTGTCCGCAGGACAGCTATTGCATGGGATCACTTCTCTTGTGATTGCTTCTGCAACTCAGAATTCATCTCCTGTGATTGGAAAGAACCTACAGAAAAGCTATTTCCAGATTCATCCACATGCATCAACACAAACTACAGGTATGAATATGTTGTGCACAGTACATTTACAAATCTTTTATAAATGTATATGAACAGGGTACCTACTACTTACCCTGTATAACCTGCAAAAAAATCATACTGTAATTTCTCCCATATGCTATGATCAAGTGTCACTTACAAAGCTGTGTACAGCCCAGGTTTTCATTTACCCATATCACCCATTGTAATGTGAAAACTGTTATTCTCTGTATTCATGCTGTCATTTTTATAACCACTGCCCCTTAACACACATATTTATGCACATTTCAAATGTTACTGTTCGCAATGTAGACATGCATTTGTTTGTTTATGCAGTAATAGTGCATTGTGTTAATTGTGCATAGGATATACATGGAGTTTCCTTTGTCTGTGTCCATTCTGGGCATTTTACATAGAACCTGTCATTTGAACTTGCTAGAAATGGTTACAATAGTAAGCACACACAGTACACACAGCTTTCTAAGAAAGTGCCATTTGATGTTAATCACACTAAACCAAACTGAAACAACTTGCAGGAAAGAATTTGTGACTCCTCTTTCAAAATGTTAAAATAAAAATAATGTTCTAAAAAGCTTTCAACAATCACTACTGCTAACACTGCACCTACCAATGTTAATATAGCCTCAAGAAAGCATTCCAGAAAAATTCATTTTACAAAAAATGTTCCACAACAGAGTCCTTGAGAACCTTTTAAAAACAGCAACAAATCACACTCAACCCTTAAAACAAACAGCAGAAAACTGATCCTGGAAGCTATCGTAGAAAATGCAATGCTGCTCAAAAGGAAACTCTTCACATTAACTTTAAACAGAATGAAACCACTGACAAAATTAATTAGTAAACTACAACTACTTTGAAACAAACATATTATCAGCAGAGATACCTTTGAAAACATCTGTACAGGTGAGTGGTGTCACACCACCAGCAAAGAACCATTTTTCAATGAAGAGGCATACAACCAAAAGAAAACAAACCAAATTGCCATACATAGAAGTGGGCGAGGATATGAGAAAGTAGACCATATAGTTATGGAAGAAGAAACACGATTTCAACAATAACCCCAACAAACTTAGCATCAACACTCCAAACAACCGAACCAGTACGCCCTGTCTACAAATGGCCATGCACATCAATGTGTAAACTGCACAAACAAACTTTCAAATCTTTGCAACAGTTCCTCAATTGATATTTAAAAGCCAAAGACAAAGGAAAAATGAAAATATTGCAAACTATGGATTCCTGTCCAGTGCGTAAATAGACAGGACTACAAGGACATTCATTAGCCTGCATTTCTGGACCCGCTTGCATAGGCACCTTCCCTCAAATCAAAATGTTAGCAACACACCATTCTGGTGTTAGAAATCTCGTTCACAGACTGTACTATGCAAAAAGTCCTGCTTTAGCACTCGACCATTTCAATAACATTCTCCTACATGGTACAGCCAAACAACTCTTCGAAGAAATAGAACACATCCAAAGCAAATATTTTGGAATTCAAGAGCACTATCAAAATCCAGAAACTTTAGAAAACAACACCAACACCCTTGCTGATGTCAACCTTCTATTACGCAGATACAAAAAAGAAATAACAAACTTTAAGCACATATCTTCCAAAGTACAAAACCAAGTATGTGTATGTTGCCACAGAACGTTTTATAAGAAAAGCATAAAAACTATAGCTATAATGCACAAAATAGAAGACAATGAGGAATCCCAATGGTACCAATTAGCTCTCTACCTTATAGCAGAAAGCAAATATGAAATTACCAACCCCTCAATACTGTGCACATACTGCACAGCAAAACTGGACAATAACGAAATGCCTTCACGAGCAATCAGTAACAACTTAGAAATTGTACCCACTGCCAAAACTACTCCAACAGCTTCACTTATATGAGAGCATTATAATCCAAACGGTACACCCATTTCAAGCAATAATACGCCTTCAACCAAAAACAACAAAGTTGCTTCCCTCTGAATTACTGAAAGGCATAGTGGTCTATTTGCCATTATATATGAAAGAAAATGCATATACTCTAGGGGTACAATGGTCAATAGATCAATCTTTGATTAGCCTAGTGAATGGTGTACCTACAAAAGTCAAAAAAATGTGGCAGCAACTAGTATATTTAAACAAAGTTAGAGAAGCACTGAAATATCTTAAAGACAACAATGAATACTACAAAGAAATAAACATTGAAGAAAACCTAAGAGAAAACTCCGAAATAATTCAGGATTCCTCAGAAACTGGACAATTTAAACTTTTAGATCCTACTGCAGCCTCCAAAAACATATCAAATGCGACAAGCTAAGGGATCTGCAATCAACATATGGGAAAAAAAGTGTAGAAGCACAAGCCTTTCCTCCACTTTATCCTATTGGAAAAGGTGGAAGGTACGATGAAAGGTGCACACAAATAACTGCATCAGAATACTGCTCTTTACGAATGTATTCTAAAGAGTCCAGATTCAGACAAAATGTTGAATACATATTCCACCTCCTGTTTGAAAGTGAACTAGCAACTCTATGTTATGGAGTTGCACACACATTAAAAACAGGTTCAAATTTTCAAAACATGTCAGCTACGCAACTACTGCAAAAAGTGCAAGAGAAAGATGAAGTTTTAGAGTCCAGTATTACAAATCTTTTGGCAAACATGCATGTAACAAAAGCATACTGGTTCTGACATCATGCAGATGTACAGTGCATGCTTCGCAACCTTGGCCCACCCACGTGGCTTGTCACTTTAAGTTGCTCAGAGTATGCTTCCTACGCATAGCAAACAAAAACAAAGCAGGTATTGACATAAAAACACCAGGAGAACTCTGTTCTCTGGATCCTGTAAACGTATCTAAGTTCTTCCATCATCGCTTTATTGCCATGCTGCACTTTATTTGTAATAAAACAGTTGCTTCCCTCGGAGAAGTGCAACACTTTTTTTGGAGAAAAGAATATCAAGCCAGAGAAGCACCACACATCCACATGCTTTTGTGGATTAAAGATGTGCCAACATTTGGTCAAGACAGTGATGCCACTGTTTTGAACTTCAGTCACAAAAATGTCACATGTGAAATTCCTTCACAAAATACACAGAGTGACCTACATGCCCACATTTTGCAATTTCAAAGAGACAAATGTGGCAAGTATTGTCAGCCCAAATAGAAAAACAAAGGAAAATATTACACCTAATGGCGCTTTGGTTTCCCTAGACCAGTCTCACAAACAGGACAAGTGAACAGCTTCATGTCTTCAGTTAGACACAGTGTTAAAGCTAAATCACCTAAGAACACATACTGCATCAAAAGAACTAAAGCATCAAAGTACATCAATGATTACAGTACAATCATTGCCCTACTATGGAATGCAAATATAGATGTGCAATACATTGCAGACAATTCCACTGCAGTTGCACGATATGTCACAGCCTACTTAACCAAAGCAGAGAAAACAGAGTTTGCTGTACTGAAATCACAGTTAAATAATGGGCAGCATAGCATTTTCATAGAAGTAACTGAAGCAATTGAACATGTGTACAGAACAAAAGTAAAATGTGTACCTGTCAAGACTACAAACATATACTGCTCTATGTAAGTGGTCAAGCTGGTTCAGGAAAAACATTCTTCATAAAAATCATCAGCAAGTTCCTCCAAAAATTAACAAACAACAAGCTTTCAGATGTTGTAACTGCCCCCACAGGTTTAGCAGCCTACAACATAGGTGGTGTCACTTTACACTGATTGCTTCCCCTTCCAGTAGAAAAGCAAAATAAATTAGACTACTACAAACTTTCAACAGCAGCTGCTATGGAGCTACGCAGAGTTTTAAAACAAATGAAAATGCTCCTAATAGATGAGGTGACCATGGTCTCCAACCTAATGTTGGCTTTGATTCACCTCAGATTGTAAGCGGTCCTTAAAACAGACTATGAAGAACTCTGTGGTGGATAACATGTTATTGTTTTTGGAGATCTTCAATTAACACCAGTGAAAGGTGAACTTATTTTAAAACCTTAGAACACGAACTGTGCCATAAAACTCTAGGCAGCAAAGGAAATATAAATCTTTGGCAACATTTCCAATGCAAAGAACTAACAGAAAACATGTGTCAATCTGTAGACCTCACCTATGCCAACATTTTGAAAAGTATTCGGATTGGTGTACTATCTAAGGAAGCACAGTTTATCTTTAATAGCAGACACATCCATCAACTATACGGCCATAACACATGTGCTACTGGTTCCATGGAACAATTAGCACACACAAATGTAAAATGTATGTCCTTAATGCCAACTCTTGCAAGTTGCACACAATTCAATGATACAATGCTGAAAAAAAGAAATGCAACCACTGGTGCAAATTTACTCCATAGACAAAATGGACGTGTACGGTATGACACTACCTATGTGTCAACAAGCCAGAGCACGACTAAATACCTTAAAAAACTCTATCTCTAACACAGCTGGTTTAGAGAAAATGTTAACATTGTGTTTAAACTGTAGAGTGATGTTGAAACGTAACCGTGATGTAGAACAAGGTTTAGTTAATAGAGCACTGGGTACAGTTGTTGGCTTCCAAACATACCCATGTGACTGCAGAATTCAGTTTGTCAATGTTCACTTTGACAAACTATCAGAAGTTAAAATGATAGGACTATCAATAGCCCGATTCCTTCTTTTTAAAGACATGTACGTGCGCAGAGAACAGTTTGCTCTGTCTCTAGCACACACAGTCACTATTCATAAATCACAAGAACTAACCCTAGATTGAGAATTAATTGATATTGGCAGCACAGTTATTAAAGAATGCATGAGTTACGTAGCACTATCACGCCTACTACACTTGAAGGACTATTTCAACGCTGACATTCCTTGTATTGTACAGTACAACAGACTACGTGCACTCTATAGACCCTATCTCAAAATGTACCCTGCTCCTCAAAAACACAAACTTTGTAAAAGAAAACTCAAGCAAGCAGAACCTCCCAATAGTACCACCAAAGAAATTGAAATCAGTTCATACTTCATTAACTACCAAAACCACAAAAGAATGTACTGAAAACTCAAATGCATACCCAACTCCTCAAACAAATGCAACTACCTCTCCAAACAAACCTCATAGACTTCCATCAGATGAGTCGGACACAGAACTATCTGGTCCATTCAAATTTTCCAATAAAACTGGTGTAAATTGCTATGCAAATGTAGCAATCAATGTTCTATTCCAATTGCCACCAATTCTTGAAAACATTTACTTAAATGGTACATACCAGTTGTGTTTGCAAATGTTACTCCTTCAGAGGAATGCAACAAACAATGCCGAGAATATTTACAGTGTAACGGGAATAAGGCAGGGATTGGACTACTGTGCGGGAATGGTGAGATTCACTATAAACACCCAAGAAGATCCACAAGATTGTCTAATGTACTTACTGCAAGTACAAGAAACCAAAAACATACCTATAAATGACATTTTCCAGATTTCATACAAGTAGAAACATATATGCACTCTCTGCAACCATGTAGTTCAAGAACAAGTCCCTAACAAGTGCTTTGTGTACGTATTAAGACCTAACTGTGAATCCATTCCATTTCAATAGCTGTTACAAAATGCAAACCATGGCATATTATGTACTGCTTGCAATTCCGATAATCGTTCCATCTTACAAATACAATCACATTGCCAATGCTTAATAATAATGTGTTTACGATACAATGCAGATGCTACCAAAAACAACTGGAAGCTTACTAGCTTCACACATGGACAAGTATCACTTGGCAAGAAAACCTTCAAAACAGTAGGCATAATCTACCACAAGGGCACCACAACCAGTGCAGGTCTAAAATGAAATGTGGATGTTTTGAATGCAATTATACGTCCATTACTCTGAAACAAATATTACCTACAAATCGTACAAATGCCTACTTAATATTGATGAAACCAAAATGTACTCACTAATCTACAAAAGTAGAATAACCTACTGCCAAATACCCACACTACTTCAGTGACCAATCTGTCAAAAGAACTGCAACCATAGTACTACAATATGTCTTCCAGCAATCAATCTGCCAAAAGCAACCTTCAACAACCACAGTGCTACAGTGCTACAAACTACCAACAGTTAGAATATGCCAACAGGTATCTAACTGCTCCCACAATTCTGCAATATTACTCTCCAATACCACACTACTTAAAAAAACATCATCAACAACCAAAAACATAAAGAAATACTGCTAACAAGAACAAACAGATAAACAGTTAGAATACACCAACTGGTATCTAACCATAGTAATAGCACTTTAAAAATCACCTCAACTATTGCTATAAATAGCAGTTTTGCTAAAATTCTTCCAAGTATGTACTGTGTACTGGATTGTTAATGGATAATGAGTAAGAATAGGTGTAGGAGCAGTGCAAGGGAAATTTTGAAGTTGAAAGTTCCTAGATACGTAGAAAATGCAGTTCCAAACTGTCCTCGAGGCACGCATCCAATCGGGAAGTGTGGACATGTTTGCGGACACGTCATCATGCCGCTCGCGATGCTATGGTCAAGTGGCACTGTCTGAAAGGTCTGCTATCAAGTCAGACGTTCGCGAACGTCTACGGATGCAAAATCAGTTGAATAAATTGCAAAAAGTGTATAGAAGTGTTAAAAATGATGCTAGAAGGCAGTTTTAAGGTGACACTTTGTACATTGGACCAACATATTCCTATACTGAGTAAGTATGATATTAGTAAGTTGTAGGAAAATAGCATGCACAGGTAAAAACCCATGAAATTCACTGAAAAAACTTTGTTAAAGGGACATTATGGTTAAGTTGCACTAATAAAAATCTATGAAATTTACTGAAAAAACGTTGACGGTATTGTTACGAGTAAAACCTAAACACTTCAGAAATTCACCAGTTATGGTACGATAAGCAACCATAACTTGCTCCACCACCGTGCACTGCTAAGACTAACACCCAGGACAGCAAACATCACATCACAAATGTTTTATTAGCACAACTTAACCATAGTGTCCCTTTAGCAATGTTTTTTAACTGAATATATACATATCAAAGCTGGACCCCTTCTCGGTACTTACCACCACAATATCAAAACACCTGAAAAAACTACTATTCATCCTCATGCCCCTATTTCAGGCAGAGGGATCCCAGGAACTTTCTTTATACTGCACGTCAACTTTTATTCCTTTTTTTCCTCCTTATGTCTGCACTGCCTTCTCCCCCCAATCGTATAGGATCCTGTTACTCCCTTATCATCCTTTTCCATCATATTATATAGCATAATGTCAATCTGTATAACTAAATACATATATAATGCTACATAGGGCCTCATTAGGACCCTGGCGGAGTGGGTTTCCGCCAGCGCTAATCGCGGCGGACCCGTCCGCCGTACTACGAGTTCCCTTAGCGCCATGGAGGTTTTCTCCGCCTGGTTTTACCGGGCGGAGAAAACCATGGCGCTAAGGGACCTCGTTGTTAATTACGCCGCCGTACTTTACGGCGGCGTAATTAACTCCTTCCCCACTCCCATTATACCCTATGGGGCAAGAATGGGAATGGGGAAGGGTAAAATGGGGATTGGGGATTTACTGCTCCGCCAAGGTCGGCATGGGGTGGTAAATCCGCCAACCCCCATGGCGCTATCGGCGGCTTTCCGCCATGCTCCGCGGTGCATTTAGCACCGCGGATTCCGCCAGGGTCGTAATGAGGGCCATAGTCTTTTCAATGCACATCCACTTCACCATCAACACACACACTCCTCAACACTCCCACACTCCTTCCCCTTATTGTTTTTTCTTGTATAGGTGCACTTACATCTCTGTGCTCTCCCGAGTTCTTCTGTCACAGGGTCCCATCAATGGCCTGCACAATCCAAGAGCAGTGCCCCACTCCAAACAGCAGACAGTATTTCAGGCAACACAGCTCCTGTTTTGTGCACAGGGGACTGGTCACTGCAGATATGCACGCCCCCTCTGAATGTGCGGCCAGGAATCCTCCATCATCGTGAAGGGTCTGGGATTACATCAGGGTCACCAAATTTGTAAGACAAGTCCTCCAGGCAACCAGACAATAAATACACTCCTTTAGGGAAAAAGGCTTGGTGCACCGCTTTGCAAAGTAAACAAGCTCTATGTTGAATACTAAAAGGAAAAAGTATCAGAAGGTCCAGTACAACCAAACTGATGCAGAGCCCCCTGTTAGTTCAAAGCAGGTACTTGTCTTTTAAGGAAATGACTCATCACTCATGACGTGAACAATATGAAATGTTATACTCCCACCCTCATTGGCCCACCTACATACATATCACCAGTCCCCTATAGGCCCTTGACAAATTGGTCAAATCCTAATCTACCCATACCCTCTAACACATTCTCCCTCTATTCCAGGTACTTGATTGGCGAGTTACCTGGAATATTACCCACCTCATTGGCCTAGTCATGTGGTGTCCAACTGGTCATTAGCATGAGCTCAGTGGACACCTCTGAGGTGAAATTAACCCTTTGATATAATAGTGCCCACCCACGGTACACCTCCTTGATTTCTCAATGACCACATTGATCTGCCCAATTCTGATGAATGTATTAACTCTATTCTCTAGCCATCTGGTATCCAAACTGATCATGCTGGCAGCTTGAGACCTCTAACCTGACTCCCATGGATGTGTCCTTCGGGAAGGCCGCAGTCCTACCCTTGCTCTGTCGTTCACATTCCAATCTTGTTCCACAGGCCTAAAGCTGGATACCATTAAACCATTATCTATTCGGCATGAATGCCACTATTTTCAGCTTCACTCCTGCGGCTTGGGAAAGAGAAAATAATAAAAAAAAACATCATTATGCCACACTACTAAACTTCCAACAGGGTATACAAAATGCTAGGCTTCACTTCCAATATGGCGATGCTTCATAATTTCCCGAACCCGGCCCTGTGTCTGCACCATCATCGTTACACATTGTATTTCACTACTGCTACACAATATCAACCGTGCCCTATACCTGTGGCTACCTAACTCTCTATAACTACCTTAAAGTTATATTTGTTACTTACTCAATATTTTCACATGCAAATTTACCATATAACCAGCTCCCAACTGCACTACCCATGCCTCTGCTGGCACGTACCTTCACTTTTTCATGCGCCAATAGATTTTCCTTAGTCCAAATCATTTGGCCATGTATGGAAGCTGCACATGCATCCCAATATTAGCTTGCTGCTCTCCTGGAATCATGCTTTCCTGCATTCCCTCCACAGATGCACAATCTCTTTGGTAAGGCCAGTCACCTGTGCCTGGGAACCTTTTTAAATGTTTGTTCACCCGCTCCCTGTCCCTCGCAGTCCGTTTCCCTCCTCCCCTACTCCCTGCCCACCCACATGGTCCTCCAATAGGCCGGAGTCCAGCACATGTGACCAGAAGTTCCTGGGGGCTCTGGAGAGCCTTTTTAGCTTGCTGCTCTCCTGGAATCACCCTTTCCTTCATTCCCTCCGTGGACGCACCATCTCTGTGGTAAGGCCCACCCCCTGAGCCTGGGAATATTTTTGAAATCTTTTTCAACGGCTCTGTGCCCCTCACAGTCTGTTTCTCTCCTCATCTCCTCCCTGCCCGCCCACACAGTGCTCTGATAGTCCAGTGCCCCCACACATAAGTAGAAGTACTTGGATGTCTATCCAAGGGCAGCTTTGCCCAGGCAGCCGCAAAGGGCTGATGGCAAAGGGCAGCTCTTCTAGGCAGCTACCATGCTCTGTTTGCCCTGTTTGCTAAGGAAGACCAAGCCAAAACTGTCTGCAGTAACCTTTGGGTAAGAGACGCCAACTTTACTATTATTGCCCTCTGTTTACGTAACAAATGCAGTACTGTTAATGCCTGCTTTAACTACCAGCACTCATCTAAATAGCAACAGTTTAAATGCAAGTGCATGTGTAGAGTATATCCACTGTACTAAAGCTAGATGCATACTTAGAGCATAGCCACTGTTTTGGAGTTAGGCACTTCCTAGAATTTTGTATTGAATTTAGATGCATTTTCAGGGTAGCCAATGTATTGAATATAGATCTTTTTGGGAGGGTCCAATGTAAAATATCTAAATGATTTTTTGAGGGTAGCAAATGTGATGATTCTAGATGGTTTCTATGAGGGGGTCCAATGTGTTGAATTTAGATAATTTTGTTACGGTGGCCAACGTGTTGAATTTCGTTTTTCTTTTTAGGGTGGCCAAAGCATTAAACTTAGCTGAAAATGATAAAACTGTCCACAAACCAACTAACTCTCAAATATTCTGTTTACTCATCCTAAAACACAGAGCAAAATACTCTACCACACATAACAACTACCAACTAAAAACAAACCAGCACACAGTGACTATGTTTTCTGAACTGAAACTACCAACAGCAATTCAAAGCTCTCTTGCACATTTCCCTCTCAATCCCAAGGCCTCCCACTCCTCCTTCCTTTTTAAATCCATCACTGAGCCAAGAAACCGAGAAAGTGGCAGCAGCATGTGGTATAAGCCCCAATAACACAACTGTATCAGACATGAGGAATGGCAGGGGCAAAGGGAGTTTTCTACTGTCTCAGACTTTCCTTGAGTTCCTTTTTAGTCTTGGGAATTGGGGTTGATCAAGTCCTTGGCCAATTTGTGCACATAACATGTTTCATAATATCTGTTAAAAATATTAATTGTCCCTATATTTGTGTTTGTCTTGTCTGTATGTCCTCCAAAATCTCCCATGTCACAATCTTGATTCATATTTTTCTTCTTTAGTTCTTCTCATTGTGGATACTCAGGGCTTTTCCTTTGGGGCTGGTATCCTCCAAACAAACACTCCTCAATGAGGATTCGATCAACAGGCTAGTAAAATTTGAAGGTTAATCTTTTAATTTGAAAGTGGGATAAAAAGGCTAGTTCAGTGTAGGGCATGGATAGAGAGGACATATTCCCTCCATACTCTATATTTTACTTATTATTTGTCTATATAAGCATTCAATTTATAATTATACAGTTCAAGCATTCATCATTTTACCTAAACGTTCTCTTTTTTTAATGCATTTTCCTGTTTACTTTACCTTCCTGTCTTATTCAAACCATATTCAGAGGACACCTCAACTGTGAGTTCAGAAGATTCTTCTGTGCAGGAGTTCATCTTTGATGACAGAACTTTAGTTAGTTAATTTCTACCCAGCATTATTTTGTCTGATCCCCTATTATTTTATAGCTAACCAGACTCGTGTCCACAAAGTAAGGAGCTCTGCTCCTTAGATTGGTTCCTTTTCAAATGTTTCAGGTAGACTCAGTCACCTACTTCGTAGATCCTTTCTTAGGTCTTAAGGGACTCGTATGTATTCATATTGACTGCAGACTTCTGCTGGTTTCATTGAGCATGTTTCCAGTGTTTTGAAGATTTTCAAAGTATTCATAAGTAGCATATGCATCAATCAATGTCTCTTCCTGTGTGTGGTATAAGAGTTGCAGAGATAATGCCATTAATTCCAGAACGCTACTTTGACCTCGAAAGTATCCACTGAGCTCATGTCAATGACCAAGTGCACATCACGTGATTCTGCACATGGGGAGGGTAACATTCTCAAATGCTAGTCAATCATGTACACAGAACTCAAGGTGATGGGGCAACACACCACGTACTGGGGGGTTAAAATAGATTAGTTATAGCCAACCAGTCCAGGTACTATAGGGTGCTGGTAGTATGCACAGAGGGGATAGCCAATGAGAGTGGGGAACGAACACTGTCTACTGTTTGCATCACGAGTGATGACATTGGGCCTCATCGAGTCTGCCGGTTTGGAAATAAGGGTGCCGGTAGCAACGTACTGATGCCCTTTACAGACCGGCAGACTACAACCCTGATTTCCGGGGCCTGTGCGCCCGGCAGGTTTGATCTGCCAGGCGCAAGGGCCCCAGAAAGCAGAGTTGCCATGGAAGCACCGGCAATGTTAGCAATGGTGCTGGTGCTTCCGAATCACCATTCCTATGGGACTCCATGGGAATGGGGACAAATATTTTCCACCGCCTGATACCAGGATATCAGGCAGCGGAAATGGTGTTTCAGTCCGGCAGCAACCCGCCGGTAGCACTGGCGCATTACCGCTGACTTGGAATGAGGCGCATTGTCTCTTAAAATGCTTTGTTTGCCTTGAACTAACCCAGAGAGCTCCATGGCAGTTGGGTTCCACACTACATCTTTTTCCTTTTTTATAACAAAATAAACCTTGTTATCCTTGCAAGAGGTGCAAGAGGTGCACCAAGCCTTTTCCCTTAGAGGATTATTTTGTCTGCCCTGCAAGATTTTGTGACTCCGACTTGATCCCAGACCCTCCACACGGATGGAGGATTCCTGGCCACAAATTGCAGGGGTTGTACCCACCGGCAGCGACCAATTCCCCTTGTGCACAAACCGGAGAGCTTTACAGGAGCCATGTTACGAGAATTACTGTCTGTTCTTTGGAGTGGGGTGCCGCTCCCGGATTGTGCAGGCCGTTGATGGGACCCCATGATGGAGGAATTTGGGTGAGCATGTAGATGTAAGTGCATCTTTTGTGGGGGAAAACACCATGGGGGAGGGGGTAGATGTGAAGGTGACTGGTGAGGCAGCAAATGACATATTACTGTTGTGTAGAAAGACCATGTGGCAGTTTGTTTTATGATTTATTTGTATTATTATTTGGACTAAAGAGGCTAATGGAGTAACATGATCCTTCTCGATTGAGGGAATATGGCAGCAGTGTATAACTAAGAGGAAAAGAGGAATAAGGGTAGAGGCTCTGTATACTGAGTGAGGCGGGGATCTCCCCGCTCGGTATAAAGGGAGCATGGCAATGTTGTTGTGTTATTTTCATCGATACTATTATTGCATTGTTATGAACCAAGGAAGGGTCCAGGTTTGTTGTGCAGAATTCTTGGAGCAGAGTGGAGTGTGGGTGTGAGTGCGGTGTGTGCGAGAGAGCATGGGGCATTTTGGTGCGGGACCAGAGCGAGGTGTGAACCTGTGGTGTGGTGTGACAAGGGGAATGGGTCGGGGTTTTTCGGAATGGGAAGGGGTGGGGCAATGGGATGACAAGGTACCGCTGGATTGGAACCTGATTAAGTAAGGATCATATAGATAACATATTGACAGGTGTAGCTGAAATGGAGCATGCAACCCCATTAGAGCATATGTGTGCAGCCTTACCATTGTATAAGGAGAAGATTCTGAAATACCATCAAGAGTGGGTGGCCATTACCCGTGCAGGGATGTTAAAACCCTGGCCAGAACAGGAGGTTCTAGGCCACATGTACACATTTCCAGCTGTAAAATCGAAAGGGAAAATGTTGAAAAATAGGAAGTATTGACATTTTGGAACATTAAAGAGGTCTTAGAAGATGTTCTGCCAGGCCAGGTGAATAAAGTTACTGTACCGCCTTTGTTGTGTGCCCTGACACAGACCATGCCCATTTCATTCCATTTAGGAACCCCCTGCCCCAGTAGTAATGGCATCAGCAGTACAGCCACCACAAGGAGCGCAGCAGCCCCCATTATGATGCTCCCCACACACGCAGAATTGTGGTACACAAACACAATTTATGTCCCATGCCCCTCCACCACTCCTCCCCCTCTTTCTTCACAGGCACTTTATCATAATCTCCCAAAACCTACAGCACACACACCGGGGGACCCATATTGTAACCCCCAAAATTAGTTGGAAGAAGCTTTAAGGAGGGCACAGGAGGAATTAGCAAGATTAAGAGTGGCTAGGAGGGATGGACAGAAGGCAGCTGTTGCGATGGAGGGTGGTAGATATATTGTTCCCAACTCAATAGTACATGCATCAGAGAAATACATATTGAAAAGGAGGACAGGGGACGGCGAGGACAGCAGGCAGGAAGTTTAGACTATGCGATGCTGCAGTCAGAGGAGGGGGCGGAGGACCAGGGGATGAGGAGTGGAATACAGTGGTCAAGGTGGAAGAGGAAGAGGATCCTCCTGCTGTATGCCCATGGGTGGAGAGCCTGTGGGGGCCCAGGTTGAGGAACCGATATGGATGCATGGCTGTGGCCAAAAGTAAACAGCTGGAGAAAAGGAAGGTGAAAAAGATGGTGGGGGCACAGTTCCCACTGTTACATAAAGGACCAGGGGGGGCACAATATGTACCTGGGCCACACATGGACAAGAAACATTTGATCAAGGCACTGTCACCTCTCACAGCGGGGCATGGAAAAGGATTTACGCATTTGAAAAACAAACGGATGGCATCACTCTGGACGTGGGTGATTTGAAAAGTTTATTTGTCACTATGCTAGGAGACCAGGCGGATGACATTTGGGTGAAAGCATTGTACCACAGGGTGCGATTGTGGGATGACATTCATGGTGAGGCCCACTTTAATTACATCAGGGCACAGATGGGGACTGTGCTGTGACATGCCTACCCAGACACCCCGGATCTTCAGGCAATAATGCAGAGCACAATACATGATGTCGAGGATCCCACAAGTATATTTAACAGACTCAAGAGATGTGGAGGGTTGGAACGTGTGAGTAATAGCATCAATAGATCAACCATTGGTGTCAGTACCTGACTTTTTTGCATA
The DNA here is from genome assembly GCF_040938575.1 of Ambystoma mexicanum. Lineage (NCBI taxonomy): Eukaryota > Metazoa > Chordata > Amphibia > Caudata > Ambystomatidae > Ambystoma > Ambystoma mexicanum. The sequence continues at coordinate 121,169,222 of NC_090932.1, read as the reverse complement.
TGGCTGGACCCCTTTGCAATGGCACAGACAGGCTGAAATTTGGTGGTGTGGAAGGTTGCCCAGAGCAACGCCAGTGGTTCAGATTTATTCATAACCTTCCACCCATCACTTTTTTGGTTGCAGTTTGTCTCCCTATGTGAGGGAGGGTATTCCCAGATGTGGGTCCCTTGCTTGCTGCGCTATAGGGAACTAAGCTGCACCTCAAAGAGGAGGCCCACCAAAGATGAAACATGTCTGGGGTAGATTGTGTTTCTGTGCAGAGATGACTTGGCATAACAAAACGGGCTAGGGTGCCACCATTGGTAGCAGTACCTGACTGATTTGCATATGGCTGGTCCCCTTTTGCAATGGCACAGACAGGCTAAAAACAGTGGTGTGGAATGTTCCCCGAACAATGCCAGTGGTTCAGATTTATTCAAAAACTTCCACTCATCACTGTTTTGGTTGCAGTCATCCTTTCCTCATTCACGTTGTTCCTGCATTGGCTTTCAAAGTCCCCATTTCGTGCATGGATCTCGGATAAGGAATTTCAATATCTTAACATGTCTCAGTGCTCAACCCCTACATTCTACGCCATCCCTAAAATACATAAAGATGTGCAAAATCCCCCTGGTAGACCAATAATGGCTGCCTGTGGTACAATATTGGAACCAATCTGCCAATTCATAGAACACCATCACTTACCTCAGAGACAGTTCATCAGTGATTTCATTATTTGAGGGGAAACAGTTTGATCCAACAACAAGCTTCCTGGTTACCCTGGACATAGTAGCTCTATATACTAGCTACATACTAGCATCCCTCAATATGAGGCCATTGAATGCATTCGATCTGCATTGGTCCAATCACCAACAGAATTGAAGGCACCTATACAATTCATTATTGAACTTCTCACCTTAGCATTAAAGAAAAATGTCTTCAAATACCAAGAAAATCTTTTTGAGCAGACACAAGGTACTGCCATGGGAGCAGTTTTTGCCCCGAGTTTGGCGATTATCTTCATGGCATTTTTTGAGGATGAATTTATCTTCACAGATCAGAATCCATTTCGTCAATGTATTGATTGCTGGCGACGATACATAGACGATATCATTTTGATTTGGCACAGTACTCTTGAAAATCTAAATAATTTTCTTCTATGGCTGAACCGATGCCATACTGCTATCAGCTTCACCATGACTTCCAACAACAAACAAATACCATTTCTAGACTTACTCATACAACACTCAGATAATAAACTGATCTGTTCACTATACACAAAACCTACTGATCGCAATACCCGTTTACATTCCACGAGTTTCCACCCACAAAGTCAAAAGGAAAGCCTACCGTATTTTCAATTCTTAAGACTAAGGCCTAATTGCACTCTGATACCTGACTACGATTTCCACACCCAACATTTAACTAACAAATTAAGTGAACGTGGTTATCTGAAAAAATTGGTCTCTGACTCCTACAAAAGAGCAAGATTCAATCCTCGGGAAGTCCTCTTCGAACCTAAACCACACAAGATAAAATGATTTCACACTTACATACAGTCCTGACACCTTCTTGGTGAAAAAAACAATCAAGAAATTCTAGCCTGTGGTTCAATATCCCTTCCAAACAAACCATTGCATATTTTTGCTCCTAAGAGACAACAGAACCTTATGGACCAGCTAGTACACGCCACACCTAAGAAACTGAAGAGATCCATCACCAGCAGTTGGGATCTACGCCCACTCACGGGCCACTTTCCCTGCGGCTCATGCTCGCAGTGTGCAAATTTGTGTACAAAACTAAATCATTCACCATTGAAGGCAAAGAATGAACCCTCAGACAACATACTAATTGTAAAACGTCCTGGGCCATTTATGTATTCAATGCCCGTGCGGTTTGAAATACATTTGTAAAACTCGCCCGGTCCACACTCGAATAACAGAGCATCGATCACGTATCAGATGCAAGTCCATAACATCACCATTAGTCAGTCACTATATGGAACTTGGGCATTCTATTGAAGATATTTTATGGTGGGTGATTGATGTAATAAAGGACACTTTGAATCCACACCTTGCATTGGCGAGCAAGGAAGCACACTGGATTTTCCAGCTTAAAACCATCTGGTAATGACATCCCCTGTTCAGGGTTACCAGTATTAATTTTCATAGTAAATCAGATTATCATAAACTTGTTAGATTTATTAGCAACCTTTGTGCACCTCAGTGTAAACAGTGCCAATTTATTTTCATTCTATTCTATTTTTAATTTAGTACTGGTTCCACCAGACTTGTTCAGGGCTTTCAGTACATGATGGCCGTTAAGCCGCTAACCATAATGGAATCTAGATCCCGGTCCTCTGTTTTGCTTTCTTACACTCATTATCCATGCTGCACCAGAGCTTACAGACCGCCTGTCGTACTGCAGAGCATACCATTATTTTCATTTGTAGTCCTCTTTCTTTATCTAGTATTTTCTTATACTGACTCTTTTGAGCCCGGCCTATTTCCACGTATGCCACGCACTACGTAAACCTCTGTCTGACGATATCACAGTGATCCAGCAGTAAGGGTCTAAGTCAAGATGCCGATCACTAGGAGCTAGGGCACACTTTCCCCAGAGAGACTTCCCGTTTGAGGTTCACTTCTTTTTACAGGTGAGAGTATGCAAGCAATCTCGCTCACCGGCACTCCCTTTTTTGGTCATTGCAACCCCTCGAGGCATACTTACTGTGTACTGTGGTTCCTTAGCTTCCATCACTCTGTGGGTCAATTTTCCTCCTTTTATTCATGATCCACAGGGTATTTCCTTAAACAATTTCCGCACATTGGTGCGCCACAACCATATAGGTAAGCTTCCCAAGTCAATACCATTATAAACTGCTCTTGGAGCTCTACATGAGTTTGAGTTCCTGCACATCCCAGTCTCAGCACTCGTTTCTTCCTTGTGTTTTCTCTAGGCACCCTAGAGTTGTCTCCATCAGTTGCACATGACAACGGTTACCATTGAGGTGGATTTACTAATCAGCGGTATTCATCCAGCATCTTCAATCCTATTTTGCTATATGTGTCATTCATTGAAGGCCATTACTTATTTAGACTGTTATTCCTTATATAGGCAAGCAGACTCTCCTGCCTGTGTATTCTATTTTCCTCTTCTAATTCTTTTTAAACAAACACCAGGCCCTTCCCTTTTCCTTTCTTCTCCATCTACACCTAAACACTGTGCACGTTTTGGCATGCAAAACTGGCATTCACAAGTTTAGCTGCACTCCCTAGCACTCGTACCTGGATGGTTTTCTCTCACCTTTCGTCCTTTTCAAAAGCACACTGTGGTGGTTAGCACGGGCAACTGGCTATGTCCCTCAGCCTTTGTTTCATCACATGGTACATGCACTATATTTGCCAAGTTAGGTACCATAAATGATGGGACCTTCACTGGTCCTCACATGTTATTGAGTACTTTACTTTTGCAATCTTCCTAGGGGCTGAACAGAGACAGTCCTTCCTGACGTAGGTCGTTGCATATTCCATTCTCCATCGAAATGCCAGCTGTGCCGCTCACGCTTTTGTACTACTGTTTTATAGTATCTCTTGTTACAACAACAGGGGTTGGTACAACACGCTAATATTAAACTATTGGCTTATGGTTTAACAATAGCGGTTGGTGAATTACCTTGAACGGTTTATACATTAATTTCATTTGCATTCTATACAAATAAAAAAGCATACAAATCTTTCCTACTCTCTTTTTCCCTTTTTTCAAATTAAATTGTGGTGCACTGACTTCATACATATGTACACACTAGGAATGTAGCATGGATATGATGAGAATGATGTGATTAAATCACTTAACATTTTCTAATGTACTATTTATTCAAATAAGCTTGAAAAATTGTACACGGGAACACCCTTCTGCTGTTTAAAGTCACCATATCAGCGTGGCTCCTCCTCCTGCTGAGCTTGACACCTTTATCTCCGCTTGGCGGCGTATTGTGGGAAACTGAGTTCTATTTGGTATCAGGCAGGGTCGGACTGGGAAAAGAAATAGGCCCGGTCAAAGTGGCCCACCCCTCGCCTCAAAAAAGTGGCCCACCCCTTGCCTCATGACCCTTGACCTCTGATGACATCACCAGATGTGATGTCATTTGACCCATCCCCAAAGTGACATCCCAGGAAGCGATGAAACACGACCTTTCACCCCTTGACAAAACAGCGAGTGTCATCAAATAGCATTGTTTCCTAAGTACACTAAATTACAGTGAATCCAAGCAGACGTCCAAGGCCAAATGATAAAATGTTATTGTATAGCACTTTCGCGTAAGCTCTTTTTTATAGAACACATATGCATACAATATCACCCAACCTGTGTTTGTACTCATTTATAGATCTAAGAAAGATGAAAGGCTTTTTGAAAAAAATAAGAAAAAAATTTGAAAACAAATATTTTTTTTTCTATTTTTTTCCCCAAACCGGCCCAGGCATGGCCAGAAATCGGCCCCTACTCCCCAGGGACGATTTTGGCCTGGCCACGGGCCGAAAGGCCAAGGGGCCAATCCGACCCTGGTATCAGGGTTTTGAAATTGAGTGCCCTTAGTAGGATATTTTGGTATTGCAACTTTCTATTAGGTCGGTGTTTGTTTTGTGAGAGAACACGAGACACTCATGTACTTTTGCGCTTGCCGTAGCTGTACTCGGTTATTCTGAGTCTTCATGACTCGTTCGGCCGCTCCTCTTTGCCTGCAGTTGGCAGTCCGGTGCTTCAGATGTGTCTATTTAAACACAGTCAGCACCACTTCAGCTAGCCCTGGTTTCTACCAGCATGTGGGCTTGATGGATGGTTTCCTGGTGCTCTCTGCAATTCTTTACTTTTCACTTTCACAAGCTGTGTTTCACTTCCTTCTTTCTCCTTCGTGTCCCATACGAATGGCGTGTCTTGCTTGCCTTTCCTGCTATGGCTCCTCGTTTCCCAGCTATTACTTTGGCCACTTCCACAACTACTCCTACAAATTCTGTGTTTTGGGCTTGTCTCTACTCCTCTTTTGATGTGAGCAGAGTCTCTGAGAAGTGTACAACCAACAAAACGTTTTTGGCAGTTTTCTGTCACCTCCAAACATAGCATCCTTGTCCCAGTACTACACAGTTGTATTACTCGTATCCTGTTATTCAAACACATTGATTGAGGTATTCTGTGAGTTTTTGGTATGGTAATGCTGTTTTTCTCTGGGTGAAAGGAGACGTTACCTCTTGGTCTGTCACAAACTATATTTAGAGCATGCTATATTTGCCATTTTAGGGAGGTCCAAATCCACCTTGACCACACAGAGAGCATTGAAATGTGAGGTCATACTGTCCACCCCGAACATTCACATCGTCCGATGCAAAACAGTGAAACCAGACACTTTTTTGACAGAGATAATCACTGACAGGTGTAAAGTACACGACTGTGCCACATACAAAGGACCTGATGATAACATTCCAAAAGCACAGGATTATGTCCTTGATGAGGGAGAGGTGTTCTTTGTTGACACGTCAGTGACTATTGACCAGGAGATGGGCAACAGGCACTAAGGGGCCGCAGTGGTCGCTTAAGATATGATATGATATGATACAGCAGTTATAACACGCCTGTGAACAAGTGTTTCTAGGCACCACAAGATAAGGGAGGGAAGACATAGGGAGGTCAGGACAAACAATCATACTAGGTGTTATGTCATTCGGATCATGCAAGTGTGACAATAGAAATACAAGGGGAAGGAGAGGGGGAAATGCTAGGAGAGGAAAGGGGAAGAGTGATCAAGGCAGCATGACTCTGAGTAACTGCAGCCAGGGCAGCGTGGCTCTGGGTAAGTGCCAGGAGGCAGGGGCGATGTAAGGGTTACAGTTATAGCCCCTAATTGTGTGATAGGCCAAGAGGCAGTGCAAGGGAACACTGGTCATGCAGGAGCATGGTATCCAGGGAGACTCTGAGGGAACCAAGCAACCAGTCAGTGCAGCAGAGAGGCAAGTTAGCAAGGGAGTAATAGAAAGAAGCCAGAAGGGAAAAGAAGGGTCTTGAGCTACTTCCAGAACTTCCAGAACTTCAGATGGTCCTGCTCAAGTCTGAGAGGGGCAGGGAGGCCGCCCCAGAGGGAGGCACCTGCAGATGAGATAGATCTATTCCCCACACTCTTTGTAAGGCACTTATGCATCAAGTAACTTGTGTTTCAAAGCACCCACAGGGCAATGGGAAGGGAATATGGGAATGAAAGGCAAATGTAATGATGAAGAGAAAGAAAGAGGTGGTCCTCCTAGGCCTTGCGAGTATTCAGAATGTGTAAGTGCAGAGGGAGAGAAGGAAAGAGGGAAGGGCAAGGGGGATAGGTGCTAAGAGTTCCAAGGAGGCCTTTTAGACGATGCAGAGAACTTGATCCTTGCAGCCACCGGGAGCCAGTGGAGAGATTTCAGGGCTAGAGTGATACAGTCCCTGGGTTTGAGAAGTCCTGTTCTGGATTAGTTGTAGAGGGCGAAGAGTAGAGGTAGGCAGATTGAGAAAGAGGGTGTTGCAGTAGTCCAGTATGGAGAAAACCAGGGCTCTGGTGACAGTGAGCTTCTGGAGGAAAGTGAGGAAAGGTAGAATACCTTAGTAGACGGGAATGTGAAGAACTAGTGCAGAAGAGATACTGATGCACTACTCAGACCAAGCTGCGGAACCAATTTGTCTGATTGATGTGCTAGAGGTGTCCCAGGGTTGTTGATTGACCATTTATTCCAACTCAGCCTAGGCCACTACCCTCAAAGACTCAGGGTTTTCACGATGAAAGATGAGGGGATTCAAAAGAGCAGACGGGTCCCCAGTACAGCATGCTGAACTTTTGGACCAATTGATTTATGCCTTGTCACAGCCCACTCTAGTAGCAATGGTGAAATGTGTCACTCATACAAAAAACGCAGATGCCATATCTCTTTGGAATAATGCAGCCAGAGCAGGCAGCAAAGATAGCAGCTTACATCCCACTAGATATTGCTGAATACCCAGAGATAGTGAGTATGCAGTTACAATTGCAAGATCCATACACCACGCTAACAGTTACTCAAATAATTAAACTACAGGTTCAAGCATCGCAGGTTGAAAAACTGTTATGACAGAAAAGAGGATGTGAACAATCTCCCACAGATCTTGAAAGGAGGCAGAGCACCACAGATAAGGGGGTGATTTCCAAAGGATTGGTGATGATAGCATTTGAACAGCTGTACCACGATCCCACAAATGTCAAAACAGCACATTGCTTTGGGTACACTTCAAGATTGCTACATGCCCAACCTGCAAGAGGTATAAAATGTGTTTTATTTATAATTGTGTGATCTCCCAGACCTATAATATGGGACAAACATTGAGGACACTGCGAGGCACATTGCCGTGACCCAGATACACATTGATTTCACTGACATGGGAGAATGGTGCAACACCTTTCATTATCTGAATGTGGTAGTTTGTCCCTTCTCCTGTTAGGTTGATGCTGGACTGTGTGCACATCCAGACGCCAAATCTGTAGCCAGTGTTACCCCGCTGGAGAGCATTCAAAGTACTGAAGTTCGACAATGGCACCCACTTCTTTAATGAGCTCTTTAAAGAAATCACAGCTATTAGGCATCAAGCACAAATTGTGCTCCACCTATCACCCTCAGGCCAACAGTATTGTCAAGTGGATCAATGGCCTTCTAAAGGCGAAACCTTCATAGTTATGTGTCACCCTCAAGAAGAATTGGGTCCACTGTTTGCCCCTGGCCCTTTTCAGTATGCAGACACAGCCCTGCAAGGGCCATCATCTCTCCCCTCATGAAATAGTGATGGGACGGCGCTTGTATACACCACTTTCACCTGTGCAAAGTGCCTCCGATCTTCACAGTGCTACATCCATTTTGGGTGATGAACGTATCTCATAAAGTCAAGAAAGCTTATCTCTCGGCAGATAGCACCACATCGATCAGAAGAAGAAAACGGTCCTGCACCAGAATCTGCAAGCTCACCATCCATTGAGCTGACCCCTGGTGACCAGGTTTATGTTAGGAACTTTGTCTGTAGGTGGAGTGAACTAAGGTACAATGGCCCATTCACTTTTGTTTATGCCATTCCTTTTGTGGTTAAACTAAAGGAGCTGCGGTATTAGGTGCACCTCTCGGATGCCCTACGGTCCCTCCATAGTGCAACCCCTGCACCTGAATCTGCAGTACATGATTAAGTTATGTCTTTTTGTTTTTCATCCTCTGCATCCCCAAAAGACCTGTATGCTTAATTGATTTTGGAAAAAGACTTGTCTGTTTCATTGATTGTCTTTTGGGCTGCTTATTTCCTAACCTCCACTTGGATATTTTTATTTTCTGCTTGTATTTTGGTCAACTGCATTACCTCAACATAGCACAGCTATGTCGTCTCACTCAGCAGTGACAATGACATCATCAGCGTCTCTGGATTGCGTCTCTTACAATGTTCACTGAATGTTGGCATACAATAATTACTGCACTTTATACCGAGCACTTTACGAAACGTTATGTTAAGTAATACCTCTTGGTTTGAACATGCTTCTCATCATATTAATTGAGTAATAAACATGGTGGTATACATATGTCTCAATTTTATCTTAAGTCTCAGCATTGAAATGCCCATGAAAGTTATATGGTTGAGTCATATAAGGGGGTGATGTAGGGGTGTGTGTAAAAACTCAGGATAATTTATTTTGGTATGCTACTGTTTGAACTGATGTTCTCTCAGAAAACCTCATAAAAGTACAAAGAACACGGATAATTGGCATGTGACTGTGGCAATAGAAACATAGAGGGAAAGGGGGGTGGATGAAGAGAAGGAATATGACCAGTATGAAGGGGTTGTATTTGATAATTGGAAATCAGAAAGGAAGGTGAACGGCTGAGCAACAGGGAGGGTTGCACTCGTCCCGAAGGACAAACCCATGGGAGTCAGGGCAGAGGTCCCGAGATGCCAAAACAATCCATCCCAGATTTAGGGCACTAGCGCCCCCACAATACTGCTCATCCTATTTGAACTGCCAGATGCCCACAAGCAGAACTCCTAAATCACAACTTGATTGATTAGTGTGGTCTCGGAGAAGCCCAGTGAAGCCCTGGGGAGGGGCATCTGACAAGGGAGGAGCACAGATCACAATGTCCTTTGATTTTCACTATGAGGTGTAAGGGGTGATGCCAACATATCCAGTTCTGCGATGGGGAGGCATGGCGGGGGCGCCTGCATGTCTTGGATCACGAGAAGTGCTTCGTATTTCCAGAAGGCTACTTGGACCTCAAAAGTATCCACTGAGCTCATGTCAATGACCAGGTGCACTTCACGTGACTCTGCTCATGGGGAGGGTAACATTCTCAAATGTGCGCCAATCATGTACACAGAACTCACGGATGTGTGGGCACAGGCCACATGCTGGGGGTTTGGAATAGATTAGGTATGGCCAATCGGTTGAGGTGCTATAGGGGACTGGTAGTATGTACATAGGGGGTAGCCAATGAGGATGAGGAACAAACACTGTATACTGTTTGCGTCATGAGTGACTACATTGTCTCCTAAAATGATGTGTTTCCCTTGAACCAACCCAGAGATCTACATGGCAGTTGGGTTCTACACTACCCTATGGCACCCTTTTCCTTTTCGTATACAAAATAAATCTTGTTATCCTTGCAAGAGGTTCACTGAGCCTTTTTCCTCACAGGATTGTTTTTATATGTCTGGTTGTTTGGTGGTGTACCCTAAAGTTTCCTACAACCTGCCTGGATGGGAAAGTCCTTTGATGAGAAGAGAGAGTGTGCTTCACTTGTAATGTTCAAAAGAAAGTCAATATAACAACATTGAATCCTTGTATGATTATCTACAGTCTTCACACCCATAGACATATTTGTACATCCATATACATCATCAAATGCCCATGTATATTAACTATAATATCACACGTTTATATATGTGTTAAAGTACCCCCTAACTTACATTATAAGGATATTGGAAGTCACTCAGTTGTTCCATGAACAAATAGAGGAACAAGACCTCTTTACATAGGGTGGGGCATACTTTATTCCTTATAATCCATGGCCATACACTGTCATCCCATACAATAGCTGTCCTCTTTCTTATTGTGAGAGATCTTCCATTTGCTGAAACATATAATCAGTGTACACTCTGATTGGATAATAAAAAATAAACAAAATTAGGCAGCTTCTAAGGTGCTGCAGAAATATAGTTTTAGCAGATTATTAAAATGCATCTAGAAAAATTCATTTTGCGCTTCAAAATAAGTAAAAACATACAGACTCTTGCTCTACTGTGCATGCAGTGCACACTACAATCTACCATATATAGTTTCTTATCAGTTAAAGTATGTAAAGTATCACAGAAAGATATTTTGCATAAAAACTTACCATGGCTTTAATTAATTGTTGCTCTATAGCGATATATGAAAGAAAAAAGAAAAGAAAAATAGGCACACACATGGAAGCTGCAATTCTGATCTGCTCTGTTCTGCTGGCTCCAGCCGCAGGCATTGTGACATCACAATTAAAGTGTAATAATGGATTACAAAGCAGTAGTGGTGTAATTTTCTTATTACATGTCAATAGTGATGTCACAACAAGCCAGCCACAAGAATTTTTTTTTAGAGGCTTTTATATGGGTTTTACGGGCTTCCATGGATTATGTATGGATTTGTACTGCGGGTTGCCTTTGAACTCATCAATAAAAATACAAAAGTAATCCTAAAAGGAGTGTACACCAGACAAGAAGTAACAGTTTTAGTCAGGGCCCCAGACGCAGCTGGGGCAGCAATATTTAAACAGAACTCGGAATGGAACTGCATGAAAAGGAGCTGTCAAAGAAACAAGCCTAAGTCTAGAAATTGTCTAATCATCTAAAGTAATTAACATCGAAGCACATTGACACAACTTGACCATCGTTTGAAATAATTCATGGCGCAAACATGTAATTCTCCTATATCAACACATACATTAACCTATGATGATCGGGTCCTGAAAATCTTATCCCACCACCCTAGACCCCCACTGTGAGGTCACAGTTCAACCCACAAATTCAACATCATGCAGCCAAAGCATTGAAACATTTGGGGTGACCAGCAGATCTGTATTCATCTGCCACCAATCATCCCCATCCGCTTCCTACGAGAACATTACTGATCATGACATTCACAGAGCCTTGAACCAAAGACAAGTTACCGCTTTAATTTTGCATTTTAAGGAACACTTCGAACTGCTTCCCAGGCTGTGTTGTGCTAAGGGGAAATTTGAAACCGCCATGGGTGCTTTGAAACTGCCAGGAGGCCAGTTTCATAACTAATATGCTAAATTATTAAATTAGCTTATGTTCACTGCCTTTGCCCTGCCCCAGTGAGTTTGGCTCAGTCACCTTGAAAGTATCTTAAGTTGTTAATTCCTTCCCTCTCAACTGATCCTGGGAATATGTCCTCTTGAAATGTGCTTTCAGCCCCTCTGGCTGCTAAGCAAATTAAAACATGTGAATTGATTTCTACTAAAGCAGAATGCATGCAGTGAGGCCTGTTTAAAGTACCTTGATCTAATGTTAAACCTTACATACTTACCTGTAACCTATCTCTATCGTTTAAATACTATCTACTTAAACTTCAACTGTTTTAGGACATTCTCAAGTCTAACATCTATATTTATTTAACCAGCAGTGAGTCCCCATCCCCTTTTAGTGAGCTATTCCCGCATCTGATATGTGCACACATCTTTATTCCACCCAAAGTTTGCATTTCCATTACATTATTCCCCCCTTTTATTGATTTATCAATAACTTACACTTTTTGCCCTCCTAGTCCCTATTTTGCTACTCCATGTTTATGGATCCATATCTTTTTTAATCTCGTCTTGTCACCCCCAGCTGCTTCCCAATTCTACAATGAATCCCCCACCCAGACACATCCCTGTCAATCCGTAAGACATGACAATCAATAGTCCTCATAATTTTCTAAATCCAAAGGTTGTGTTGTGACCTAACCATCAATATTGTTTTTTGCATTTTCCCCAGTTAGTTAATTAGCACCCTTCTCTTTTTTATTAACCCTATCAACACTAAGGGGTAGCATACATCTTCCTCTTTGTTTGTTAGTATAAAGTCTCAACATATTTTTGCCAATAGAGAAGGTGACAATCATAAAGACCAATGCAAGGGCAGTCACTTTGATTATTCCTGAGAGCTAAATAGAAACGCAGGCAATCAGGGTGCACAGCCAAGTGTGTGTTTGCAACCCATTCACTTCATTTGGCATCTTCTCATGGAGTGTCTGTATTTCATTCATAGTGGCTTGAAAAAATCCAATTGGTGCATCTCCATCAGGTACTACAGTGCAGCAACTGCTGTCAATTTTTGAACACACCACTCCCTTCATGCCAGTGAGTAAATCCAAAACAGAGCCATTTTGAAGTGTCAGCAGATTCAGTGCCCTTAGTTCTTCCTTTACTGCATTCAAGCCTTTTGCTTTAGAGTTGGCCAATCGTAGTAACTCGTATTGCATCATCTCTAACAATTTAGCATTGTTGCAGTTTGCGCTGCTGATAACAATAGGTAAACAAAGAATGTGGTTGATTTTGAGAATAGCCGATACTCAGCTGTAATTGCTGCCAGGCTTTCTGCACTCTTTTACGACCAGTAGTTATTGCTACGTCTCCTCCTACTGCATATTACATGCTCCTTGTCATGCTGTAACACTTTTTCCGTTAACTCAATTGATTCTTCTCTCAATGAAAGCCCCATATTGTTGTTGCAGTATCAGGGCACCACCAGGGCAGGACTGTGCAGTGTGACAGTCACACAAAGACCGCCCGAAGAAGAAGGGAGCTGGCCGTTGGCCATCAATTCACAGGCCCACCATACGTCCATTATCGTAGCTGTCCTCTGCGCCAGTGCCGCACTCCTCATCACCTTTGCACAGCCATGGTTAGTGCCCACATGAGTGGACCCATTGGACCTGAAACACAAAGGGAACTCTGTAAAGCTCTTTATGTATACTGGTTGATGCATTTCACTTCACCAGGTTAATGCATGTATGTGTGTGACAAGAAGGCAGACAGATGGTGTAGTAAAATAAAAATGGTATTTATTTGGCTTACATCAACCAAGAGAAAACTGTTGTTGAAATAAAAAGAAATAATCTTGAGGCTTCTCTCTTAATTCTTCTCCTTTCTGTGGTTTCTATTTCCAGGACATCCGCAGGGAATGAAGTATGGACTCCGGGTTATTCTTCTCCTCTTAGTCCTCATATGCCCATACGTTTCCTGCAGCTCCGCTCTTCACCTCTGCTTGGTTCTGCAATGAAACAAGGAATGAGCACACCTTTCATCTTTTGACACTGGTTTATATACCCCCGTGTGTATCAGCCAATCAGGAGTGTTTTTACTGCCAACGTGATAAATACCCCTCCAAGCCCCCCTCTTCCCCCTCTGTCGCTGTGTTGGAGTCTACGGTTATGCCGTGTCCAGACAAGTGTTCCAGGTAAGAGGAATTGCGTGCGGGTTTCTTTCCTTGACTGGTTGTCTGTTTTATGGACTGATTAGACATGTTTTGTGTACTTGCAACGTTCGGTGTGATTGCCGAAAAACACTCAGTTCCAATCTCCTTGGCGGCGGCCGTTTCCCGCGAGCACGGCTCCTTCAGCTGGTCTACCGCAGCTGATGCCTGAGACCCCTGCCATGCGGCCGCCTCCAGTGAGCGCGGCTCTCCCAGCTGGTCTGTAGTGGTTGGAGCTCGAGGCTTTTGCCATACACTGGCCATCTCCTGTGAGCACGGCTCTCCCAGCTGGGCTGCCGCGGCTGGAGCTCGAGTCTTCTGCCATGTGGCAAACGCCTCTTGTGAGCGCGGCTCTCCCCACTGGGCTACCGCGGCTGGCGCTCTAGACTCCTGCCATACGGCGGCCGTCTCCTGTGAGCGCGGCTCTCTCAGCTGGGCTGTACTCGACCCCGTAAATCTCGGGACCATGTCTTGACCCCACCAAGCTCCCACGGGCTCTATTCTAGTTTGGACATTCGTGACAGGTTTCTCCCATGGGTCGTTTGGGTCGGGTTCCCTCTCTGGTATAGATACAGGAACCCGTAACTCCATGTTAGAGTTTTCATCCAGACTATCACAATGTGTTTTCCCCAAACAGATTTGCAACTGTCATTCACCTTAGAGACCAAATGCTGTTTGAATCCCCCAAAACCTTCAGCACGACATTGCATTATTCCCCGCATCCCATTGGCCACGGTACCACACTGCTCCCTTCATTCTCATCAATGGTCTTGTGTGAGACCAGGGAATTATATGTCCTTCCTTACCCACACACTGCAGTCGTTTGTGCTTCTTAATTATTAGTTCCCCCCTTTTAGAACCTTCAGTTATTGTTTCAATCTTTTGGGCTATGCAATGGAGTTGCACATAGTTATCTGCATAAACTTCCTCTCCAACATATACCCATTGCACAGCCATACTTGTTCCCTGGAAAAGACCCCTAGTTTTTCAGGGGGATAGGTGCATTAAGGATCCTCCTTCCTCATATGCTACAGCTTGGGGCAAATAAAGCTTCAGGGCTCCTATTACGTGTGGGATTAGTGAGCAAACATATCATGTGCTGTTTGTTCTTTCTCTTCCCAACTGTAACATTTCATCATACACGACATTCCCAGATGTCACTTCTTGCCCTTTTTCAGTATCATGATCGACTTCCTCCTCATTTAAAACACTTCTTTTGTTTCTCTTCACACGATTGTTTAAAGATGCAACATTCTTTTATTTAAACAAAAAACATAATAACGATATTAGTCCAATAATAATGCATACTGTCATAAAAATAAACCAAAATATAGAAACCTTTTGCCGTTTATTTATTAAAACAGTAGCTGAACTACCCAGGTCGTCCTGGATTTCAATCTCTGATTTTTTTTTTATTTCTGATCGGTAAGTCTCACTTCAGTTTCTTCAGCAGTTTCATTGCTTTGTTTTTTAGCAGCACAAATTCTCTGATTAGTATTTCTTGCTTCAAGTTCTATAACACTTTCAGTGTTCTGTCTCCAAACATGTTGAGTTCTATCAGCTTCATGGTATTGAGATCTTCCTTCTTCAGAATGTTTATCATGTTTCAGCTTCGATGTGCAATGATGAGTACTTTTTACGCATGACCTGTAGATGGCGGTGTAACACCACAAAATGTAATGCCGAAAAACAAAGCTAAAACACCAAAAAGATTAATTATCTCAGGAACGGGATGAACTATCAAGCCAGAAATAGTTGCATTAATTTGGCAATGAAATAAAGAATATGCCATGCAAAATTCATGACACTAAACCTCACAGTTCATGAGGAGTTACGTCCCCAATAAGGCCACATACAAACCAATAAAAAAACACAACTTTGTTTTATATAGATAGATTGTCCTGAAAATTTCCCCCTCCTTATCCACTTGCTGGTCGTCTATGAAGTCTTATAGCTGAAAAGAAAGTTAATGAAAGTTGTGTTATATGTTCCATCACGTTGCACTCTGCACCTCTTCTCTGGGGAGCTTGTGCTCTTGTCCCTGTGTACACTGCTGATGTGGACCCATCCCTGATGACCGTTGACATTTACTGCAGTTTGTGTAGCGTATGACACAGTGTGTGGCCCAGTGAAGCATTCTTCCTTCCATTTTGGAATGTGGTGTTTGATGAGTACTTTGTTGCCAGGATATAGAAGTGCTGCTTGTGAAAAGTCCCTTATTTGTTCATCTCCCTGCTTAGTTTGTGTACTTGTGTTGCGCTGTTGGGATATATATTTATGGGACTTGGTAAGTTTGGTGAGGTACATATGAAACTCTTCCCCCAAGATGTTAGCAGAGGAGTTAGCGTCCGAAATTGTATGTGCTGGAGATATAGGTGCATGCAACTTCCGACGAGTAACAATTTTTTATGGAGTGAGATGATGATCTCCTCCAAGCGAATTGCACAAAGCAAAGAGAGCAAGAGGCAAGCAATAAAGCCAGGTCTTGCCAACCGTAGATGTTAGCCTTGCTAAGCTTTTTTTAGTCAGCCATTCATTCTGTTTGCCACACCGTTTGCCTCAGGGTGGTAAAAGGTACATAGTTTGTGACAAATTCCTCAAAGTGCAGTTATTTCCCCAATCAAATCATTTGAACAATGTTGACCATTTTCAGAGTGAATTTCATCTGGGATCCCCACCTGGGAAATACTTCCCTTATTAAGAATTTAGCCGCTCAGCGGGCATCATTACGGGCACAGGGACCGGCCTCAAGCCAACGTAAAATGGACACACCACAACAAGCATATAACTGTAAGAGGTACATCTGTCTTGCATATCGGCATAGTTAATACGCAAGTGCTGGAAGGGCCCTTCCGGACATGGCAAACTCCCTTGCACCACTTCTAAAGTGTGTCCAATTGATTATTTCTGACATGTCATACAATTATTTTCAAATTCAGCCACATATACAGATACATTTGGCATGAACCAATTCTCACTTATCCCAGCCGCCACATGCTTTTTGAGGCATGGGCAGGGTAGTGAAGCTGTTCCAGAGCCACATTCAATAACCTTTTTGGCATTACCACCTTGTTGGTGCTGTCTTGTCACCAGATCAAATCTATTGGTGACAGGGAGCACCTCCACTTCCCCCAAAGCTCTTTTTCACCCTCTTGAGTTTCTCACTGTAATTCTATTAGCTGTACCATTGGTGTCACATTGAAGCCCTCTAGCGATACAGTTTGTTCTTTGCAAATTAGTGAATTTGTGTACTCTTAGGTTGCGGCAAGCATCAAAAAAGGTCCCCAATTGAATATGTGATTCTTTTTTAATTTGTTTCTTTTTTTATTAATCTGTGAGGGTCTCATCAGACCACATTCAGTTACATATATGTGCCCATCTATGTTGACACATGTTTCAGCCATCAAGTCCTTTCTCAAAACCGGGCTTAGTTATTTACATCACAGATTAATCAGTGTCCTTTCAAATATTTCAGATTCTATAGAGTCATATTCTAAGCATACTGTTCTTTTCCTTCTGAGAAGTCCTCTTAATCATATATCAAGGGTTATATCTTCACTAGTTGTCTAAAACATAAGGTGTGGGTATACCTTACATACTCTACATGCACCACAAGCATTTTATTAACGCCTACATTTTGGGAAATTGAGACTGTTTGTCACAGGGAGGAAGTCTCTATACCCAACTATATAGCCAGTTTGTTCTTTGGCTGCTTTCATTAATGCTATTAGTGACACTTTTTCCATCTTGCCAGGGAACAGCACATGTGATCCCTCTGCTGCTTCTTTTGCTGCCCTGTTTGCTCTTTCATTACCCTGCAATATAAAATCTTGCCCACCAGTGTGGGCATTTCCAACAATTTACTTAATAGAGCTGCATGATGCACCGGCCTGCCATTGCTTCTCTTGAACCCTCTCCTCTCCCATCTTGCTAATCCTGAGTGCACTTCTGACATGTTCAGTGCCTCAATTAATGCCCCTAACTTTACTGCTTATGGACAGTATTGTACTTGCAGGAATCTCCCAT
Organism: Ambystoma mexicanum; assembly: GCF_040938575.1. Taxonomy (NCBI): domain Eukaryota; kingdom Metazoa; phylum Chordata; class Amphibia; order Caudata; family Ambystomatidae; genus Ambystoma; species Ambystoma mexicanum. The sequence continues at coordinate 121,151,684 of NC_090932.1, read as the reverse complement.
TCCTCATGTATTCCAGTTTTGTGCTCTTCTGCTGAACCAGTATGTCTCTTCAATGAATTCGGGCCAATACTTGATGAACCATCAATGAAAATCATGCCCCCCTTCAATCACTTCCTCCTTTACCATGGGGCTCCCTTAATCTCTGTCCATGTATGCTACACACTCATGTGTATAGTCTCCTTCCTCTATTGGTTCTGCAATGAATTCTGCTTGGTTAACCATCCTGCATCTGACAATTTTGATTGCATTATTTTTCAATATCATTTCATATCCTGATGCTCTCTGAGTTATCAAAGTTGATTTGGACCTTTCTAATATTGCAAACAATACATGTTCCATATACAAAAATACTGGACATCCCATCATTATTGCAAGTGCAGAAGCAGCAAGTACCTGCTCACAAAGACAGTGGGCCTCATTACGACCCTGGCGGTACAGAGTGAATGGCGCCGTAAAAGGTGCCGGCGCCGTTCACTCCGTACCGCCGCATTACGAGTTCCCCTCGCGGGACACAGTAAGCACACATCTCGTAATGGCCCGTTGTTTGCTCCCTCTCCCATTCCCATTCAGCCCTATGGGGGCTGAAATGGGAATGGGGAAGGACCGGGTCCGGGTCCTTGGAGGGAGGAATTACTAGGCCTTCCGAACTCGGAATGGCCCGGTAAGTCCTCATTCCGAGGACCCAGACCCCGACGCAATTTCGGCGGCAGCCATGCTGCCAATAGTGGCATGGTTACCGCCAAACTCGTAATGAGGGCCAGTGTCTTTTCCCAAGATGTTAATGGGCATGTATTTGGAATATAATAGTGGTGCTACAATATGCTGCGTCCCTATTGTCAGTGGAAAATCTTTTGTTAGAGGAACTGCTTGGATAGTCCCCGAAAAGCCTTGCATGTCCAATTTCTTGTTGGATAATGGGAACCGCCTTCTTTTAAACAGGATCTAGTTGCTCCAGTATCTATCAGAAAGGAGAAGTCCCTCTGCCCTATTTTAACTGCCACCGCAGGCTCCTCTTCCGGGTCTCCAGTTACTGCTAGTACAGGACAGACTCGTACTTCCTTTGAGCACCCCTATTAAGAAAATGTGTTATCCTAGGATGACATAGGATGCAAAAGGATTTCCACCTACACTGTGACCCCGGTAAACTGGAGAACATCATTATGTCCCAATATTGTCACCCTTTCCTATGTGTGTGTCTGCGCTGGTGCTACAGTATACTTATGGCACCCTGTGATCCAGCTACCATTCACCCTTTGCTGGTGCTGGACATTATGTTGGCGAGACCTATGCTGGTACTGGCTGCACTTGCATTTGCTGTTTTGGCACTATTTGTGCTTGAAGTTGTGTGTATGTCTGTACGTACGTACTGCTGCTATGGCTGTAAGCCTCCTTGCTGTTCTGCTTGTTGAAGGAATGGGCATGTTTGAGTGAAGTAACCAAAATTCCCACAAACAAAGCACTGTCCTCCAAATCAGGACCCCATTCCCCTGTATCCAAACCCTCTTCCCCTTGGATAATACCCCCTCCCTCACTGATTTTGTCCCATGTACATGTTTGCCTCTCCTCCTTGTGCAAACCCAGACTGTTGGGTAGTCATACATCCAGGCTACTATTGATTCTGTTGTCCCCCCCACTGTGAGTTATATTGTGTCTGAGAATGTCCCCTGATGTGCTACTGGAGTCACTAAAAGCGCCCCTTATTGGGTGGGTGGAACACTGATAGGTACAGAAAGTACCGCCCCTTCCATGCTTATTTTTGCAAGTTTTTTCTGCACTCGTTTATTTTCTGCTTTTACTGTGTTGTCTACTGGCTCTTTGTCCTTTTCCAATAATGTACAATAGTCGCTTGTATTTCGGGCCATCCTTTTTCTTCTATCCCGATCATGATCTCTATGGAAGCCTGTATGACCGTGGGGAGTCCCCTCACTAAGATGTGATAGAATAAAGGTATTTTGTCATCCCATGGTTGTTTATTCTCCTGGGTCAACATCTCTTGGATTGATCTATATATTCTGCATATTCCTCGTCTGACTTCAATTTACATGCTGATATTGAAGCCATTTCTGCTGTGTCTGGATACAGCTCCCTCAGTCTTCCAGACGTGCACTCTGTAATTATTAAAAGGTGCCCTGTCATGTATGTTAGACCTCAAATTCACTCCTCCATATCCTGCTTCCTGTCAAAGGTTCTTGTTTCATTCCCCTACCAATACTGCCAGTATGCTCTTAATATCCCCTATCGCTAAAGGTATCTCTGGCTTCTCCTTCTCAAATACATATATCCACTTGTTGGCCCCTGCCATTAGTGATGGTAAACTGTACACCAGATTGTCTCTATCCATGGTCTGCAGGGGCATAGATTTGACTTCGCCTTTTGCATTCTGAAGACGGGGCACCTGAGCTTCCCCTCCTTGGCCTTTGTACTACTGCCATTCTCTCTTTTCTGCTTCACAGCTTACTTTCCCAGTTCCCTGTTGGTCTTTCCCTCTCTTCGTCTTTCCCCTCCATTCTCCTCCTTTCTCTGTCCTCATGAGTTAAGTTGCAAGGGTTGAATTCATCATCCCTACTGTCATTTTCATTAGTGTCCTCCCAATCTGATGCACTATTGTCACCCTCTCTTTTCTCTTGCTCATCCTCTTCCAGGTTCTGTCCCCATGTGTCAATTTAAAATTGTACGTATCCCATTGTCCATCCCTCCTTACCTTCCCCTTTTTCTTGTTGCTTTCCTTTCTTTTTTATTTCCCTTTCCATTACTTGTTCTGCCTCCCTAAATGTATATTGTATTTAGTTGCTGCTGTGTTCTTTCTTTGATGTCTTTTTAATATTTTGTACTCCCTTTCTCTTGTTTCTCTGTTGGATGGGATTCCAGCCCTATCTTGGTTTTCTTTGTCTTTTCTGTATTTGGAAACTCCCACCGGGGGTTTGTATATTCCGTTGCTGGTTTCATCAACATATATAATCTGTATGGGGGGGCTGGATCCCTGCCTATTTCCTCCTTTCATTCCTCTTTCTTTTTCTCTTCTTTAACTTCTTCGTAAAGCATCCAAAGACCTACAATTTATTGCCTCTTTTTAAGATTTCCACCTTTATATGTAGCTACATACTGTCGATTATATCCTTTTCCAATGTTCCCTCCCCGGACCATTCTTGATAACACTTTCCCACTGTGTCATTCATTCACTGAAACTGGTATTTTAATATTTTATCGTGATATTGGGTCAACTTTTTGTACATGTGATGAAGGGGTGTGTCCATCCATTGGGACGACATTATCGCACCCTCTTCCTGATTATTAGAGTACTCTTCCCTCTTCCCCTTTTCTTCTTACCCCTTCTTATTTAAACCCTAAACTCTTTCATCCTTATTCACTCACTAAATCTTAAACTTGCTGCGTAGCTCGTTCACTCTATTTCCTTCACACTGGCTTTCTCCACAGGCGCCGCCCCTCTCACACCTCTTGTTCCACTCTTACATGCAATGGCTCTCTCCACAGGCCCGTCTTGTTAGTTTTTATTAGTACACAAATGGCCTTCTGCACAGGCCCACCACCTTAACAACAATCCCCTATGTTAATATACCGAGAGTGCGGTTGCTCCTCCTTTTGTTCGACCGCGCCCTCTGCGCACACTTCAGAGCTCTTTTGATATTTACATGTTAGTTCAGCTCTGACCCTTCTGTAATTTCTATAGCCATAATAAACAAGTACCTGCAACAACTTCCACCTTATCACGATACACTGCTACTACTCACAAAAACACTAGCGTGTATGCTTCTTTCCCCTTTTTTCTATTCTTGATGAAACTCTTTAGCCCAAAAGAATACGAAAATGATGCAACTATACCAATTGCTAGCACTACACGCAACTCATGTCTAACAAGATCTGCCACCTATTACGCAACCCTCTGTTCTAACGCAGATATGCCACTGCCCACTTACTCCCTATCGTATAAGTGGACCTAACATCTATGACTACCATGGCCAATCGCCCTCCACCTCTTGAGGGTGCATCCTGTACACCATAAAAATAATCCCTCCCCCCAGTCCGTTAATTTATGGGTACACTCAGGTATCATACTTTGGAAATTCTCAAACCCCCTCGACCTCAGAGTCTCCCGGTAAAGGCCATCACCTCTTTCTGAGCACAAAGGGCATTTAGACCAGTGCATACCTTTGCAAACTCTCAGTCTATGATGCCTCCTCCATGTTGAGCACTAGGTACTGGTTTGGAAATGCAGTCCCGTGCCCCTCGGGAGGCTCGGCTGAAATCCCTGCATCTGGTTGGGAAAGCTATAGCAAGTTCTGGTATGGGCCACCAAAATGTACTACGGGTTGCCTATGAACTCACAAAAAAATACAAAAGTAATCCAAAGGAGTGTACACCAGACAAAAAGTCACACAGTTTTATTCAGGGCCCAGGACGCTGCTGGGACAGCAATATTGAGACAGAACATGGAGCAGAACTGCATGAAAAGGCGCTTTACAAGAAACAAACCTAATTCTAGAACTTTTATAATCATCTAAACTAATTAACATCGAAGCACATTGAAACATCGTCCATTCTTTGAAAGAAAATCATTGGGCAAACATGTCATTCCCCTTCATCGGGACATACATTAGCCTACGATGACTGGGTGCCTAAAATCTTAACACAAGAGCCTAGACCCCCACTGTGACGTCACAGTCCAACCCCCAATTCCCACATCATGAGGCTAAGGAATTGAAACATTTGGTATAACCAGCGGACCTCTATTCATCTGCTGCCGATCATCCCCATCCGCTTCCCCCATGAGAACACTACTGACCATGACACTGACAGAGAATTGAACCAAAGACAAGTTACCATTTCAATGTTGCTTTTCAACAACACTTAGAACCTGCTTCCCAGACGGAGTTGTGACAAGGGGAAATTTGAAACTGCAATGGGTGCTTTGAAACTGCCAGTTTTATAACTAATATGCTGGATTAATAAACAAGGTTATGTTCACTGCCTTTGCCCTGCACCCATGAGCTCGGCTCTGTGACCTTGAAAGTATCAAAAGTTATTAATTCCTTCCATCTCATACGATCCTGGGATCGTGTACTCTTGCAATGTGCTATTAGCCCCAGAGGCTGCAAAGCAAATTAAAATGCTGGAATTGATTTCTACTAATGCGGCATGCATGCTGTGATGCCTGTTTACAGTACCTCAATCTAATGTTAACCCCTACATACTTACCTCTAACCTACCTCTATCATTTAAATGCTATCTATTTAAACTTCAATTGTTTAGGACATTCTCAAGTCTAACACCTAACATTATTTAACCAGCAGTGAGTACACCTGCCCTTTTATTGAGCTATTCCCGCAAATGATATGTGCGCACATCTTTTCCGTGCAAAGTTTGCATTTCCATTACAGATTCATGCACAGTTTCTACTGTACCATATGAATCATAATATGATTAAAAACAGTCATCATATACCTAGCCTCATCCTCAGATGCCCAGATACACATGCGTATGCGTTGGTTCATCATATTATGCCCAGATAATAACAATAATTTCAAATGTTTGTTTTTATACAGTATTCCTCCCACCTCAAAATACTGCAAAGATGTTTCATATTATTACCACATTTATCAACATCAGAGGATGAATGGATGGATTGGTCCTGCTACCTACTTGGCTATGTTATCAGCGTGTTAATAGGAAAAACAATCTATCGATCATATTCAAAGTACATAGGTGGATACTGACACAGTGCACTAATAACTATCTTCTTCTTCCTGTGCATATGTTTTTGTGTGCAGCATGCATGTGTGTTTTAACATGTTATTATGGAATGTTAATCTGTTAAGATCTATGTGTGTTTTTTCCAAATTTGTCGAACATGTTAACATGAGATTGCGCTTTTTATTGCACAAATATATTTTGCTCCCCTCTCCCCACCCCTGCACACTCTTGTTCAATTCCTATTATTGTTAAACCAGCATTTTATGGTATTTGTGTTATGTAATGTTATATTATGGTATGTTATGACAAGTTTGTCATGTCAAATTAATGTCTTGTCACTTTTATAACACACAAGAAAGGTAGACAAAATCTGGGGGGGAGGGAATTTATGAGTGTGGGTGGTTTATGTATTGGAGCAGTGATAGATGGAGAGGAGGGGCTGGAGGTGCATCAGGAGTTCAAGGTAGGTGAGGTGTTGGATGTTCAGGAGGAGTTGGGATTGAAGGAGCTGGAGGAGTAGAGAAAGCAGGAGAGTTTGGACATGGTCAAGATCCAAGAGTAAGCAGGAACGTTTGAAGGAGGTGATCTTGAAGGGGAAGCTGAGGAAAAAGAAGGAGAGTTTGGAAAAAGTGAACATCCAAGATGATAAGAGTAGAATTTAGGAGAGGTTGGATGAGGTGAAGAAGTGGGGAAGTAGAGAGAGAACAGAAATCATCTAGAAGGAAAGAGAGTGACTAGGTTGTAAGGAGGTTGTAAGGAGGAAGGAATGGAAGTTGAAGTTGAAGTAGAAGGTTAGAAAACTACAAGCTCAAGGGCTTAAAGTGAGGTCCAGTATCAAGCCTATAGCCATGAGTGAGAAGCAACTCAGTGAGGAGGGCAACAAGACATTGTTATATGGTTCTGGGGTTGGGGCCTTGAGACGCAGAGTTGAGGCAGAACAGGCAATCAGAGACCCTCCTATCCTACATCGTTTGTGAGGGACACTACTGGACGGCAAAAAAAGGCCAAAGCTTCAACAAGAATGCCTGAACGATCTGGTCATGCTACCCAATCGGTGGATTCAGGATAGGGCCACCAGGACATCACTCATCAGACTGACTACTGGGGAAACTCTAGAGAGACTCTAAGAGACTTTTGAGAACATGCTTTTGGAACAGAAATTCTTAGTTTGCCATTTGACCCCTTTAAGGTTTCCCTATGTTGTACATAGTTCAAATAAACCTTTCTGAACTAAATCAATGTTTTAAGACCGTTGTCGAAATTATTGGCTCTTTTATAATTCACTTACATATTCATGTACAGCTAACTATGCTTAAGCACTGTCAATGTAATACAGAGGCAGACTCATGTAGTCAAATGGGTCCAGCTAATGCTTCCCTGCCACCTGTGAAGCTTGGATATGGGTAAACATGCTGAGGGCTAGTCATTTTGTGATAGGATCTGCCTTACATGTTTTGATGATTTTCTTATGTGCTAGGTATACCTTCAAGTATTCCCAAGAAGCTCATATCTCATACAATACAATGATGTGGTAAAATGCTCACATATTTATGTATGTATATATGTATGCATATATGTACGTAAGTAGGTGTTTTATAAAGTGTGGAGGTATATCATAAAAAGGGAAAGGAAATGTACCATATCACATGCTCAGGTCGAGTCATAACATGCCAAATATGCCTCACATGGTATATCAAGTCTCATGTGTTAAGAATTCTCAATGCCTGACAAATAGTTTATACTGACTTAATTTTAAACCGCTTCCCCCAACATCCCTTGTTTCTACTGTACTCACTGACTGAATAAACCCTGTCTTAACTTGATCTTCCTGATGTGCTCCTTTTCTGTACCATCCCTCTTACTCTTCAGCTAAAGTGATGCAGATTCAGAACAAGTACATCAGACTAACCTTGAGGTTCCTGCAAGCCACAAAACAACTCAACCGTGAAAATCTGCGGTCACCCAAACATCCATATCAACAGAACCCTCAGCAAAGATCCTGCACGATCTACTCACTCAAAATGTATCACACCCTAGACCACACCCACTGTTATGGGAGTTTTCCTAAAATCTACCAGCAGGTGAGACTCTATAAAACTATCCCTTTGGTAGACAGGCCCCAACTCTTAGTGTAGGTCTGTACTACCCAAAGGTTTGGTAGATTGGCAGAGCACACAGGCTTATTTTAGGAGGAAGATGTGAGCTGTAGGTAATGTGATGAATCCTACGTATCCCTCACTAACCCCCTGCCTAAAGTCCCCTCTCAGTGGCCAGAGAAAGGCAAACATTTCCTGATCCTGAGCCGTGGCATAGAGTACTGTGGAAGGATCACCTGGGAGGAGACAGGGCCCATGGTGGTGAGGAAATTCCATGGGACGAGACACAGTACTTGTCCATTAAAAGGAAGAACCTTTTAAAATTGCCAAGACAGGTAATGGCTTATTGTCATTATGATGTATCTGAACCACATGTATGATCTGTGACTATGGTCGCAAATGCCATAAAACCTGAACACGCCTTAACAACTTAAATACTATTGAAGTTACTTCAAGATAAAAATCCTCCTTACTCCCAAAGGTTTAAAGGAAAGGAATTTAGAAATAGTGCCTTAAATAAACTGTCTTCCTCTGTAACAATGGATTCTAATGGTTCATCGTTAAATGTATTTAAGGGAAATTAATCATACCCTTAAAACCATGAAGTTACTAAAAAGAATGTGTTTTTGTTGTTGTTGTTGAGGAGTCCCCTAATCCCATAACTACTGGGATAAGAAAGAGGGCTGAAGAGTCAAGTTGTAGTAGTAGTCAGGCAAGTAAGCATGTTAGCCTACACCTGAGGGAAACTTGGAGGCTTAAACGCCCCTCTCAGATGCAAGCAATTAGAAGGAGCTGGAACTGTGGCTGGAGTGTTTTCTGTAGTATCAGAAGTAGAAGGAAGAAGGCACAGTGTTGGTGATCCAGGCAGAAGAAGGAGAACCAAAGGAATGCAGGGTCTCTGATGCAGCAGATTTCACCAGCTTGTCCTGTGAGGGTCCTGTTCCTCCAAACTCCAGTGTGCAGAGGCTGCACAGCAGAGGGCGTTCAGGTAGGCTGCCTTTCCCCGTGTGAGCCTAATTGTAGAGATTGCACTGCAGGAAGCCTGTCGGACACCATGATGACCAGCTGTTGTGTAACCATGGGTCTCAGGAGCAAGAGGAGCTCCTTAACTGAGTGGCCGAACTGGAGACGCCTTTACCGAGGAAGGGTGTGGGGCCCAAGTGAATCCAGAAGTTCTAGAAGCTGTGCTGCAAGCAGAGAAAGGAACACAGAAGCCGGTGAGTTAAACCTGGTGTTCTGATTCCTTGCACGGGCACTGCAGGCAACAGTATACAGCTTAATATTCACTCATGTAAGAGTAGAAGTGATGTGAAGTTTTTTGTTGAGTCTTTAACAATGGGACATTTGAAATGTAGCTCTCGTGTATGATCGGATATTCTCTCATTCACTCGCTGGAATAGCAAATGCTGTGAAAAGAAATTGTTAAACTTAAGATTTTGTAAAGTACACAAAGGGCCTCATTACACGGATGGCGGTAAGGATTTACCGGTAAAATACCGGTACCAGTAAATCCTTACCGCCTTACTACGAGGTCCCTTTGCGGGTTGGGGGATTTAACGCCTGCTTTTTGCAGGCGTTAAAATCCAACCCGCTAAGGGACCTCGGAGCTAATTACGGCACCGCAAAATTGCGGTGCCGTAATTAGCGCCTTCCCCATTCCCATAGAGCCCTATGGGGCAGAAATGGGAATGGGGAAGGGCAATGGTGGAAGGGGGATTTACCGCCCCTCCAACCTTGGAATGGGGCGGTAAATCCCCTTTCCGCCAAGGCGGTGCCAGTATTTTACCAGCATGAGCCATGGCGCTAATAGCGCCATGGCTCACCGCCTACCGGGTAATGAGGCCCAAAGAAGTGGTCGCGTCTACCTAATTATGATTCTGAGAAGAAAAGTGTCCTCTGAATCTTTATTCAAACAGTCACCAATTGCTAACAAAGAGAAGTCAAGTGTTTAAACATTGTTATTTGGAGTTGGAGGGAGCAAGCATTGCCCAAGCCAAGAGTGACTAAGGTATTCCCCAATTGAGGCTTAAACAGTCTAAACAACACTGTGTGCCAAATAGAACTTCTTTAGACAATAGTGGAAGCATTACCTGATGCCAAGGGAGTGGCAACAAGGCTTCTGGATAATTATTCTGGCTAACAGTGGGCAGAGGGATCAAGACAATGTTCAGGAAGGGAAACTTGCTGTTGATAAACATTATTTGAAGTTGTTACATCCTACATTGTCAAAGGCAAATTTAGGTTGGTGTTGGTTGCAGATAGACAAGAGAGGCAACGAGGCTGCTCCTTTGGAAAAGGGATATTCAAAGGAAGAGTACCTTGCCAATTCAAAGGTGTTGTAGTACCTGAAAGTGAATCTTGTCGTAATCAAAACCTGTTTGAAGTTACAAATTATTGAAGCTGTAGTGGTGTCACCAAGTACTAATACTGTAGTGGTGTATTTGGTTGTCAGTATATTTGAGACTTCAGTAGCACAAATTAAGCTGGAATGCTATGAGGCCAAGGTGTATGCCCTTATGGTAAACCCTTTAGAATTTGAATTTGTTGAAGTGGAAGTAGAAGTTCTGTGAATGTATCCTGACAAAGAAACCTACTGTGACTCCTAATCTTGTAAAGAGGGACATATTAACTGTTACCAAGACCGGTGTTTCACTAACATTTACATACGTTGTCTTTCCTTTGAACTATGGTAACTCTCCTTGGACAACTGGAAGTTGTGTCAAAGCATTGTGGTGGCTCAGAATGACATTGATGCTATTTTGGTGAAGTGGAAATTCTTATCACCAAGAGGAGAAGATTTTCTGTTATTTGAGCGTTGGTTAACAAAACTCTTCTTTGACATTTAAACCATCAAGAACTAGATTGCAACTGTATTAGATAGATGTTTTTCTTTGTTTCTTTTTGTCGAACATTGGAGCTGAGTTTACCTTGGAGCTCACCCAGGTTACCAAGAGGTTATCAAAAAAGACTGTGAATATTATTGTTGATATTATTTGAATTGCCAAATATTTCCTTTGTTTATTTGATGTTTAGGTGTGAGGGACAGACATCCTTTGTTACAGTGTTTCCCTTCAATTTTGATAGGCAACGAAGTCCTCGTCAGAGAAGGGATAGTGAGGCTTGTGATAACAAATGTAATTTAATAAAGTTGCACATTTTGACAATCATCCAAAAGTTGTCCGCCTGAAATTACTGACCCCTCACATTAAGTACAAAGTACCCAGTAAATCCATAGGCCCAAAGAAACTCTCAGACATTTGTAGTTATAGTAAACTAGACATCTTTTTTTTATACAAAAGGCAAAGTTATATTCCAGTAAGTAAGTACAATTTAAACTAATCAACACCAGAGAAAATATTAGCAATACTTCAGATGAGTAAAGCAATAGTAAGGGAATGTACAGTTCATGAACACAGTTCAATGGTAAGTAAAATTACTTATGATAGTCACTCAGAAAATGTTCTCTTGTAAGAATCAAAAGGGTTATCTAGTCCAAGCAATAGCAATTCAATATTTCCATAGACTTGTATGGTTTTCCTAGCCCACAGGGCTTTCGCAGTCCATCCCCAAATAGGAGGAAATGTAGATCAGACACAGCAGAGAAGGTAAAGGATACTTTGATTATTAGTCTGCAAAATGCTCTTGCTGGTCAAAATCTTATCAGGGACCTTGGAAAGGACTCCCTAAATGCACACACTCATTAGGCATGGGCCAATGGTGTAGGTGAACAACCAAACACCAGATACAGCACTGCAGTTATACTGGAGCGACAAAATGGCTTGAGGTACGTTCTACAACAAGGCCAAACGTACCTGAGAAGTGTTGAAGAAATCGCAGCTGGATTCTTTTATGGTGCAGCAGTGGTGGACTTGGTCTCCTGTTCCATGGTTGTGTTCAGTTTAGTTTATTTTCTTATACAGCACACTGAACCCAAGGTTAATTAGGCGCTTTAACTTAGAAGAACAACAGTTGTTACAAAATGGCATTAATATTACAGGTACACGCAGTGTTCTAAAACAGTTTCAATATACATATACAAAATACAAAGAATGTACAAAGTTTGGCTCTGGTCTATGCTGCAGACCAGGGTCGAATGAAATGGCGGAAAAAAGCTAATATATGCAGGTTTATACACAGATGTGGATGGTTAAGGGGTGGGTTCAGTTTGAAGAGTTTGCTTAGTGTTACATATCTAAGCGTCAGTCGATCTGGGGTTGGTGTGCAGTCAGGAATTGGGCTTTGTCAGTGGAAAAGCCGGGAGAAGAGCCAGGATTTTACCTTTCTTCTGAAAGATGGAAATTACAGTTAATCTCTTAGAGTAGGTGGCAAGGAGTTCCAGGTTTTAACTGCCAGCACTGGGAAGCTGGAGCCGCCTGCTTTCTGCAGCTTGAACTTGGGAATGTTGAGCCAATGTTTGTAATTGCTTTTAATGGGTCTTGAGGAGGTGTTTCTGGAGAATTTATTGGCCAGGTATTTGGGGCCGAGTTTGAGAGGCATATGTGTGTGATCGTTAGGGTTCTGAAGGTAATCCTGTCTGGTATTGAGAGTCAGTTGGTGTTTAGTCTAGCTTGTGAGATATGATTGGAGCATGGAATGTTTAGTGCCACTCTGATGGAATTGTTTTGCAATTCCTGTAACTTGTTTAGGTTTCATTTGCTTGTGCATAAGTATAGGGTGTTGCAGTAGTCCGATTTGGAAATAATAAGTGCTCTATCCAAAGTGATACAGCTGGAAGTTGCAGGAAGGGTCTGCATGCATTTATTAATTTGGAGGTGTAAGCAGTTGCTGAGGGTCTTGCAACTACTTGTTTTGATAGAGAGAGTGGAATCCAGATAGACTCCTCGCGTTTTGGCCTCCTTGGACACTTTAATGTTGTTTCCATCTATGGTAATGAAGTGTATTGGGGATCTAGTTTAATAATATGTTGCCTTGAGCCGATAAGCAGGAGTTCGGTCTTGTTATCATTGAGACAAAGACCATGATTGGCCATCCAAGTTTGGATTTTGAGGTAAATTCCATTTAGAAATGTGGAATCTTCGTCATAGGATCCCGAGAGAGTGATGAGAATGTGTGTATCATCCGCATTAATTTGTATAGGGTATGCCAAGATCATCTAAGTGGTCAAACAGAAATTTTGTGAAGATGTTATACAAAGTTGGGATGAGCAGGATGCTTGCAGGACTCCACATGTGGTTGAAGAGCTGGTTGCTGATGCTCATTGTTCTATCTGAGAGGAAGGATTGAATCCAAGCAGCGGCTTTGGGGGAGAAGAAGGCTGCGTGGTCAGATGAGTAGTTAGGATGCTATGGTCAACTAAATCGAACGCTGCCATCAGGTCTAGTAGGAGTAGTAAGGCAGGATTTCCATTGTCTTTAGCTTCATCCATTTGGATTTTTAAATCCAGAAGGGCTGACTCAGTGCCATGTCTGGGTCTGAATCTGGATTGCTGGAGGCCCAGAAGATTGTTGGTTTCGAGATGGTTTTGTATTTGGATGTAGACAGCTTTGTCCAAAATGTTCAATAAAAATGGAACAGTTGTGATTGGTCTGTTGTTTGATGGATTGTTAGGGTTGAGGTTGGGTTTTTTGATTAGTGGCATAACACAGGCATATTTGAGGTTGTTGGGGACTGAGCATAAAGCGAAGGAGGAATTGATGAACAACATAATAAAGGGTGAAGGTTCCTTGGCCCCTTTTTTACGGTGGAGGTTGGGCAGATGTATTCTTGTCATTTAGATGGTTTAAGGCTGGCAATGATGGTTTCAATGTCTTTAGTGGTGACTAGGTTGATTTAGAATAGGCTGCAGGATGTGGGGGAAGAAGACGGATGTTCGCTGATTTTGGCCTTGGAGGCAAGACAGGGTTTTTTGGTTTCAATTTTTGCTTGTAATAGTGGAATTTTATCAGAGAGGGCCTTTTGAATGTTGGCACACCAGAGGGCATCTTTGTTGTAAGAATCCGGAATGGGAGTAGGTGAGGATAGTAAAGAGCTGTTTGGTGCAGGATTTGTCATTTCATATTCTATTGTTAAACATGTTGCTTTTAGTTTTTAGAATGGCTACTTTATAGGTTTTTGAGGCAGTGTTGAATATTACCTTATTCTGAATGGAGTTTTTTTTTTCTTCCAGTTGGCCTCTGAACATCTTTTGGCCTTCCGTAAGTCTTTTAAGTCTGGTGTGAACCATTTGTTTAGATGAGCTGGAGGCTTAGCTTTTCTCAGTTTGAGAGGAGCTATTTGGTCTTATGCTAGTAAGTTTTGGTGAGATAGCTCTACTAAGTAGGCAGGGTCCTTGTCTGTAGTCTTATGGGGATTGGTGATCGGTTGGATGAGTGGGAGTATTTTCTCCAAGGTGATCAGCCGGCTGTTTCTATTAGTGGCAGGGTATACTTGTGGGCCCCTAGGGGGTATCTGACTGCTGTTCTGAGTCTCAAAGGTTATGACATGGTGGTCAGACCAGGGCAGGGTGAGTTTGAGATGATTTTCGTGTTTCAATTAAGATCTGTTAACCAGTACAGGGTTCTTCCTTTGCTGTGGGTAGGCTCAGTGATACGCTGTGTGAAGCCTAGTTCAGTGTGTGAATGTTCTTGGGAGCTAGAATTAGTATTGTGGGTGAGAAGGTGTGTAATGTCTTCCTCGAAGGAGGACAGAGGGCTGTGTGGTCTGTAGAGGAGGTGGATAAGTAGGTTGCATCTAGCAGATAATGGAAGTTTGACACAGAGGAGTTCTCCTGAAGAGATTGGTTGGGAAGCAAATGATCTGAAACCCAGTTTGTTTTTGGCAATGATTGTGACTCCGCCGCCTCTGCTACTTGTTCCATCAGCGCTAATTATTGTGTAATTTTCTGTTAGTGCTAGCATGAAGGATGGGCCTGCTGCTGGGTGAAGCCACTTTTCTGTGACTGCTAAGAAGTCTAGGTTGTTGGAGGAGATGAGGTCTGCTATATTTAATGCAAGAGCAATCAAAGACCTGGCATTAATGAAAGCTCCTTTGATGTGTGAGGCTTCTCTAGGGAGAGGCTGTGCGGCGAGGTTGGGCTCAGGAGTCAATAATGGTGTACTGTTGTTAAAATAGATAAGATCCAAGTTAGCCTTGGTGGATTTGATCAATGGAATTTCTGAGCACCGTAGTGCATGGTATGTTAGGGGTAGGCTTTGTGGCATATCGTAGTATCCACTGAATAGGAATTAGAGGGTAGTTGTTGCTCATAGAAGCTGTAATCACCGGTCTGGGTGGTTGGTTGTGGTCAGGTGGGGGAGTGACTACAGTAGGTGCTGTGGTGATGGAGACGGGTAGTAGAATGGCCATGGTGAAAGTGACCATCCATAGATTAGCCATGAAGAGCTTACTAGGACGGTTAACTTGGATCAAGAAGATAGGTAACAATTGGTTGTTTGAATGAGGGAAAGCTAAGGTCGTGATGCGGTCCAGTGTAGGTGTGTAAGATGTCAGTCCAGGCAGAAAGCTGACTGGCAGTATGGCACACAATGGACCCAGTTGAAATATAGAGCAAGCAAGTGGTCTTCTGCATAGGTATAGCAATGCGACAACACACACCTGGAGAATAGGGTCAGTCCAGATAGGTGTTAGCTAGTGCAGCGGGGTGACAAGGGACAATCCGGGTAGATACGTATACTGGGTACGTTTGGGCATCTCACAATCAACATTTCTAGAAGAACAGCCTAGAATCAAGCTAGCAGTGATGAAAGGAGGGACTCTGGAAGGAATGTCGCAGAAGTCGAGAGAAAGGGCTTTTAGCAAGGAATTCTTCATACTCTCACATCTGTCTGCAGTTTTGGCACATTTTGTACTAGCTTCAAGGATGAACATTTACTGCCCGGTCAACCCGCCTTGCTTCTTTGGTCCTACACTCTAGTGAGGGGACTTTGAGGAGGGGGATCTTATCTCTGGAGGTCCAACTGGAGCTCACCAAAGTTCTGGGAGGATTGGTACACAGTAAGATGATACACTGCAATTGGGTTGGAGGTTCCCTGGTATTTGCGGTTTGCATCCCTGGAAGGTCATAGCACATTGTGGGATGGCTCGTTCTGCAGGTCTTCATATGGATAGTTGGTCCCACCAGCCAAAAGGAAGTAGTCATACTCTTCGGAGCTCCTCTGTTGACTCAGAAATTAAGTCAAGACAGCAGTGATCTCTTTCCAGTTACTGGAAGGAGCTGCAGGTTTCTCTGGTTGTCGTCTTCTTCAGATCTTCTGTTCCACTGTTTGACTTGCCTTCTATCTCAGGAACCACACCTTTTATCAGGATTTCACACTCATCCTCTGCAAACACTTGCTGCATTTTACCAAAAGGGACAGGTGGCTGTCCAATCAGGTCAGCCAGCGCCCCCTGTGGGCACTGGTTCCTTTCAGGCATATCAGCAAAGAATAGTGGAGTTTCAGGATCCTCCCATGCTTCCTGTCCTCGCAGACACACTGGAGCCTCAGCAGGCTACACTAAGGGTTCCCACCAAAGACAAAATTCAAATCAGGACCTTCTCCTCCCGGGATGGCATAATAAGGACCAAGAAAGAACAACCACACACGAAATGGCAATTAAAAGCAAGGAGCCACAATGATGGAACATAGGAGGCCCTCCGGTGCATAACTGCAACTGTGAATACAGCCTGCGGTGGAAAACTGCACAAAAGTCAGTAGAACATGTCCACTGCCACCAGCCATAACTATATGGTTGTTGCTGTAACCCGAAACCTACAGGAGCAGAGAGAAAGGAGATACTAGGTAACCCCTTAGCACTGCACATAGGGTGCAGTTTGCTGATCTCTCACAAGGAAAAGCTAAGAAGGATAAAAAGTATCCCTCTACTCTGGAGAACATTTGTTCTTAAAGGAGACACAAGAAAATAGACAGGAGAACCCAAAGGGTTCCCAGCAATACTGCATATAGGGTGTTGGGTGCTGCAAAGGTGACCCTGAGTTGCCTTTAAAAAGTTATGGAGGAAACTAAGACTCATAAAATAAAGTAATACATACAGAAAAAGGGATCCCATGATCAGAGCAAAAAATAATGAATGAGGGGAAAAGGCTCCCCTCATTCAGGAGAACAAGGAAAAGGTCCAGAAGTTCAGCAAAATGTACTGAGGGTCTCACTAGGCGAGTGGATTAAGCATAACACTGATAGATCTCCCTCACACCCACCAACCTGCTAATGACCACAATGTCTAGCATACTGGAGAATGATGCAGGCCCTACAACCTTCCTATAAACACGCACACACCTCTTCTCTCTCCAGTGTACCCACGACTATCATCTTAATTCTCAGACTGCCCATACGCAGACAAAAATTTACGTCTTGCCCGCGATAGCATAACAGAACCCTTACTCAGAAAATAGATCATGGCTGCTTCCGGCCTGTGCTCGCAATCACGACAGGCTGTCTGCTCCTTGCTCTTCCCACTATCCTATGAACACGAGCCTGCCAATACCAAGTGTTCACAGTGTCACCTGAAACAAGGCCAACATTTTGGCAGAATGGTTATACACATGACCATTTTACCTCATTTTATTTGCATCACTGCAGACGGTTACGCATATTTTGATTGCATCATTGGCACACATGCACGGCTTGTCGGTAGAAGACAAAATATGGCATTATGCTGTTAACAAAAATGCACTGCAGCCTTCTTCAGTATTGTTAAAAGAAAATGTGCGCTGTGTTAATTCGCACTGAGCTAGAGATTAGGCAGCTAACACACTTTTGTAGTAACACAAACATAAATGAACCATTCAGCTACCAATATAGACAATATACACTTGTGATTCTGCCGCTGGCTTGCTGATGTGCGTGATACTGTTTCCACACGCGCATTGATGTTATCAACATTATGCTGGTATGAACCCCATTAGACGCCACTCACAGACAGCAGAAGATGCTCAGTTGTGCTGGCTGTCATTTTGAGGATCATAGCCTGGAACTAATGTCTGGAACTAATATATTTGATAGCTACTACAGTGACCAACCTGCTTAAGCAATAAGGGCCTAGATGCCCATGGGCTTGGCGTGCTATACAAATGTCTAAATAAATAAATACGCACCCTGAATAACCTTTGTTTTCGTTTTCAATTGTGCTCTCGCATCAACCCATGGTAGCATAAATACACATTCAAGTGGACATAATACTTATCATTTAAACATATGTCAACACGATTCCTTTACATTCAAAGAGAGGATTTTGATCATGCATGTTTTGGCCTAAATGGATTTTTCAGATCATGGGCAGGCCTGGTCCAAGTAAACAGCAAACATTGGTCTGCTGGAAACATCAGAACGTCACCCATGACTCTAGGGCACCAGGAGTAGTCACTTGTTTCAGAATAGAAACCCAAATAAAACAACACAACATGGTATATAACAGGCAAGATTAAAGAAAACACAACTTGGATAGGAACATGTGCTGGACGTTTTTCCTTTGCACTTTCCAACCAGCCATCACCCCATCTCCTCTGAACCATGTCTAATCCCTTCACATGTGACCTTTTTGTCTCAAGGAAAACACAAATGTGAGACAGACTCTCTTCAGTCACATTGTTCGGAGTCCTCCCTTGCCTTCAGCAATTAAGGGTTTGTTTATTTCCGAACACACTGCCAATGGGCTTTTAATGTTTTGGGGATCTTTCTTCATAGCGTAAGTGCTTGGCGCCGGATTTTCTTTTTTTTTCTGTGGTGTCCTCAAAGCAATAGTTCCACGTGTGACATGTTGTGCTTGCTAATAGCAAATGTTACTCATGTGTGAACCTTTACAATCTGGAACATGGGTAATTGAAGGAGAAATAAAGGCATTCCCAGCAGTTTATTTTGTCCATTTTAATTTGCTTTGGGACCCCCAATGAACTCGAGATATTTGCCTTGGAATTATACACAAGATGTATGTACATCGTTAGGTACTCCTCTTACCAAAACATAGAACACACTGACCTTCAGAGCATGTGGATTTCAGTTAGCAAGATTTCAATACATGTTTTCCCTACATATTTTCAGAAAAAGAAGTGTGTCTATTTGTAACTGAGAATGACAGAACCCCTACTCCTTTAATGTAGTCTTCTCCGAAATCTTCAAAACTGGGCACGGCATATGTGTGTGCCCACTGTTCACCCTCCCCTCCGCCCCCAGAAAACAGTTCACGGGAGATCGGCGGCAGCCAGTTTGATGTTGGTGACTTGTACTATACATAGTCTTTTTTCTATGTCCATTCTGGGTTTCCGGGGATATGATTGATTGATTGTTTAGTTATTATTTGCTTGGGTGAAACTAGTCCCATGTTCTTGCTGGAGCCTGCGGACCTTGCCTGTTGTCCTGCATTCCTCTGCAGATGCCATTCAACTCTAGGGGCCTGATTTGCAGAACGTTTTCCAATGGGATTGCGCCATTATAAAATGTTTCTGTGAATCAGGCCATGTAAGTCTCGAATGAGCTGGGGAAATAGTGGAGATGTCCTTTGCTATCAAATGTATGAGGGCTCTGTAAACAGCTTAACACCCTATGGCAAGGTCCACGCCATAACTCAGAAGGTAACAAATAACATCAGAACACCCACACTGCCATACAAGGTTATGCGTGTACGCAAGGAAAGTCTAAACGGTAAAGGTGTGATATTGGGAGGTCCATGACAGAAACCTTGCACTGGTACAAGTGCAATTTGTCTTTGTACTGGAACTATGGCAAACATTGAGCTAATAATGCATAAAATTGCACTTGCCAAAGTTTCTGTAATACCAACCTAGGTCAACAAGTTTTAGCAGTAGGCAATCGAAGGCATTTGTAAAACCTAAATCCCCCCCACTCCCCCAAAACAGACCACTGCTTTCACTGAACAATGGTTGACTGATAGAAAGGGCCAAAGTCAATGCTACTGTCGACTATTGCAACAGTGTATGTGCTCATAAAATGGATCACTTTAAACTAGTGCTGGAGCTTAGAGTAATTGAGATCATATGGTTGCAGCCTGAAAGAAAATAGTACATATTTACAACAGTCAGTTCTAGTCTCTCTTGAAGAATTACTTTTAAAGTCGTTTCCTTGACCAAAATTTCATTTACGGAAGACACATTCTTCCAAGGCAGGGACTGCACATTTGTCCATAGAAATTGACGTTCTAAATTGTTCGAACAAGAGAGTAGCAGGTGGCAGCCGGGCTCGGACTGGCCTATGGGGCAATAGGGTAAGGCCTGAAGTGCTAGCCCATGATTCTAGGAAGGGCCTTTTTTTAATTTTCTTTTTTACACAATGGAAGACATTTTTGGCCCGCGTTGGACAGTTACATATGTAACTACATCAGTTTTGACCAATGTTACTAAGCATTATTTATTTTACCCAAATCACCCCCATGCATAGTACCCAAGCAGCCTTTTCTGGATAGTAAAGAATTGTAATATGTATTGTGGCCCATATTTTCTGGAGTCCAACACTAATTTACAATTCGTAGTTGACATCCAAAATTGAATCTCATGTCTAAAGAATACATGATCAAGTACCAGTCTTTGATAAAAATGTCTTGAGAGGAAATTCCAAAAACGGAATAAGAAATCAATTGCATTTGTTAAGGGTAGAGCCTAAACAATTATAAATTTTTTGCATTTTCTTTTTTAACTTCCACACCAGCATTACTTCTCCGGATGAACCGCAGGAAAAAATGCGGGGAAACACATGTTGAGGATGTTACATTGAGGATGGTACATTAATGATTGAGGATGTTACATTAACGACTACTCAAAGAGGATGTTACATTGATGATTACCCCAAGTGGCAAATACAAGATTGTTCGAACAAAAATTACAATTTGATGAAGTCGTAAAATAATTTACTTTGGGAAATGTATGAATACCACAAATGTGAAATTGATTATGTTACACCTGACAACTGATCATTTTTTTCTTTCCAACACTGTATTTTGACATTCAAAATAGTTAAATTGGCGCAAATAATGGATTCCGACCATTTCTCATATTTTCTTTTGTGCCTGGACCGATTTTATAACCCAGGCAACGCTAGCTAGTTACCAGACGAACATGTATTTATTTATTTATTTGCTGTTTGTAAGACGCCTATAAAACAAATGGTGTTTCAAGGTGCCACAAGACAAAAAAGGGGGTACAAGGGAGAGATAACAATAACGGTCCTACTAGGCCTTGTGACATTCGGATCATGCAAGTGCAGTAAGAAGAAGTTTGAGGAAGTGAGGCCGGGGTGCCGGTCTGTGTGAAGTGCTAGGGTGGGAAGGAAAGTGCACGGTAGGGAGGAGAGGGTGCAAGTGTCGGGGGGAGAGTGCCAAGGGGCAGTGGCGTCAATAGGAGGGTTTGGGGGTCTTGGACTGCACTGGGGTGATACCATGACTTACCACACCGGGTGTCACCAACTCTAGGACACCACTGCCAAGGGGATAGCAGAGTGCAAGGTGAGGCGAGGAGGGTAAGTGCCAGCAGATTTCATGGGGTCAAGGGGGGTGAGGGTCCACATGCTAAGTGCAAGGAGAAGAGTGGACTGGGTGTAGGGGCTGGTACCCTGTAGAACTCAGAGGGAACCAGGCAGCCAGTCACTGATGCAGACAGAGGTGTTAGCAGCGCAGGGGGAGAGGGAAGTGAGAAGAGAAAAGAAGGTCTTGGGGTGTTTCCTGAACTTAATGAGATCCGGCTCAAGCCTGAGAGGGGCAGGGAGACCATTCCAGAGAGAGGCTTTGGCAGATAGATGAGAGAGATCTATCCCCCACTCTCTGCTTAGCAAAGCATCTGATCTGCAGTGAGTTGGAGCTAGAAGACCAAAGGGCTCTAGCAGGGAGGTATTTGGGAGAGCGAGTTGGATGTAGTGGGGTCCCAGGCCCCAGAAAGCATTGTAGATGATGCATAGGGTCTTGAACTTGATCCTGGCAGCAACCGGGAGCCAGTGCAGAGGTTTTAGGGCTGGAGAGATACATTTGCTGGGCTTGAGACTAAGATAAGTCTTGCAGTCCTATTCTGGATTAGTTGAAGGGGATGAACGGAGGATAGAGGAAGATTGAGGAAGAGGCTGTTGCGGTAGTCCAGCCTAGGGAGGACCAGAGCTCTGGAGACTATGAGTTTCTGGGGGATGTGAGGAAAGAGAGAATGACTCTAAGGAGGTGCAGCTGCTAGTGGGCCTTCTTGGCTAGGTCCACAATGTTAGGAGAGAAGGAGAGAGAGGCGTCAAAGATCACACCAAGGTGTTTTGCCTCACAAGAGGGTGAGGGGAGGGGACGGGACCCATATAAGGTGGCCAGAGGGGAGGAGGGAGAGAGCTGGGGTCCCAATGAAACATATCTCAGTCTTACTGGCATTAAGGCAGAGATCATTGGCAGCAAACCATGCCTGAATAGCCGTCAGACAGTCAGGGATGAGAGAGGAGGAAGAGGAGGCAGTAGAGGGAATCTTGAAGGAGAGCAGCATGTTATCTGCAGAACACTAGATGTGAAGAGAGGGAGATGAGATCAGTTGGGCCAGAGGGGCAAGGTAGATGATGAAGAGCCACAGTGAGAGGATAGAGCCTTGAGGGATGCCAAAGGTTGAGAGTGTACTAGAGGAGAGAAAAGGGTCAAGTTGAACCTGAGTAAGTCGGTTGGAGAGGAATGAGGTAAACCAATCAAGTGCCAGGCCCGTGATCCCAAGGGTGTCATGGACCTGATTAGTCAGCGTGGCATGATTGACCATGTCAAAGGCAGAGGAGAGATCCAGAAGGATAAGAATAGGTGGAGAGTTGGAATCAGGATTTGAGAGCAAGTCTTCACCGTTGTTCAGTAGAGCAGTTTCTGTGTCTCTGGCTGCTCTGAAGGTGGTCGTGGAGACAGCCAACTGTTTGAGTGTTGAATCAGTTGGGAGATGACCAGCATCTCAAGGAGTTTGCCCAGGAACGGGGTAATGGATATAGGGCCGTAGTTAGACAGGCAGGAAGTGTCAGCAGAGGGCTTTTTGAGGAGAGGATACACAAGGAAATGCTTGAGGGGTAGCAGGAAGGAACCAGTGGCAAAGGAGTGATTACAGAAATCGGCCAAGACTGGCACAAGGTGGGCAATGTTGACCTTGATAGTTCTGGAGGAGCAGGAGAGCACCTGTTTGGAGGAGACATTTATAGAGAATACTTGTCTCTAGTCCTCATTGAGTGCTATGGGCAAGAAAGAGGAAAGAAGGATGGAAAGGGAGAAGGGGGCCAAGGGAGGCCTCAGGACCATGGAGGGAAGAGGGAGTGCAGAAGAGGAGAGTGAGGACAGGATGTCCTGAGTTTTGGTTAAGAAGTGGGAGGCCAGTGAAGTACATAGGGATGGCAACGGAGAAGTGGAGACTGCGGTAGGATTGGAGCGTTCCTTGCAGTTCCATTCATCAATTTGCACCCTGCAGGGGGGTGCCAGCAAATCAAGAGTCTTTGAATGTGGGCTGTACTGTATGGTACAAGCTCACATTCCGAGCTGCCTGGGCAGCCAACTCCCCTTTCCCTTTCCCCTTCCTCTTCACCATATCACCCATGTAGTTTCCTACACAGGTTCTAATGGTATTTAAAGCCGGCAGTGCTGCTGTCCCGTCAGTCAACTTCCCATGCTGATGACATCATAGTCAGCTTTCAGCAGCACTGTGTGGCCCGGTTAGGGCAAAGCAGGTAAAGTATGTTTCTTTCTTTTAAAAAAAAGAAATGAATCATTAGCACCTGCATAGGGAAATACATGGGTGCTAATGGCAATATGCCCTTCATGATCGGCTGACACTGTGGGTAATGGCCAGCCACCCTCGTAAGGGCCACTTGCTGTGCTTGAGCCCTTAACTTGGGCCAGGGACCGTTACCTATTGGATCAGCTTGCCACCTCGGGGCATATCGCCTCATTATGGATCGGACAGCTATGTTATAATGCAAAGAGCCACCTTTTTGGAAAGGTGAGCTAGTAGCTCAGAGGTTACAGAATGAGTTTACCAGTGGCAAGTTTGCATTTTCAAATCTCCCCACTAGTACAAAAACTGTTAATCTGGTAGGTTGAGCTGTGCATTGGCGGAAAATAAGCAAATGTTTTAAATTTGTATGGGTTTACTGCTATAAAAATATAGTTTTATCTTTATTTCCATTACAAATGTCTCATAGAGACCAGCAATTTTTTCCCCAACAGTCATGGCTAATTCCCAGTCATCCATAACACCTTTGATCGCCATGTGCAAACGCAAAAAGGCGATGATTTCTGCAAAGACCCATGGTGGCACAGAGGTAAGATTATGGGTTTACTAATAACAAGGTTGCAGGACCCAATTCCCTCATTGGCATATAAATGATCAAAGTGGTAGGTTGAGCCTTACAAAATTCTTCACGCTAAAATATGGGCCTATTTATGTAGAGTATGTGGGTGTGTTTCTGCAGTTGAAATCCAGAGAAAGCTACAACAAAAATGTAATCCGAGTGCAGATTGGAAAAGCACATCAAATTGCTGGCTGAGAAATTAATGCAACATTTTCACTGAAACTGCCACCCATCAAAAGGTAGTGCACTGTGACAACTCAAACCCACTTTTCAGCAGAAAAACGAACAGCAGTTAATTCAAAGTGTATTTTATTATTGGCTCAAAGAAACAACCATGTACTTTCAGCGCAAAATCAAAGTAAATCCTGATAAGCAAAACACACCGTATGTCAAGGAATAAAGGATGATGTTAGAAAATGTAATATGTCAGTTGCTTTCACCCAAGGACAAGACAAGGACAACCGGTGGGTCTCTGGACAGAATTCGCGAATGTTTTCTCCCACATCAAGCCTGGTTCATGCATGCCAACTGTTTACAACTCCCAAAAAATTTGGCCTGCCTGACAGGTGTTTAAAACAAAGTTTCCCCAGACCTGTTTTCTCGAAAGCCTCAGTTCTATGCAGGCCAAATGTTCTACCTAGTGCGTGACTGAACTGTGGGGAGGGGCAACAATCATAGGAAGCTGAAACTCTGAACAAAATACAAGAAAACTGGAGGTATTCTGATCAAAATGGTGGTCCACTACAGATAATCGGACAGGATGCCAGATGGCAGCAGGGCCTCTTGCCATCACAGGGCCTAGCTCATTATCTGAAGTGGGGGATATGTGTGCTGGCAAGGCCTCCCAAGCATTTAGGGCCGGAAGCTTAACAATTTCAAACAACAGAATGGCAAATGAAGATTTTCCATTAGTTTAAAAAGACTATCATAACTTATGCATTTGTCTCAGCAACCACAAGTCCTACTGCATTCATATATATTTCATTTTTTAGATAATTTCAAGGTCATTTAATACAATGCATCCACCTGCGACATAGGGAAATGTAATTGCAAGCTAAATGTATTTCTGGCTGCACTGGACATGTCCTTAATTTCAGAATTGGCATGCTGGTGGAGGGTAAAATAAGATATGGGGAGAGTAAGTTGCATGTGCATAACTATTAAACTTTTTGTAAAACAGCAGAAAATTGACAAATTCCTGTGCAACGTGGTGCAGACCCGGTTGTTGTTTTATTTAATTCCCCATGAATAGCTGAATCAGAAAATAAATACATTATGGCAGTGACTAGTAAATCACAATGTTTTGCCATATAGATACTTTTTGGCTAAAGTTAACATAAGAAAAAAAAAGGGGATTTCAAATAGGAGTTGCCATGTTTCTGCCGTAGGCTCCTAAACCAATCCGTAGAGAGAGACTGGACTTGGAGGATGATAGAAGGGTAACTGTCCAATCATGGTTGCCAAATATTAGCATCTTGATGGTGTCATCACTGGTAGATAACGTGGATTCAATATGTGAGAAGAGGAGAGCTGCTAAAAATGACCATCTGGCAGCCGCAAGGAAACACCAAAGAAGATTGCTGACATTGCATCTGCTTGGAGTGGTCTATTGCTGGGGAGGCCTAAAAGCTGAATGGGCCCTATGATGAAGAGCCGAGGGCCATCCTTGAGAGTGGAGTGACCAGACCCCTGCCCTGTCCTCCATGGGGGTTCGGAAATACAGCTGGCTTTCCTGTACTTTAAACATAGGTTTCAAATGTAGGTAGAATAGAGCCATTTGAAAACAAAAGGTGGGAGAGTCTGCTTGCCTTAAACCCTTTACCTTTATAGTGGGTGTGGGAGAAGCAAAACTGTGTAAATCTTTAGCCTATTTAACTAAAAATATGAATTAAATACATTTTCCTTGGCAGAACACCACAGGGTGATTTTTGTTAAAATTCAAATTAACAAAGCTCAATCCCAGTGTGCACTGAACACTATAGACTGTAATTTAATTGGGTAATCCTAATTGTTCAGTTTCCCCAACACAGGCCTTCAAGTGTAGAGGGTGTCTGAAATCCAACAGCCCAAAAAAATCCCAATATTTCTGTCCAGCTTCCCCAACATATGCCTTTAAGTGGAGGAGGTCTGAAATCCAAAATTCTTAACTCATCCCAATTTGTTTCTGTCCATTTTCCCCAAAACAGGCCTTTCAGTGGAGGGGATCTGAAATCCAAAATTGCTAAATCATCCCAATGTTTCTGTCCAGCTTCCCCAACACATGCCTTTAAGGGCAAGAGGATCTGAAATCCAAAATTGCTAAATCACCCCAATGTTTCTGTCTGACTTCCCCAACAGAGACCGATGTATGGGGGGTTTGAAAAACAAACTGCTAAATGCCTCTGTGTTTAATAATTGCCATATGCATTTATATAAATCTGTGAACCATTCCGCTAGCCTTTTAGGCTGCAAGAAAATTAAAATTGCGCAGCATTGCATTTGTAAATTGATTTTGTTCATTAACCAGTGTTGATTATTTCTTGGAGTGAAATCTGTAGAAAGTAAAGGATTGTGATGTGTGTTTCTCCCAACCAACTTGTGTGATTTATTTGTGTAACAAAAAGTGTAATTGTGATCCACAAATAAGGTGGCATGTGTAGTTAGTGCATCATTCAAATAAATACAAATACATTTCCTGTACACCGGCCTGGTTCTTGGTTTATTGGTAGCTCGAGTAGAGTGATCCAAGGGGTATGAGATGGATCAGAAATAGGCCTGAATAAAGAATTGACATTAAACAGTTTGTTGTGTGACACCTAGCTTGGGGAGGGAAGGAACCCCCTGTGTTGAGGGTGGCCTCTAAATAAACCGTAACAGATTGCATGTCAAGGTTCCTCGCTGGAATGAAAATACTGAAATATGTAGTTTTAGCTGTCCATTGGGAGGAAATAGATTACATGTAAACATGTTTATGTGTTTTTACTGTTATAAAAATATTGTTTTATATTTATTTTCATTAAAAATGGCTCAGTGAGAGAGACCAGCACCTTTGTTGTTCCCAGCTGGTATGTATAGTTGCCAGATGAATCTTCATCCATTACACCTCGGTCCGCCATTTCAAAATGCAAACATCTATGGTTCCTAAAATGTGACCAGTGGCTCAGAGCTTAGAGCATGAGTTATACAATGGCAAAGTTGCAGGTTCGAGTCCTCTTATTTATACATTAGTGATGTGTGTTGAGAGGAAATAGTTAAACAAGTTGTTTTTTTAGACTGTTATAAAAATATTGTTTTATCTTTATTTCCATTAGAAATGGCTCAGCACGGGGAGAACACACCTGTGTCTATGCCAACAGGTATTGTTAGTTCCCAGAGGCACCTTCATCCATTACGCCTTTGACAGCCATGTCATAATGCATAAGCTAGGTTCGCTGATGTGAGAGCCAGTGATTCAGACTTAGAGAATATGTTTTGTAATGGCAAGGTCATAGGTTCAAGTCCCTCATTATCACAATAATGCTCGAACTTGTAGATTGAGCTGTGCATTTGAATGAAATTAGTAACATGTTTATTTAAAATTCTTTTGTAACTGCTATAACAATATTGTTATATTGTTATTCCCATTACAAATGGCTCAGAGAGAGAGAGACTGTCACCTTTATGTATCCCAACCCGCACTGCTAATTCCCACGTGCATCTACATACATTACACGTTTGACTGCCATGTCATTATGCAAAAATCTATAATTTCCGAAGGCAGACACAGAGGCTCTGAGTTTGCCACAGTATAATAGAGCATGAGGTGGGTGATGAAACTCACTCACAAGCTCACCCCATTTTGAGAGAGCTTACCCCACTAACCCACATAGAAATTACAGCCCTTTCTCGAATATGGCCACTGTAGTTTAAATATGTTTGGCGAGGCACGCCTGGTCCTGCAGTGTTTTGTCCCAATCAAAACAATGATGTGGACGAAGATGCTGCAAACAGGGTGCTTCCTGGTGAACTCACAGACATTCCATTTAAAATGAATG
The DNA here is from genome assembly GCF_040938575.1 of Ambystoma mexicanum. Lineage (NCBI taxonomy): Eukaryota > Metazoa > Chordata > Amphibia > Caudata > Ambystomatidae > Ambystoma > Ambystoma mexicanum. The sequence continues at coordinate 121,123,631 of NC_090932.1, read as the reverse complement.
CATAACGGTCTTGCATAAAACATGTATGTTTCAGTTCCTCATCACGTGCATGCATTTGTATGATAGAAAGGGGGTACAGATCATCATTTCGGTTTCCACCTCCCACTTCCTTTCTGTCATACAAATGCACAAATATTTATGCCAGCATGACATTTTCATGCTGCACAAATGCACACATATGTATGCAAGCATGACATTTTCATGCTGGCATACATGCTTTGGAATCCTAAGGAACCTAAATGCCTTTTACAAAAGCAAAAAGCAGGCAGATTGTATAAGAATACATTGTAAACGCTGCCTGCCATTTGCAAACAGCTGGGGATGTGTACTCAATGTGCACTGCAGAGTGCAAAATGGAGGAGAAACAGCAATTTGGCCTCCACTTAACACTTCACTTTTTCACTCTAAGATGCAATCGATACAAATCATGCAGAGAGAACCTGTGTGCACCTAAGTGCAAACAAAACAGTTTTCCCGCTGCATAATGTGCAGGGACCTGGAAAATGAGACCCCTTGTCTTTGCTAAAGTTCATAATATATTATTACAAAGATGTGCAGTCTATTGTGAACTAGGTTTCAGAGTTAACATACTAAACATAAAGAATCTGCTCACCCTTACGTTACACACAGCCTTTTTGAAAACGGTGTGACTGAATCACAAACAATTTACTTTCACCCATGACTTAAAGTGCAATGGGACTACAGTGTTTGATTCACAAAGAAGTTACTATGAAATAATGGCGCTCATGTACATTATGAGATGGAGTAAAATTCATGTGTAAAATGTATCCATACATATTTTATGCGCAATATTCCTGCATACCATATTCTAAGTAATTTGTATGGTGAGGTGGGGCACAAAATGGAATATACATTTCTGCCATTCCCATCCTCTCCGTTGTACAGATACACCAACATTTAAGCCAGAATTACATATTCATGCTTGTATAAAATGCTGTGGATTCCTACAGAATCATCCTGCGTTTTGCTATAGCACAAAGCCAATTGGATTCCATACAAATCCATTGTAAACTATGCGTAAATGGCAAGCAGTGCTTACTTAATTTGCAGCGTAAAGTGCAAAGGGGAGACGTACATGCGATTTCACCAGCACTTTACATTGGAATTAATGAACATGTCCTGGATATAAAATGTTTGCAAATAAGCGCAATTGGAACAGGTCCCCTCTAGTCAATTTACTGGAACATGAGGTCTTGTTTGTCTTACACCTGACTTACATCTAGTTAGTCAAGAGGCCAGATATGAGTTGGCCAAAGATGCACATACCAACTTTCCTTTGCATCAGACTGCCCCAGTCCACCTGAATCCTGTGTCAAAATATGTACAGGAAAGTAGGAAAGCTTCATACCCCATCTCTCAAACATCTACAATACAAGAACAAGATGAATGGGCATTTGGACTTGAATCACCCTGAGATTGTTGGCAATGGATATATGATACTTGATTACAGTTTTATGAAATGATAACAATCTTCCCAGGTGGGCTGGGTGTGTATTTGAAGCAGGAGATGGGACGTTTGAGGTGGACAGTGATTCGGTAGATCTTTGGCGTGAAAGTAGTGCCCTCTAAGGGCACCTGTTTCAATCAGTTTATTTTTATTAGTTTCTGTTTTAAGTTACTATTAGAAATAGGTGTGGATTTAAATAACTCCTTGTCATATTTTGCAGAACATTTAAATATGTATGGCTTAAACAATCTGAACAACGTGTACACGTCAACCAATTATATTTGTTCAACACATAGTTTTGAATAAAAAAGTAACTGAACCAGTCATTGGAGTAGGAATGCATTTTGACGTTCTCTTTGTCCCTCTTACATCAGTCACATTTAAGCAAGGAGTCCTATGGTTCTGTAATACCAGCAAGCTCTTAATGAGCCCCTAAACACACATTAGGACATCAAATCACATGATAAAGCAACCTGATAACATGTATAAGAAATATTAATGGAAACTGAAGTATAAATCAGCATTAAAGGGATGCGGGTCATATCGGGTAATGGACATCTCAAAATGATTACAAGTCATTTAGTGGTTAAGAAATGCATCTAAATTGTTCTTCGTGATATAGTATCAAGTGCAAGGAAGCAAACACTCTGTGCTTCCATTACAATTAGTGAGCTCCAGTGATATACCAAGGAAAATGACTTGAGAAGTTGACAAACTGTTATGATGGTCACTAGCAAAAAAAAGATTAATCTGGAATGAGGTTTCAAATGATTCTGTAGCATTCGTCACTTGTAGTTAATCAAGTTAATTGTTTCAGGTAATAGGTCTCAACATTCTCTGGCCCAGCCTCTCATCTTCCAATTGACATGGAAATGGCCCTGAGTGAGCTCTCATTCAGGTCACACGCCTAGAGTCCAGTGCATAAATTACAGCATTCTATGTCTCAACGGGCCATGACTCATGCTGGCTTCATATTTATTTAATGGCAAGCACAGAACAATTTAACTGTGCATGAAAGCACCGTGGTTGAGCTCAGTGCTTCTTAAGTGTAGTGAATACTTCTGATTTGAAGCAGATTACAGAGCCAGGATCCCAATAACACTTCCAACAAGGTGAAACGACATGGCAAACTCCCAGGCTAATAGAGAAGCTAAAAGAATGGCACAAGCTATTACATTATTTAATGAAACACTATGAATGAATTCAAAGAATGTGCCTGGCGCTGCCACAGAACCCCAAAGTGATAGCAAAATGGGGATGTTAAAAGAGCTAGAAAAACTGCAACGCAAAGAAGTCAGTAAATGGTGGGAGGATCATTCCTTAAAAAATTATATCAATGTAGGGAGGATTCCACTCGGGCTGAGGATACTTACCACCCTCTCCATTGAAGAACAAGATCCTATGATGTTAAAGGAATGGAGTGAGGCCACAAATGGCTGCTCAAAAACCTTCTTAGAACTTCTAGTGAAATATGCTGGCAATGACCGGGCCAAAATACTTGAAAAGAATCATTAAGGTAGAAGACAAATTGAAATCAATATCAGAGAGTGAAGAGGGTAAGAAATTGAAAAACAATAGGGAGAAGAACCTTGGCGAGTATGAAAAAGAAATCAAAAAAAGAAAGCAGAGAAAATTCTTACGAGATAAAGAAGACTACGAGATGGGAGGGGTCTATACCCTTGCTCAAAGGTTTGACCAATTGAGGCAATTACCTACAAATAAACCGTCAACATCAGCCAATGTAAATGAAGGAGACATAAGTGAGAACTCTTCAGTTTCTGAGTCAGACATCACAGGCAGTGAAAACAAGGAACCAAGCATTCGCCTACATTTTTAGACGAAATGCGCCTGTTACAAAAGTATGGAAAAACAAAAAAGCAATCAAGAGGAGGAAATCAAAATCGGGGCAGAAGCAGAGGTGGCTGAAAAAAACAAGGAGGGGTCCAAGGGGCAATAGGTGCCACAAACAATACCCTGGGCAGATCGCTGCGCTCTGGCAAGTAGATTGGACTTGCTTGGACATGGATGGCAGCTTCAAAATGATCAACTTATCCGACCATGTCCTGACTGCTAATCAACGAAACATATTGAGCTCGGGCCTGAACTTCTGCCCGACAGCAGACAATGATGACGTACAAACCTGATTAGATTTCGACCAATTCAAATGCCTAAGTACACCTCAAGAAATTCTTTGCTATCACTGTCCAGCTATCGCGACCCACTCCATAAGCAATAGGAAGAACAGAAATTAAGATAGGAGAATTGGATATACTATCAGATTTAATTGCACTGGAACAGGGATTAGCTGTGGACACAGAACAGGAACCGGTAAATCTGGAAGAATTGGGTATCAGAACAGATTGGACTACAAAAAACAAACTAAAACAAAGGTCCAGGTTCAATCCAACTGCAAATACCAGAAGTACCATCGAGGCATTTCATAACCTTGTAATAGAGGATTTAAAAGGTCTACGAAGGAAAAGATATGCAAGAAGAAGGAAAGACAATATGTCAGGCAACAGGATTGCACTACAGGAACTTCGAGATCTTCAGAATTGCATTATCAAACCCTCTGACAAAGGGAGAAACAAAGTTTTAATGAATCGGGCAGAGTATATATCAGAGACATACAAGCAATTAAATGATAAGAAATGCTATGAAAGAATTAATACAAATCCTATCAAAATACTGGAAAAGAAGTTAAAACTGTTCCTTGATGAATGGGAAAAGAAGGTGATTTTGATGGAAGAAAATTACATGTTTCTGTTGGCTACACACTCCACTACACCAGCGATTTATTTCCTGCCAAAGGTACACAGAACATGCAGAAACCACCTGGAAGGCCAATTGTATCCCTTATAGGTTCGGTCTTCGAGAATATGTCTAAATATATAGACAAAGTCCTATTTCTGTTTGTCAGCTCTCTTCCATTTTGTATTAGAGATACCACAGATTTCCTAATGCACATTAATGAGATATCATCGGAATCTGATTATATGATGGCTACTTTTGATGTTGTATCTCTTTATACATCGATAGGGCACACATTTGGGAAATGGGCTTGTCAGCATTTTTTTAATACCAGGTTGCTGAATTATCTCGAACACACATAAATTGTCTTACAAAAGATAGATCTCTGTTAATGTTTATTTTTAATGACTAGTTCTTCCGACAAGTCCAGGGCACTGAGATGGGCATTACATTTGCGCTATTGTACGCTAATTTAACGATGGGTGCCTGGGAGGAATGTGAAGTATGATCCGAAGAGAATCAAGTAAACACTGATAATGTGGCCTTATGGGTCAGATATATAGATGACTTGTTTATTATCTGGAAAGGATCAGAAGAAGGTTGGATCAACTTTGTTAGACAGATGAATTTGAATACCCATAATCTAAGATTTACGGAGGCACACAGTCGCTCCCTTCTCACCTTTTTGAACGTCAATCTAAGGGTGGTGGATCAGACACTAACATGTGAACTGCACAGAAAAGCAACAGGATCGAACACCCCATTGCATGCCACTAGTGGACACCCAAAGAATGTAATATGGAGTGTCCCGTATGGTGAATTTATAAGGATACGATGCAATAGTACAACATTGAGGCTTATGACTCAGAAAGCAAGATCACTGCACAAGGCTTTAGGAGTCAAGCATACCCTAAAAAGGTGATTGAGAGAGTGTACATGAAAGTAAGATTGCAGGACAGACAAGGACCCTCATTAGGACTCTGGCGGAAAACCATGGTCCTATTAGCACCATGGTCGATGCCGGAGTCCACCATGGCGGAATGGGGAATTACCACCCCATTCCAAGGTTGGCGGGGCGGTAATTCCCCATGCCACCATGGCCCTTCCCCATTCCCACTTTTGCCCCATAGAGCATAATGGGAATGGGGAAGGCGGTAAGTACGGTACCACAAATTGCGGTACCGTACTTACCTCGAGAGTCCTTTTGCGGGGCCCTACTTTAACGGCTGGTGTAGACCAGCCGTTAAGGTCGGGTCCCGCAAAGGGACCTCGTAGTAAGGCGTTAAGAGTTTAACGGTGCCAACACCTTTTATGGCGCCGTTAACCCCTTAACGTCAGGGTCCTAATGAGGCCCGAGGTCTCTTAACAGGATCTCTCAAAGAATCCAATCAGGATATAGAAAAAGAAACCACACGGATGATTCTCGCATTTGACAATCAAGCTGCCATGATTAGACGTATACTGCAGAGACATTGGACAATCTTACTGGCAGACAGGGATCTCACATGCTTCCTGAACAAAAATCCAGACATCACTTTCAGAAGGAATCGTTCACTGAAGGACACATTGGTGCAGAGCGTCACGACTAAAAAAGAGGATAGAAACATGAGCAATTGGCTCACCAGTCAAAAGAAGGGTTTCACTAAATGCACAAGATGCACCATATGCAAGTATGCCAAAAACTGTTCGTCATTTAAACATCCCATAACAGGCGACACAGTTGAGATCTTGTACAGAATCACATGTGAAACAGAATATGTTGTGTATGTCCTGAACTGTGGTTGTCAGAAATGGCACATTGGATGCACTAAGTGCAAACTAAAGATCAGAATCCAACAACACATTGGAGCGATCCTGCACAAAGATTCCAATTATCCTATGGCCAAACATTTCACAGACTGCCATCAAAATAATATGGAAAGCTTTGCCTTTTTTGGCATTTATGCAATAGTAACTGGATCTCGGGGAGGAAATAGAGAGCTAATGCTCCGGCAAAAGGAAACACACTGTATTCTAGATTTCGAGAGTGAACAACCGAGTGGTCACAACATCGACGAAGAATTCTATACTTTCCTAGGACAACAAATTCACCTCTTTAACTCCATTATGCATGAAGTGTATACTTTCTGATTTCTTTGTCTCTGCAACATAGTATGATTGAAGTTAGGATACCTCATTGATAAAAATGATACAGTCATTAGTGTTTTCCGTAACAGTCACAATTTTAATTTTATTTTAATTCTACACCTTTCTTATTCTTTTCTTCAATGCACTGTATCTTTTCTTGGTTATTTGTTTCCAGCACCTAGCACTCACACAGCCACATAGGCATGAGATTATATGGCCCCCTTTTAACTCCTCCCTCCCCCTTCTTTTCAGGTAGGCAAAGATAGAGAAATACGATACAAGGATAAATCATTATTGACATCTTCGGGGAATATATTGTAGACAACAAAGTTTGGCGAATGGTTGGTGGTTTTGCAAGTAGGCCTAATTTGTTTGGCATACCTTTCGGTTAAAAGGTAATGGTTATGAGAAAAGATATATTCCAATTAAGCATTATGCAGTCTAAAGTTGTTCAGGTTATATAAGGAAAAAGCTACCAATAATGAAGCACTATGCACTTTATAGTGGTTTTGTTTTATGCTTGGTGCATCTGCTGACTACAAAGGCAATGGTAATGAGTGAGGATATGTTCAAATTAAGCACTATGCACTGTATAGTTGTTCTGTTCAGACAGGAAAATGCTGCTAACAATGAAGCACTATGCACATTATAGTGGTTTTGTTTTCATAGGAAAATGCTGCTAGAAATTTTGCACATTAAGGTTGTTTATATAAGAGAACTTTGCCAGTAATGGAGCACTATGCACTTTATAGTGGTTTTGTTTACATGATAAAACGCTGCTAGCAATTTTGCACAGTAAGGCTGAATTTTAAGACATATATATGAAATCTGGTTTGTTCAGCAATTTAAATGTGATAACAGTGTAAATATGTTGTGATAAGCACTAAGCACTTAATTTTCAACAGTTTGCATATAGCGGACTTACGCTAAGCTATTCTTGCAACATTGTGTTGAAATGAACAGAACTGTGTAGGAATTGTGCTTAAGAACTACAGAGTAACATTACCATGACCTGCAAGTTTACCGGGCTCCCCAATCAATGTGTATAATGTATAATGTTGTTTGCAGCTTGCAGTATAGCACGATGCCACTGACAGATATATTTATATATTGTATATGTATCTGGACAAAATGCAATGTGTAGGTACCCATACCTATTAGCCGCAATTTAAAGGTAAAACACATGAAGGAATAAATCAGTCAGTAATGGCTGTCACAAACTTACAGAGAAAAAAGTCTGAGAGAAACTAGTCCTCTTTCTATCTTTGTTTTAAAACACACGGGATGTTTAAATGTGCACTAGGTATTGGGACAGTTGGTTGTGAACAAGCCGCAAGGTAGCCGCGAAACGCATCAACACCATTTCTAAGCCACACTATGGGAGCATCGTCTTTTGATGATTTTTAACCCCCTTTTTTGGTATTGCCATGATTCTTGAACAAATGTCAAATAAAGGAAGAATGTTCATAAATTATTATTCATAACGACAGAGATTGCTGCTCGTCGGGCTGATAAGTGATCAGTGTTTAGAAGATATATATATATATGATATATATTACACGGCCTGCGGTAGCGGACGTGTACTAATGGTTAAGATTCTCAACTCATAGGAAGAGCACTTTTTGGCACTTTTTGGGCAGCTTATAACCTTGGCACCGTTTGACAAATCCTCACCAATCTTTGCAAAAAGGGTAGATGGCCACCCCTAAATGCTTATGAAAAGTTTGGTGCGGTTTTGTCATTGGCGAAGTAATAGGTGGGGTCCCAAAACCTTTGAAATCCTCATATACAGAATGGAAAAGAAATATTGCTCACACCTACAGCCCAATCCGCTGGATTGATTTGCATGAAACTTGCGCGAGGAGTGCCAGCTGGGTCCTGAAAGTGTGCTTTTGCAAAGTTGTTCTAAATCGGTCCAGTAGTTTTTTTTTTTTTTTTAAATGGCCAAAAAGTAGGTTCCAAAAAATGTGTGATATCTGAGTCTGGTCCACAGTCTCACTTCCTGATTCTGAGTCTGCCGGCACCTCTGGACCAATCAGAGAGCTGAGTGATTTTCGTGAACATTATGCACTCCTGCTGATTGGCCAATTTAACACATGAGGTGTGTCAAAACATTTGAAACGTTTGCCATGTTGGATTTGCGGTAACAACATATTAAAAAACACAATATTGCACTAGTCAAACTAATTAAACAATCTCTGGAGAGGTGGGAGGTGATGGGGATGGGATGGGATATGGCCATAAAAAGCCAAAAATCAGGTGTTTTTTATTCCACATAATCCACAAACATCTCAGATATTCAAGGACATCCATGCAATTTCTCTGCATTATAGGGTCGGTGAAAAGCAGTTTATAAATATATAAAAGCTTACAAATTTGATGCCATTAGACGAGTCTGCACAAATGCTTGCAAAAGGATTCTATACCCCACCTTGAATGTCTGTGCAATGTTTGAATGGATTTTGTCAAGTGGGGGCTAAGTTATATGACTTATTTGCAGGTACACTTGTCAAAAAAATAAACCATGGATGGACCCGAAAGCATGGTTTGTAAATGTGTCAGTGTTTTATTTTTCAAAAAGTGTAATAAATAATGCGGTACAAAAAACTGTGATATACCTTTGGTGACCTGTGGCCATGGCCAGGGTACAGATTGTCCAGGTCATGGCCAAGGGACCGGCAAAGTAGTTAAAGTGGCCATGGCCACCAGGGACAGGCTATGTGGTAATGTTTGGGATAGGTTTGAATGGGAAAAACTATTCTGCTTGTGGCTACAGTCCGAAGTGCTGGGTGGGATTTCAAGAATCCTGCGCAAGGAGAATCAGCAAGGACCTCAAAGCATGGTTTTGCAAATCTGTCCTGTGTTTTATTTTTTTCAAAGTGTCAACATGTAAGTACACAGCATAGTGATATAACTTTGACCTGGCCTTCAGCCAGGACAAATGTGTACACTGATTGCTTATTGGGGCATGCAGCATTACCAAAGCCCTAGGTTTGAATGGGAAAATAATATCTGCTCACGGCTGCAGCCTGAAGTGCTGGACTGGATTACAACACACTTGCATGAGGAGCATCAGCAAGGACTTGAAAGCATGCTTTTGCAAATCTGTCTTGTGTTTTGTTTTTTACAAGGTGTCAAAATGAAAGTACAAAATCTAGTGCTATAGCTTTGGTGTCTGGGCAGTGGGCCTGGCCCTCAGCAAAGAGAAATGTTTACTCTGATTTACTTATTGGGGCATGAGGATGTGTAAATGGGAAAAAATATATCTGCTTGCCGCTGCATCCCGAAGTGCTGGATGGGATTGTAGCAAACCTGCATGAGGAGCATCAGCATAGATCTGAAAGCATGGTTTTTGTAAATCTGCCCTGTGTTTTACTTTTTTTAAAGTGTCAAAATGTAAGTACAACAAATAGTGCTATAACTTTTCTGCATGGGCAGTGGGCCAGGTCCCCGGCAAGGACAACTATCTACTGTGATTTGCTTACTGGTGCATGTGGCGTGGTCGAAACCCATACACCATGGATTGTGGAGACTGGCCATAGCTGAAAGCCATAAGCACTGGCCATCGGTCACATTATGAGGGTATAGTGGACACTGAATTATGATGATGTTAAAAGAGGAATTAGTAATAATTCTCTGCCTATGAGTTTTGAACAAATCAGGAAGACAAACTGTTCATTAAGCTCCATTATGGTAGAACATGCTGCTAAATGTGACTAACAACCACCTGCAATTGGTTTAGTTCCCGCACATCTTATAGTGGTATAAGTCGATCATAGCACCCACTTTGAAAATAGCGTTGTTAAACATGTGGTCCTTGGTGCGTCATGCTGTGGAATTGGCAGATTTTCTTATTGAATCAAAAGCTGACCATTTTGCCATTACAGAAACGTGGCTCCACGGTACAGCTGAACATGCCACTCAGATTGCAACCCCTGAAGCCTATAATATTTTACATTATGATTGCATCGGATCAAGAGGAGCAGTCTTTAGATCTGACACCTTAGAGCTGGATTATTGTGAATCCATGCTGATCAAGCTAGACTTTAATCTCACTGCCTCCTATAGTATTTTTCTACTTTATAGATGGCCACACTCGAACTCCAGATTTAGAGGAACAACTGTTAGGATCTCCTGGTGTTCATTCTAAACCTTCAGCGTCTTCTCTTATACTTGGAGATTTTAACTTATGGCCTAATAATCCTTTAGATCAAGCTGTGTCCTCATTGTTGAAAGTAACTGAGGCCCTTGGCTACCAATAACATGTCAAAACAGCTACACATAGTGGGGGGAATAGCTTAGATTGGGTCATGACCAAAAATCAGGCTATTTTGCATATAGTTGTGGAAAACTGTATATGGTTTGACCATTCTTTCCTTGTTTTCAAATTATTGGCCCTATTGCTTCAGATTGCCCTTTCGTTAAAGAACCTGTGTTATCCAGGAATACTCGGAAAGTCACACGGGAGACCTTCGATTCACTGTTTGTTCCTCAGTTTTCAATTCTTGATTACGATATTTCCCTAGTAAATCTGACTAGTTATCGGAGAAATATTCCTAATGATGCCTTTGCTACCTTGGCACCACTTTGTTTTAGATCTCAGTGGTTTACACCTGAAGTATTAACTTCCAGGAAGGTGAAAGGTATGGCCAAATGTATCTGGAGGAAATATCCTTCGGATTCCACTCTCAAGACTATAAGGCTGCTGTAAAAAGTTGTAAGGAGATCATTTTTAAAGTTAAAGAAGCTAAACTCAATGATTGTATTAAAGCAACTAAATCAAATTCAATAGAATTGTTTTCCATCCTGCATGAACTGGAAGGCATACCGGTCAAACCTTATTCTGCAATTGATAATAATTGGTGTCAAAAGATTTGTGATGTGTTTGTCCAGAAAATATCTCGTTATCCAACTCTCATTTTAGGACGAGTTCAAATTATGAAGAGAACTGGGACAAAAGTAGTTTTCTTCTCCCTAGCTGCTACACACAATCTCTCCACATCTTTGTCTTTTAGGGAGGTATCAGGCAGTGAGATACTAAACATTTTCCATGGGATGAAACCCACTGCATGCTAAGGGTACACCTTTCCGGCATCTTATATTAAAGATTACCTGTCATCCTTTGTTCCATGGGTCACTAGATTTATTCATTTGTCATTCTCTCGGGCCATGGTTCCAGAATGCCTCAAGGAGGCATGGATATCATCAGTTTTAAAGAAAGAGAATCTTACCCCTGTAATATAGGCCGATAACTAATATGCCTTTTATGCTGAAGATCCTGGACAAAGTGGATTGCTGCCAATACCAGGACTTTGTTGAACAACAAGGAATTCTTGCCATTGGACAATCAGGTTTTCAATCAAAAAAAAGGTACAGAGACTGCCCTCTTAGATTAAAAATCGAATCTTGTAAAAATCATTGACAAGGGCAGTATGGCCTTACACCTGGTTCTTGACCTCTCTGCCGTTTTTGATTTGGTTAATCACGATCTTTTAAAAGACTTTTAACGGTTTGGGATAGGAAAGTACTCTAATAGCGCCGCAAACTGGTTGAAATCTTTTCTTGGCCCAAGACAGGCAAAAGTTTTCAGAGATAATGCACACTCCTGCCAACCTCTCTTACCTGTGATGTATCACAGGGCTCTTGCCTTTTGCCATTGTTGTTCAATGTATACTCTGGGCAATTATGTGATCTCTTGGATTATCTGGGTGTGCAATTTGCTAATTATGCAGATGATTCCCAGATCATCCTTGAGCTGTCAGGGACATATGCCAAATGGCATCACTGGTGACATCACATATGACATCACCTATGTCATCATAAGTGATATCAGTGGTATAGCAGATCACCTGTGAAAGAAAGAGAGATGCAACATTTAAAACGTGTGTTTCTGCATATAGGGGTGGATTCAGCTTGGTTGGAATGTCTTTCCTGCACACACAATCTGCTATACCAGTGATGTCACTTATGACACCATAAGTGATGTCATATGTGATATCATAAGTGATGTAATTTGTGATGTCAACATTATGCTTAAGGGTCGTGAAGTGGGAGCATCATAGTTAAGGTGGCACAGCGTCCAGCACCTGCCAATTTAAAGGGGGTTTGGTACATTTAATCAGCACTGAGTTTCAAGGGCTTTGTTTACCACACCCGATCACCTGCAATCCTGTATTTTTTTCTGATAACATATCTGATTTCGTATAATTTGTTATCAATATCTGTTCTTGATCTACGCAACATTGTGTTTATCAAGCATGTCTGCTTTTTTGTGTCCACTAAATAAGAAGTAATGGTGTACTATAATGCGGAAGAGCAAGGAGGGGTTATTGTGAAACTGTAATAACGAAGACTAAAGTATCGTAGTTAGGGACTATGAGGAGGAAGAGTTGGTTGGTACACACACATATATACCTTACATATTATAAACACAGAACTCCTTTTAAGAACTACCTATGAATAAGAACATTTTATTTTCAAAAATAATGCTCAGATCAAGATCTACAAATGCACTGGGATGAGGAAGCAAGACATGTGGATTTGCAATCTAGATTCTTCAAGAGTATCTATAATGTATTTATTAATTTATTGTTACATTTATTTCAGTGCACAAAACCCTTAGGCATCTAGGAACTAGTTACAGAAAGTTCATAGTACATTTAGCGAAGTGCAAGAACACACATGTTGGTTACAGAACTAATTGGTGTGTGTATGGGTGGCTATAATAAGCATGCAGGCAAGCATAAAAGCCAAAATAGGGGGAGGGGGGCTGTATGAAACAAAATAGGTGTATGTGTATACAGACTGGTAAAGGCTCATCTCATGGTATGGGGGCTACATCGGGCATGCACACAGGCACATGAAACAAAATAGGTGCATGCATGTACAGACGGGTAAAGGCGCACCTCATGGTATAGGGGCTACATCAGACATGCAGACAGGCATATGAGACAAAATCGGTGTGTTTATGTGTGTATTGTGAAGGTATCAGGAAGTATACACAGACAACGCAATTAAAGCATGGCCTTTAAACATACATTTAAAATAAAATAAGGCTGGAAAAAAGGGTCTATCTTGCCCTATGCTAAGGTGGGAGTCCCCTACCTAAATAAAACTAAGGATAGTCTGTGTCAGGCAGTCCAAGGCAAATGTCTGTCTGTGTCCAAAACATATACTTGCCCTCAAATATATGTGTATACAATGTGCAGGCATGTTAGCCTCAAAATTATACGTTTTCAAATAAAAGTTCAGAGCTTTGTCGAGCTCTTGGTTTTCAAAGCGTTTCGTTTCCTCAAGGTTCAAATAGTTCAAAGTGAAAAAAGAGGATCCTTTCCCTATGCTTTCAAGTCTTTCAACAGTTTCAACACAACACAATTCCTTAGGATACTTCCCAGCTCTTCTGGATTAATTACCTTTCACCAATTTCATATAGTTCAGTTCTTTCATTTCTTTATCATACAAGATTTCCTTTCTATTCAATCATAAGCTTCTTCCAATCACAAGTGGCTTTTCCTTAGATAGGTACACTGAGTCTAGGCACAGTTGTTGGACCACACAGTCCACCCATTACAGGTCACGCAGCCGACACACCTTACTTGCTTCTTCTTCATATGTATGTTGACACTGCTTCAGCTCTACAGTGGTGCTTGGTTCATTCTCATTTCACATCCTCATGAGTCTTTATCATTGCTTGTTTTGCCACCATTCACTTTCTCATACTCTCCTGGCTCTTGCCGATGCTTGTTTTCTCAATGTTGCACAGTTCCTTATATTAATTTGGCACTTGGCAATGCTTGTTTGCCAATGCGTGTTCTCTGAAATTATACAGTTCCTTGTATCAGTAAGTTCCACTAACTTGCTTTCAATTAGATTGGTATTCAGAAAGTGTTTACTTGAAATTTCATTAGTATCGAAATAACAAAATGCTTGTTTTCATTCAATTCAGCATTCGTTAAAGTGTTCATAAGCTTTTCATGCTCACCTGCTGTCCCAGTGTCCGCCTGCCTAGGTTGACTCACCACTCGGGCTTATAGCATTCCAGCAAGGCCTCCAGTTGCCACAAGCTCTCTCTCATGTGACACCTCGTTCCGTCTCCCCAGTGGCTCTCTGGTGCTTGGCTCACCCCACCAATGCTTCTCTCGCAGCTCGTGCCTCACACTGCAGCTTCACCTGGTCACGCTTGTTCACTTTTTGTGGTCCGCCACCCGCCTCCTGCTTCCTTTAGCCTCCCTTCCAGCTGTATACACTCTGCATCTTCCAGGGGATCTCGAGGTCTGCATCTGCCACGCTACCTTCTATGAGAGGTCTGATCTCGCCCAGCAGTCCGTAGACCTGCTCCCACTGCTGACTCAATTTTCTCCATTCTTCATGCTTTCAAACCTCCTGCCAGTCTGATTTGTCCAAAAAGGACAACAACGCCCTATGTCGGTTTGGGATTTCTGCATTGCTCTTGGTTGCCTCCGCCTAATCTCAGTGCATAACTGGTGTTTTTATGTGTGTGTGTAAAAAAAGAGAGGATGTATTTCTCTCGTTCGTCTCTTACTCATCCCAGTACCAAACTGGTGTCTATTGGGGAATGATTTATGGGAAAAAATAGGGAAGGGTTTGATAATACCCTATAAAGGGATTGGGAGACATTGGACTCAAGGTGAAATGGGATTTGGGGATACTGTGCCATCCCCACTCCACAAGTCTCCTCCACCCAGATGATCCTCCGTCACATATCCACACCCAGGGTTAGGATCCGATAGCGACAGCCCATCCGTGGCCACCTAGGAGGAGGATATTTTGGGAAAAGAAGTGCAGATGCCCTCAGTTTCCTCACAATATACAGACTGGTAATGCCTCACCTCATTGTACGGGGGACACATCAGTCATGCAGACAATCATATGCCGGATGTATAGTTGTAGACAAGATAGGTTTCAAGTACAGCAGAAGCTACCAGGTCAATTTGTGTGATGGCACAATCTGGCAAATCCACCCCTCATGGCTACTGCAGTTGTAGAGGTGAGCACAAGTAAAAATAGGAGTGGGTACATTCAATAGGGAGTGTAAGCATAGCACTACACGCTGTGAGAATAACATTGTTGTTGACTAAGAGGTACATAGCGGTTTGTGAGCAGAGTATAGTGGGGAGTCAAATAAGGGTTATGTCAGGCAAATCTAGGGTTGTAAAAGAGGTGTGAGCCAGCAAAATGGCAATTA
This sequence comes from Ambystoma mexicanum, assembly GCF_040938575.1. Taxonomy (NCBI): domain Eukaryota; kingdom Metazoa; phylum Chordata; class Amphibia; order Caudata; family Ambystomatidae; genus Ambystoma; species Ambystoma mexicanum. Next base: position 121,108,080 of record NC_090932.1, on the reverse strand, counting down.
GGCGGCTTTGGTTTGCCTCAGCATCCTGCTCCATTGGAAATAGAATATGGTAGGTATAGAGTATCATTAATGATGGACATTAGCGAGTTACCAATGTGGAAAAGACAGATGCGAAAAGAACATTCCAAACACACAATGCGCATCATTAAGGCTGCACCTGCATGGCTGGGGCTTTGTCAGATGTGTGCACTTGAATTAGTGACTGGTGCAATCGTTACTGTAGTCAGTAAAAAGGAGCAAGGTGAGTGAATATGGGATAATAGGCTCCTTAACTTCATATGCGTGGTTTACGAGGCAATGAATGGCAGCTTGTTCAAGGAATGGTGTGGGCTAGATTAAAACGACAGAAGTGGGGCTGTAGAGGACATAGTACAGCAGTGACGTATGAGTGAAACAAGAGAGGTGGGTGGACCAGTGTGTAGAGATGTTTGTTTACAATAGGGCTCGCGCATGCCGTCACTTCTATTGCGGGCGCAGGGCGAGACGCGAGTGACGGTTGGCGGAGCCACGGATTCATGTGTGCTCCCTGCGGGCCTGCTGTCATAATAAAGCTTATGCTTTAAATACTTACCCGCCTCGACCATATCTTTTCACAGTGCTAGAGGCCATTGCCCAGGCCCAGACAGGAAATTGAAAATATGCTTTAAATGGTGGCCTTTAGAGGGGGCTGGCACTGCCTTCCGGCTCCCAATGACAGGAAGCAGAAAAGCTACAAGCATCCATTCTGAGGTGGGTGGGGGCGGGAGAACAGACAAGCACTCGTTGTGTGCCTCCAACAAGGTAGATGAGGCAGCCATATTCGAATGGCTGCTCCAGATGGATACGCATAGCCCAGCAGGGCTTGCCTTCATTTTCAGGCACACCGCAGTCCTATGGGGAATCCGGAGGGAGTGGAGGAAAGGCAAAGAGGGCTCTTCTGTGCATCGATGTAATTAGCACAGGGCCAAACAGGAAAGTCCACTTTAAGCACTAATCACAATTATAGATCTCATACCCATATAGCCATCTTACTCATCCCAGGACTGTATTGGATCGTTAATTCAATCTAGAAACAAACAATTTGTTGCCAGCACATTTAAATTGCATGCTCATTTCAAAATATTGCCTATTTTCGTCATTAGATGTTATGTCATGGTGTATTGAGATGGAGAATGAACAGAAGTGAAAGATATAAAGACACTGGGTGAATCGAGAGCTAGTTAAAATAATATTTTCAAAGAGTACCTTAATTGTTTTATAACACGCTTAATACCGAGTTTGGTTTCTAAGCACAGATCAGGGATTCAAACTTCTGTTGGTCTGCTTGGTCTTGCTTCCAAGACCAGCATATTGCCCCATGTGCTATCCTCAGTGTTATCCTGCCCCTGTGATATTCTCCTTGTTTTGATCCCCATTCAAAACGAATCAAGAAATTAAAATGTTACAAATTAGTCAGATGATACTAAGAGGAGGAAGAGCACATTGAACAACAATGCAGTTCGAGAAACACGTTTTCACCCAATAAAATAAAAAGTGCATCTTAATCTTCCAATAACTTTATTCTATTTGAAGGGAGAATGCAAACATTACAAAAAACACTCTAATTTGGAAAAAGATGCACTATTTTGCTTAACTTTGTGATGATTCAAATGGCAGTTTCAGCAGCACTAAAATTCATCATTTGATTCCCAAATTGAAAATCATCAGAATACTCATATAAGGAAAAGCATAGTTTTCGGGGTTTTTTTGTTTTATTTTTTTATATAGTGCCAATATGGCTTGTTGTCATGGTTGGTACCCCTGACGACCCTTCACTTCACTGCCCCCAGGGTAGAGCGGTACTGCAGCATTCAAACATGGCCCTACGGGCCCCAAAAATCTGGAGGAAGAACATCTGGTCTCAGTCCTGGCGCCTTTGGTGCCAGGCTCATGACAGTAATAGGCCAGGTGTCAGGAACACTATCAGAATCCAACATGGTGGCCTACCCTACAGCCTTGTTCCCCAACTGGACCAAGCAGTCTAGTGTTTTGGGTGTGGTCAGGTCTTTGAGGGCAGCTGGCTATATAAGCCACGCCCCGGCTGAAATCCATGCTTTGCATTTTTCTGCATCTCTGCAGCGTAACGCTCACCCCTGTAAACAACCGCTGATCCATCTGTAAGAGAAAGCAGTTCAAGAAGAAGAATACCAGCTCTTACCTGCAAGTTAACTGAAGGATCTCGAACACCACCCAGGCGGTCAGCTCGATCTTCACACCGAGAGCCCACCGCTACGTGTAACGACGGAATGAGAGAAAACACAGAGACAGCAGGTTAGCATTGCGCACTTTCATCACCGCCAAATACTAGCACTCGCATATTGGAACTTACTTGTCAATTTGCCAGTCTCCACGTTCTGGGTTCTGCAACCATCCATCTCTGGGCTAAGTCAGCCCTTAACCCGCTACACAAACTGCAACTGTGGAAATAGGAAAGACACAATATATTAGTTGGGCATGAGATGAACACGAAATAAAACATCAAGGAAGGATGGACACGGAGAGAAAGGACATCTCACCTTAAGAAGCTTAAGGTAAACACTGGAAAAAGAATGTTAAGAGAAGAACAAGCACAGAAAGGGAGAAAAAGAAGAATAGAGACAGAGCATAACGCAATTAAGGATTATACTCACCTTAAGACTGCAAAGCCGAATTAGAGTCGCAGCAGGTCTGGACTCTACGCACAGGCTCGTGGACCAGTGAAGCAACTAGCTCCATCCAACACTTGTGGCCACTAGGGTGCTACACAAATCAATGCACACAATAAGGAACAAGCATAACACCAAATTAGATACATTTTCGGGAAGGAACCAAATGGAATACAATACAGCAATTAAAAAAGACATTAATTAAGCCCAATCCTCAAATTAGAGACAGATGACATGTTGGTCAGATTTTTACATAAACTCAAACATGAACGAAGACTGCACTGATCACAGCCTATGATAATGCAGTCTGCATTGTTCCCGGTGCACCCTTTCTTAATATGCATCCATTGCAAACGTCGTAGTCCTATCCTCTAACTGAATCATGTCCCACTTTCGCGTGTAGCCAAGACAAGACCTTATTTCTGAGTGTCCATCTGTTTCCCGCCCTCTCTGGCTTATCTACATTGATGATAACAATGTCCCGACAATCCACGGTAAGCTCTCTCTGAGAGATATCAGTCATCACTGGCATCCTTGACTTCTTGATACAAATATTCCTACTATGAGAAGACATAGGGGGTCATTATGAGATAGGGATAACCATGCCGGTATTAGCGGCATGGCTACCCCCTTACCGGGTACCCGGTCCGGGTTCCATGAATGAGGAAATACCGGGCCATTCCGACCTTGGAGGGCCCGGTAATTCCTCATTCAAGGAACCCATCCCCATTCCCATTCGAGCCCCCATAGGGCTGAATGGGGAGGGTGCTAACAACGGGCCCGTTAATAACGGGCCCGTTGTTAGCACCCTGTTCTGCTCGCGGGACCCGCTAAGAACGCCTGGTTTTTACCAGGTGGCCTTAGCGGGCCCCAGAGAGGAAATCGTAATAAGGCGGTAAGGGGTTGACGGCTCCGGCACCTTTACCAGCGCCGTTAACCCCTTACTGCCTACCTCGGAATGACCCCCATAGTCAGTCTGGGTGAGGGAATAGCCAACAATCTAGTCTTTTGTGGGGGTACAAAAACCCCTCTCGATGCCCCTACCAAAGCAGAGCCAGCGTTGGGGCACATGATGTCAGACTGCAATACACTGACCTCATTCACAATGGTTGCCACACTGGTATTCATAGTCATGTTAGTTTGGCATGCTAAATCCCTCCAATTGGCATGTAACTCACTCAAGTCAGATTGACATGCTTTATTCACCCTAAAGGGAACATGTGAGGTGATCTCATCAGAGTCCAACCAAGCGCAAAAAAACCAGATTCATTTTGGTACTGATTCAGGTTATAGATGATCTTATCCTTAATATTTTGCCAGTTTACAGCTCCAATAGAACGAGCAAGTGACTCGTTATTTTCAGGGCAGGACTGTGCAAATGATTCAGCAATAACAACATCCATGCTTTTCAGCCAGGATTGAAACACCTCCTTCACTAGATTAACTAGGGCCAGCAGCTTTGTCATTCATATAACATTCATAGAAATACGTATTTGGCACACCGAATCTAATCAACAGCCAAACTGGCAATTAACATATTGAAAAACCCTTACTATGAAAAGAATAAAAACAGACTAATTTCTTTTCGAATTGCAATTCACGGGTACAAAATAATATGCAGTACTGATTGGCCTAAGGGCACATTCATGGTATGAAATTCGAGATCTGATTGGTTCATAGACACACAGATTGCAAATAACATATATATATATTCCAGAAAATCTGACCCATTCTCATTGTTTTGGAGACAAATTCAGATAGTCACAGTGCAAACTTTGACTGTCCTATTTGTCTAAAGACCACTTTTTCATAACCAAACCTTTTCCCTGTGTGTTCTCCCTTTCTTGTACTTTGTTTTATATTCATTCTTCTTTTTTTTTATTCCCTTCTAAATTAATTTTGTTATCCTTATTGTTTTAATTATTGTTTTTTTCTTTCAAATGTTCTTTTTGATTATTTTCTGGAGATGGTAACACGACATCCTGAGGCACTCCGCAGTGATGAAGAGATCGACCCAGTCACTGTACCTGTAGACCTGTAAATGTTCAGTAGGTAGAGGAGCCAGCTCCACCCTGGAAGAACCACCACACCTTCCCTGTGCTAGCAATACTGCAAGGTTCCTAAAGAAACTCCACTGTCAGATGTCAAGAAGGGACAGTGCACATTTTTTTGTGAGTTGCGCAGGAGAGGATTTTCTACATTTCCTGCGCTGAGCCTGGGCAGCATGGCATTTCTCAACCACCTGATTTGATGACACTGACGGCAAGTGGACAAAAGTTTCATCAGCAGGTTCCGACAACAGGCAATCCGCCGTCATTGCACTGCCTTTCAATCTACCCCCAGAGCTGCAACAGCACAGCCAGAGGAACCAGTAGATGTGTTTTCTCAATTTTTAGGTTTGTTTTTATGTGTTAATTAAAAAAACAAAAAATATGATACTTGTCCAAAGAAAATCTGTCTACTTTACATCTATCTTTTGTCCGTCTACTCCCTCCCTTTCTAATCCCCTCTTTAGCTCTACAACTTCTTTTTTTCTTCAGAACTACCATAAACGTTAAAAACGTTAAACGTTAAAAAATATCTAAACTGGGAGAGGTAGGACTAACATTAAGCACTATTGCAATGGGCTAACCCTACTAGTAACTGCCTGCCACCCAAGATAAAGGACCAAACTAAACAAGAGTCCCTTAATGCAGGCAGTGGTACAGTTACCAGAAGTCTCAGTCCACAGCCACTGATTACTTATCTCCATTAACACCCAGGTAGTCTCCTACTCAGGTGGTAAGAGTCTTTAATTTGAAAAAGACACTAACCTTGTGGTGCACTTCAGTGCCATAACCTAATCCTGAAATCCATTTGATCTTTTCATGGCCATGAGATCATCAACAGTGAAACAGACTTTGGAAAGTACAGCATAGCGCCATACTGCAAGGTCATATATACATACATTACATGGCCTTGGGTAGCGGCCATGTAGTTATGGTCAAGTTGCTAAACCCATAGGAAGAGCACTTTTTGGGCGGCTTATAACTCCGCTCCCCCTGGAGGAATCCTCACCAAACCTTGGAAAAAAGTAAATGGCCCACTCTAAGAGTTTGGTGAGGTTTGGTCCGGGGGGGCAAAGTTATAGGGGGCTCTCAAAATGTATTTTTTCCCATAGACTGAATGGAGAAAAAATTTCTGTCGCGCCTACAGCCCAAACCACTGGACGGAATTTTACCAAATTTGTGGCAGGAGCGACGGCTTGGTCCTGAAAGCGTGCTTTTGTAAATTTGGTGAAAATCCATCCAGTAGTTTTTTTTTTTTTTTAAATGACCAAAAAGTAGGTCTAAAAAAATTAGTGATATCTAGGTCCACTCCGTGGACACACTTCCCTGTTCGCTCTGCAGACAGGACACTGATTGGATAATCGGCTTACGTCACGTCCACGGACATGCAACATGCAACATGCTCTCTGATTGGCTGGGATGAGGCGTGAGGTATGTCAAATTGTTTCGATGTGCCCACCATATTGGATGCGCGGACATGTGCTGGAAGTGAGCATAAATCCAATTTTGGGGAGTGTGTTGGTGTGTATGAGTGCTTGGAGAGGGTGAGGGAGTAAGAGATGGGTCAAATGCTGTATTTGCTTAGGTGGGAGAAAGCTGTGATGTGTTTGTGGTGTCCGCGGTCACAGTGGTTGTCCGCGGACATACTAAACACTGGCCGCACTACTGGCTATTTTATTTTTGGTATGATCTTGTTTTTGGGTCTTTAGAAGAGCATTGGGTGAAGAGGGTATGTATTGAAGAGTTTTTACTTTGGGTGTAATTATTTTTTAGAATGTTAAATGAAGTGCACAGTTTTGAGGTGGATGTATTATGTTTTTGGGTTGTGGTCATTGGTAGGTGTTTGTTTCTATGGGTGTGTTATGCTGCGGCAGTTGTGGCCAGGGCCTAGAGTCTTAGGTTCATGGCCAAAGGCCATAGGCCGTAGGCCATGCACCCAAGACTCTATGCCCTGGATACAACCACCACCGCATAACTCTACAATGCTACCAAACATTTTGATTGTGGTATGTGGGCTGCTTAGGGGATATGTTTTCAAAAATGTCAGTACTGATTGGTCGTACTGTAATAGTATTTATAGGATAGTGAGATGATGTGTGTTTGTTGGTTTGTTGGATTGTGTTCAGATAATGAAGACTCTAGGCATGTTTGGTTTTATTTAATGGTGAGGTGTTTGTTTGCATTCCTGTCTTATGTTGCGGTGTTTGTGAGTTTAAATATTATATACTTACTGTTTCCTTTGTTGAGGCTGTATGAAGAGTTTTAGCCAGGCCACACAGTCAAGATTGTAGTGTATGGCCACATGCGCTGCAGTATAAGATACCCATGGAAGAAAACATTTTGGATTGTGGTTTATGGTCAGGTGTTTGCTTAAATGGGTGTGTTGTGCTGTGGTGTTTGTGAGTCCAATCATTATATACTTAAAGTTTGACTGGTTGTGGTTGTATGCAGTTTTTTCATGACATGGGTAGCAGGAGCACACATTATTTTTCAATCACTGTGATAAAAGAAAAAATCACATGTTAGTGTAGGTAGTTTATAATGAGTATTGCATTGCATAGTAGACATTTCTGTATTTTGTCGAACCACATAGTTAGTAATTTAGAAGTACTGTAGTTCAAACCAGTGTACTGTATAAATTTGCTCAGTTCCTGTGTTTGTTGATTAAATCATTGGGTGTGTGGGAAAAAATCCATGTTGGATTAAAAAAAAAACTTTCTACGATGTGGTACAATATATTTCTTTCATTGATTTCAATAGGTGGAATTGAATAGGTGTATGGTTTTTCAGTTGGAAGTGGTGGTTGTATTGTTGAAATTAGATAGCAGTTGGTGTATTCTATTTGTTTATTTCTTTTTCCATTTTAGTGGTATTCATCTATCTGCTGGATTGTTGCAGATTTTTGGGTCAGTTAGATACCTGTTGGTGTATTCTAACTGGTCATAGTTTTGAAGATCTAGTTTTGTTTATGTTCATACACAGATTAGTTATTACATTTTGGTTTTAAGAATGTTAAGTAAGCATTTACAAGATTTGCTGGTAATCTCTGCTTTAGAGTAATGGTACTATCATTACATTCAAACCATCCACAATTCTTTTTTAGATTTGAAGTGTAGTGACCTGCGTTGGTTGTGGCTCCTGCATGGTAGATTATACCTAAAGTTATGAAGGTTTTCTTACCAAGTGATACTTGACCATATGTGACTCCAATCAGCTTGCAGTTGTTTTTGGTACCATCTGCATTATAACGTAAAAGCATTACTATTACGTATTTACTATGTGTCTGTATTTGTAAGGTGGAACAATCATCGGAATTTCAGGTAGTACATACTCTTCCATGGTTTGCATTTTGTACAAGTTGCTGAAATTGAATGGATTCACAGTTAGGTATAGATACATATACAAAGTGTTCATTAGGAACTTCTTCTTGTACTCCATGCCTGCAAAGAGTGCATGTATGGTTCCCCATGTATGACATCTGGAAGATTTAATTTATATGTATGGTTTTGTTTTCTAGTACTTGTAGCAAGTACATTAGCCATTCTTGTGGTTTTTCTTGTGGGTTTATAGTGAATTTGACCATTCCATCACAGTAGTCCAATTCCTGTCTTATTCCATGAACACTGTAAGCGTTGTCAGGATTGTTGGTTGCATTTCTATGAAGAACTAACATCTGCAAACACAATTGGTCTGTACCATGTAAGTAAATGTTGTCAATAATTGGTGGCAATTGGAATAGAATATTTATTGCTACATTTGCGTAGCAATTTACACCAGTTGTATTTGGAAATTTGAATGGACCTGACAGTTCTGTGTCCAAGTGATTTGTTGGGAGTGTGCGTTGCTTCTTTGAAGAGGTAGTTGAGTTATTTTGACCAATAGATTCTTCTTTGGGTGTGGTCCTTGATGAAGTATTACATTCTTTTACTTTCTTTGGAGGAGTTGTTGTGAGATCCTGCATAAATTGAGTCTGAAGTAGTTTTCTTTTACAAAGTTTTGCTTTTTGCTTTTTGCGGAACAGGATAGGTTTTTAGATGGAGGTGTAGAGTGAACGCTGTCTATTGTATTCTAGAATGGAAGAAATATCAGCATTTACTTTACTTGAATCAATGTTGATTACAAATATTCCTTTCAAGTGTACGTAAGCGTGATAGTGCTACATAGCTCATGCCTTCTTTAAAGATTGTGCTACCAATATCTATCAATGCTTTATCTAGGGTAAGACCTTGTGATTTGTGAATGGTGACTGCATACATGTCTTTGAAAAGAAGAAAGGGGGCAGTTGAGCGTCCTATCCTTGAGTATGTTTGAAAGCCAACAACTGTACCAAGTGCTCCATTAACTAGTCCTTGGTGCACGTCAAGGTTATGTTTAATCATTACTCTAGAGTTTAAAGATAATTTTAATATTTTTCCGAGGTGTTTAGCCTTGTTGTGGCTTGTTGACACATGGGTGGTATCATACCATGTACGTCCAGTTTGTCTGTGGAGCAAATTTGAAGTATTGGTTGCATCTCTTTTTAAAAAAAATGTTTTAATTGAATTCTGAACAGCTTGCAAGAGTTGGCATCAAGGACATATAGTTTACATTTTTGTGTGCTAATTGTTCCTTGACATCAGTAGCACATGACCTATGGCCATAGAGTGCATGGATGTGCCTGTTTTTTAATATAGTTTGTGCTTCTTGAGATAGTACAGCAACTCTAATACATTTTAAAATGTTGGCGTATGTCAGGTCTGCAGACTGCTGCATATTTTCAGTTAATTCTCTGTATTGGAAATGTTTCCAAAGGTTGACATTTCCTATGCTGCCAAGAGTTTTACGGCACAGTTTGAGCCCTAAGGTTTTAAAAATAGGTTCAGCTTTCACTGGTGTTAATTGAAGAAGATCTCCAAAAACAATAATGTGTTTTCCTTCAAAGAGCTTTTCATAGTCTGTTTTGAGGACCTCGTGTAATCTGAGGTGAATTAAAGCTAACATTCGGTTGGAGACCATGCTCACCTCATCTATTAGCAGCATTTTCATTTGTTTCAAAACTCTACGTAGTTCCATTGCAGCTTCTGTAGAAAGTTTGTAATAGTCTAATTTGTTTTGGTGTTCTACTGGAAGGAGTAGTAATCAGTGTGAAGTCACACCGCCTATGTTGTAGGCAGCTAAACCTGTGGGGACAGTTACAACAGCTGACAGTTTGTTGTTTCTCAATTGTTTGAGGAACTTGCTGATGATTTTGATTAAGAATGTTTTGCCTGAACCAGGTTGACCACTCACGTATAGCAGTATAGGTTTGTGATCTTGGCAGGTACAGTTTTATTTTCATGTTGCACGCCGTGTTCAATTTGTTTAGTTATTTCTTGGAAAATGCTACGCTGCTCAGAGTTTAGTTGTGACTTTAGTACAGCAAAGTCTTCTGTAGATTGCTCATACTGACACATGGTGTTTTCTTCTTCTGTCATGGCTAATTCTGCCTCATTTGCTATTAGTGGCTGTCCAAGTGGTTCTTGGCTTTCTGTTACAGAAGGTTGACTACTGTCAGGGGTGTCCACATCTAGTTGGGCATGGAGTTCTTCTTCTGGTTGCTGTTCATTGTGCAACATTGTTTGGTACTGTGTAACATTTACATTTGTTATAGTGCTTTCATTTGCTTTGAAAGCATCTTTGTAGGAGTCATATGTCTCCAGTAACTCTTCTTCTTTTCTCCATGGTTTAAAAAGTTGTAGCAGGGACATGTAATACAGTTCTTTACGTTGAGGAGTTTCTAATGACAATTTGATATGATTAATTATGCTGTGTTTGGTAAGTTTCACTAAGCTGCCTTCACAATTTGCTACTCTGCATCTACCTTTCTTTTCATCTGGTTTAATATTGTTCTATGTGAAGTTTTGGGCTACGTGGTAGAGACACATGGTTTCCAAAGTGGTACTCCTGTTTCGGTAGTATGTGTCCAGTAAATTGTTTTTCAAAATGTCTTGGCAGTTGGGATCCGTTTTGGCTATTGTTTCTATGACCTAATATGATTTGAGATCTCTTTTTCTATATTTAGCAGGACCAAGGGCCTCATTACACGGATGGCGGTAAGGATTTACAGGTACCGGTAAAATACCGGTACCGGTAAATCCTTACCGCCTTACTACGAGGTCCCTTTGCGGGTTGGGGGATTTAACGCCTGCTTTTTGCAGGCGTTAAAAACCAACCCGCAAAGGGACCCAGGGAGCTAATTACGGTACCGCAATTTGCGGTATCGTAATTAGCGCCTTCCCCATTCCCATTATGCCCTATGGGGCAAAAATGGGAATGGGGAAGGGCAATGGTGGAAGGGGGAATTACTGCCCCGGCAACCTTGGAATGGGGCGGTAATTCCCCTTTCCGCCAAGGCGGTGCCGGTATTTTACCGGCATGAACTATGGCGCTAATAGCGCCATGGTTCTCCGCCATCCGTGTAATGAGGCCCCAAGACTTAGCCATACTATATTGCCAGATGTTCCATACAAGGCAGTACCGGTTAAACGGTCTGCAGCTTCATAGCTGCCACATTCTCTATGACAGAGCAATTTTATGCCTAAGCTGTACAATTTCTGTGATAGTGTTTTGTCAGATGATTGTCATCCCAGAGGTCCTGAAGCTCTGTTTTCTCTGATTTGGTTAAGTAGGCCATGACATATCGTGCAACTGCAGTGGAATTGTCTGCAATGTACTGCACATCTATGTTTGCATTCCATAGGAGGGCAATGATTGCATTGTAATCATTGATGTATTTTGATTCTTTTGTTCTTTTTATGTAATATGTGTTCTTAGGTGATATACCTTTGACACTATGGGCCTCATTACACGGTAGGCGGTGAGCCATGGCGCTATTAGCGCCATGGCTCATGCCGGTAAAATACCGGCACCGCCTTGGCGGAAAGGGGATTTACCGCCCCATTCCAAGGTTGGAGGGGCGGTAAATCCCCCTTCCACCATTGCCCTTCCCCATTCCCATTTCTGCCCCATAGGGCTCTATGGGAATGGGGAAGGCCCTAATTACGGCACCGCAATTTTGCGGTGCCGTAATTAGCTCCGAGGTCCCTTAGCGGGTTGGATTTTAACGCCTGCAAAAAGCAGGCGTTAAATCCCCCAACCCGCAAAGGGACCTCGTAGTAAGGCGGTGAGGATTTACCGGTACCGGTATTTTTCCGGTACCAGTAAATCCTTACCACCATCCGTGTAATGAGGCCCTATGTCTAACTGAAGACATGAAGTTGTTTACTTGACCTGTTGTTGAAACTGGTCTAGGGAAACCAAAGCGGCATTTGGTGTAGTATTTCCCTTTGTTTTTATATTTGCGATTACTATATTCTATGTATTTGTGTCTTTGAAATTGTAAAATGTGTGCATGAAGGTCACTATGGCCCTCATTATGACCCAGGCGCTAAGTGTTTAACGGCGCCGTAAAAGGCTGTGATGTCATCTTTGATGTCCTGGGTGTTAGTCTTAGCAGTGCACGGTGGTGGTGCGAGTTATGGCTGCTTAGCTTACCATAACTGGTGAATTTCAGAGGTTTTTCGGTTTTACTTGGAACCATAACATCCCTTTGACAAAGTTTTTTTCACTGAATTTCATAGGTTTTTAGTAGCGCAACTTAACCATAACGTCCCTTTAACAAAGTTTTTTTACTGAATATATATATATATATATATATATATTACACGGCCTGCGGTAGTGGACGTGTAGTTATGGTTAAGTTGCTCTACTCATAGCAAGAGCACTTTTTGGGTGGTTTATGGCTCCCCCTGTATAAATCCTTACCAAACTTTGTAAAGAAAGAATATGGTCTGCTCTGAACTTTTTGGTAAATTGGGTGAGGTTTCATTAAGGGGGGGCAAAGTTATAGGTGGGGACCCAAACATTTCTTTTTTTTCCATAGACTCAATGGAAAAAAATGTTGCTCACGCCTACAGCTGAAACCGCTGGATGGATTCTCACCACATTTGCGGCCGGAGTGGTGGCTTGGTCCCCAAAGCATGCTTTTGTAAATTTGGTGTAAATCCATCCAGTTGTTTTTTTTAAAAGAGTCAAAATGTACGTCCCAAAAAATCAGAAAAATCAGTGATATCTGGGTCGGCTCCGTGGACCCATTTCCCTGTTCTGTACGCGGACAGGCATCCGAATGGCCTAGAGGGTGATATGATGTCAGCGGACATTGGACACACCACCTGATTGGATGGTGAAAAGGGTAAAGTGCGTCAGATTTTTGGTTTCGCGGAGAGTAGTTGTTGTCCGCGGACATTGCAGTAAAACCAGTAAAACCATATAAAAAGACACAATATTGAACTTGTCAAACTTATCAAACAATCTCTGGTGAGGTGAGGGTGATGAGGATGGCATATGGTCATAAGAAGCCAAAAAGAGTGTGTTTTCACCCCAGAAGTCTGCAAACAATCTGGATGTCTGGGGGGCAGTTCTGTGAGTTTGCAGACACTTCAGATGTTCGGGGACATTTGTGTCTATTTCTGCATTACAGGGTTTTTGAAAAGCAGTTCTTGGATGGCTTATAACTTTGGCGCTACTCAATGAAACTGCATGACGAGTCTGCACAAAAGTTTGCAAAACAATTTTAAATCTAGATATACATGTGTTTGTAAAGTTTGGTGGGATTTTCTCAAGAGGGGGATAAATTAGATGGGGGTCTCAACATTTTTAGATGGCTTATAACTTTTTTGTCATTTGACAAATGTGGACCCAAGTTTTCAGAATGATTATAGACCCAACCTTTAATGTTTGTGTATAGACTGAAGGGATTTTGGCAAGTGGGGGCTAAGTTAAATGACTATTGTATACATACATTTTCACGCTTACGAAAAAATAAAAGATAGGTAGATTTCAAGCAAACTCTCGTAAGAAGCATTGGCAAGGACCTTAGAGCATGGTTTTGCAAACATGCCCGTGTTTTATTTTTTGACAAGTGTCATAATGTATGTACAAAAAATAGTGACTGAGTTATAGCCTGTGGCCATGGGCAGTGGCCAGATTGTCCAGGTCATGAAGTAAGGTGATGACCCGGACAATCTGGCTACTGAGCATGACCGCAAGGGACAAAAAATGGTGTTAAAGTGGCCACATGCACCTGGGACTGGCTAGAAGAAAAATCTATTCTTTAGCAACCTGGGTTCCCGCTTTGGGAACCTGGGATGCTAATGGCCTTTAGTCCCCATTATAGGGGCTCTAATGGAGGATAATGGTCCGGAGACCTTGTTATTTATTTATAACACACCAACGCCCACAGGCATCAGGGCGCACACAGAGACACTTCGCTTGGGCCGATAACTTGAGCTGCCAGGCCGTTATCCCCCGTTCCGGTCCTGGAGCGGGGAATGAACGTCACATTATTCCCATTAGCATAACACAAAATGCTAATGGTAATGTTGGAAAAACATATTGAGTCTATGTACTTTACTGAGAAATGTAAAGTAGATGGAAACTATAAGATTTTTTTTAGTTCCATTTTTTAACTGTGAAAGGTGGTTCCTAAAGGAACCTTTCTTTTGTTTTAAAAAAAAATATTGTTTGCAGGAGAGGTTAGAACGTAAGGTGAGGAGGGAAATGAGGGAAGCACAAATATGGAGGGACAGGTGGACAGCGGAAGATGTTGCGTGTGTGTTACTTCTAAGGTAGTGGCAGTGTTTCTCATGCTCCTAGATTACAGCATCAAACGCACAGTCGAAATTGCTTCCCTCTGCAGAGTGGTATGTTGCAGCATATACAGAGGATTGTTGTCTTCCAAAGATATGGATCAGCAGCCTCTTTTATTGCTTGCAAAGTAGCTGCTGGGATTTTGTGTCCCGCAGAGGTAGGCTGTGTGGTTACAGTATTGGTTGAGGAAGATGAGGTGGAGGATGGCAGGCTACTACTTGCTTAGAAAGGAACAATCTTTCTGAGAGTATTTTTTTTTTTATTTTTTATTTTTATTGTAACACTAGTTTGATTCAAAAGAAAGAAAAACTTTTTGTTACATTTACAAGTCCAATTCCAAATCCTTCCTTCGTTAAATGAGTTAAAAAATGTCACTCCATGTTGTTTATCTTCAGGGCATCCATAAAGTTTATTATTTGCCAAGTCAACTGAGTGTTGGATCCTGCAATCAGGTAACACCACCATGCGTCCTTGTTTCCCGACAAGGGTGCGAAGCGTGCTAGATGTAGACTACGCTGTGCTGAGATTGCTTCGCAATCCAGAATTAGATGCTTCACAGATTCTGACCCATGCTTACAGAACCGACACTGAGCCATCTGTACAAGCGGATCGCGCCTCAGCAGCTGTATTTCCCTTGTTTAATATAGGTTGAGTCGCAGTCGCAGGAACATGTTCCGATGATAGCATGATGGAAATTTCTCCAAGTATTTGGGGATTGCGTCAAGTTTGTTTAAAGCGCTTCCAAGGTTCAAAGAGGATGCCAGTTTGTTTCGGCATTCTTCATTTCTTATCAAATTTTGTATTCGGATTTTCTTTTTTGCAACTTGAGGTCGTAATAGTACTGTCTCAAAAGAGACGCCAGCATTGTCTAAAAAGAGAAGTAGTTTTTTCTCCCACTCCTTCAATAAAATGGCAGATGGATGCTCTGGCGCTGATTGTAAAATTTTGTATGGTTTTACAACTGTCTCCAGCCGCATTTTCCTTAAGATGGAAATTGATTTCCACAAAACGGATCCGTAAAGGGACTCGATACATAACTCGTAGCGAACCGCTGCCATTGCAGAGCTATTTGGTAATCTCAAGACTTTGCGCCGAAATTTCCCTTCAAGCTTGTCCCACAGATCTTGTGGCATGTTCGAGCTAGTTTTGCATCCAAAGGTTATCGCAGGAACTACTTTTTGAAGGTAGAATGTTAGGACTGGCTTCAAGGTAAATTTTCCATGTGCTGCATGCAGTTTTGCCCCTTGCAGTGCAAACATTTTCATACGGGCCACCAAGTCTTGTGACCAATCCCACTCTCGTATTGAGGTATTAAACAAGACACCTAAGTATCTAATACTCTCTGTTGTCTCGAGAAGTTCATCGTTTATCTTCCAGGCAAATTTGCTTGATCTCTTTAGTTTGCTTTGACCAACTACGACGATTTTTGACTTTTTGATATTGATTCGTAGGTCCTTTTGCATACAGTAATGTTGTAGCGCGTTCAGCAATCGCTGCAATCCAATTTGGGTGGAGTCCATAAGAACGATGTCATCGGCATAGATAGCCTAACTTATCTTTTGCCCATTTACTAACAGGGGAAAGACCCTTAGATCGTTTAATGATAGTGGCAGGTCGGAGATGAAAAGCTTAAATAGTTGGCTGCCAAGGGGCAACCTTGCTTCACTCCTCGTTTTGTAGGAATCTCATCAGATAATTTGCCTTGCCCATTTAGCCGAACTCTGATGGATGTCTTAGAGTGTAATGCAATCAGTGGTGACAGCTACTCGCTTGGACACTTCCAACCGTGAAGTTTCTTCCACAAAAGGTTACGGTTGATACTGTTGAATGCCTGACTCAGGTCAATAAATGCGATGTACAGTTTTCTTTTCCGCCTCAACGTGTCCAGTTTTAGGCAATTCAGAAGGACCAGATTAAGCTCAACCCCCACTCCTTTTGTAAAACCGGTTTGTCGTTGGTCAACCGCTGAGACCTCTTCGGCCCAAAGTGCAAGTGGTTTCTGGATAAACGAACCGAATACCTTTCCGATAGTATCCAAAAGAGCAATCAGGCGATAGTTGTTGGGATCATCCCGATTAACCTTTTTGAATATCGGTACGACTACTGCCTTAGACCATGATTCAGGCAGTTTTCTTTCCAGTGCAATTCTTTCAAAAAGGATGCTCATCAGGTTGGCCCATTCCGAGCTGTGAGTTTTCAACATGACATTTGATATACCATCGGGGCCAGCTGCCCTTGAGGACTTTAACTTCTGAATCGCTCGTTCAATATCTTCTGCTGCGTTTGCCACATTCCATCTTCCATCAGTTAGAGATAAAGGAGAGACCTCAATGCAGATGTAGTCGTCAAATATATTCGTAAAATGCTCCACCCAGCTTGCCCCATTTACTCTGTTTGACATTGAGTAAGTGTGTTTGACGCTACCAGTATTGATGATCTCCCATATATGTCTGCTATCTTTTTGCAGGATTAGTTTAAGCATCTGTTCGGCTTGGTTCTGTACCCGACTCAAATTAAAGGATTTCATCCAATTTCGGTAGCGCTGTCTTCGTTTTTGGATTTGCTTGCTGTCACTAGAGGAGATATCTTTTTTTAGGAGCCTTATGTCATCCCGAAGTTTTTGCTTTTCTCGTCTTATTAAAGTATGTTTTGCTTCAACATTGTTCCCCATTCTGGTTTTGCTCCTTACTTTGAATTGATGTAGTAACAATGTATAATTTATCCTCTAGGTATTTAAGTTTGCATTGGCAAAGCTAGTTTTCAACAGAGCCAACTGAGGTGCATTCAGGCGTAATCTGTTTGCTCCGTTGTTTATGGTGATCCTCTCTGAGTACTTTATCAAAGCTTTTTTTGGAGTTTTCAGCCAGTACAACATCAGGGCATCGTGGTCGCTCTTTTCTGTTTTTGTAACTTTGAGGGCAGTTACTTGAGGTAAAAAGTTCCTGGATACCCAGATGTAATCGAGTGTCTTCATGAAATCGCCTCGCTTCCAGGTAAAACCTGGGGGGATGTCTCCACGTATACAACCATTCAGCATTGAGCAATCTCTAAGGGCCATCTCCTTGGACCATCGTACACCACGGTCCTGTATCTCAACATTGCTCCTTGAGCCAGATGTTATACTTTTTATCGCTGGCCTGTTCACCCAGGCATAGTTAAAGTCCCCACATATTAGAATTATAGGATCATTATATGATAGTAAACATTCGTCAACTGCAGACACAACCACTGCAATGAATTGTCATGATGCCTGCACCCGGAAGACCAGACCAGGCCCAGCAGCCCCGGAAGCAGGCATCATGCCACTTGGAGCATGCCCAAAAGCCCCAGTTAGGGGCTGTTTGGGTGCAGTCCTGGCGCCTATGGCTCATTATTGATAACTTACCTGAAGCAGACCATGCTGCATACTCACCTGAGGCAGACCATGCTGCATGAAGACTCAAGCCAAATGAGGCTTAGGAGGGACTATTTTACTGAAGGGACTATTTTGTTACTTGGGTGGGGCTGTGGAAGAATACTTACCTGGATCTTCTTCCAAGGCTATTTAAACCACGCCCGGACAGCCACACGTGCTTCGCGTTATTCTGCTTGCTGCAGCGTAACGCTCACCGTGTTTTCAGCAGCTCCAGTCTTCAGGCACGCCCGCTTCAGTCCTGGGACTCCTGAAACAAGAAGAAAAGAAGGATAAAGGTTAGAACAGGAGTTTTAACTTTAATTCTTACCTGAATCCTTATCCATTTCGCCACGGATCTGAAAGACAGAAGTCTTTGAAGCATTGCTTCGCATTCCTACGGCGCCACGCTGGACTCACCTGCTTGGCGGTACTTCAGCATTCCATCACGCTCTCTCCATCTCGCGGCCGCCCTCCGACACCTAAGGCGACAAAGACAGCAAGGTGAGCATGGGGACTCTCTAAGGCTATACAAGCTACCCCCAAGGACTTACCTGATTTACCGCGGGGGGTACTCACCTCATCTCGGGTCGGCGCAGTAAACTCTGCTTCATCGCCGTACCCCGGCCCCTAAGGGGAAAACCACAATAGACTTACCGGAATCTTACCAATTGCCATTTGGAAATCTTCGAGTGGATTAATCGGCAACCTGCAAGGAATCGGACAGAGTGAAGATCAGACATTTGAACTCTTATGAACAATTGGACTTTAGAGTCAATACTGGAACTCACCAATTCCTCTACACCAGTGAAGTAACTGGTCATCAACGCGCCCCTGCGGTCGACGCAGGATGGAGAGCTCATCCTTCCAAACCATCAGGTGAGACTAAGGAGAGGACATCAAGAGTGATCTGTGGGAAGACAACGGGAGTGGGGAAGGTGGGTTGACACTCAATTCCACGGGTGGTTAATTCCTCTTCTCCTTTGCAGAAGAATATTCCTGCGAGCCAGACAAACTAGGCTGAGCGGGCCAGTCCAGTCAGTCATCTCGGCGCTACACGTCACGCTGGTGGAAACAACAGCGGCCCAGATCCGGTCGACGCCACCGTGGGAACCAGGTGAGCGTAACAGAACGCGAAGCCTACCCACAAATACCCACCTGGGCGTCATGGAGACCTCGAAAACTGATCAGTTGGCCCAATTATTAGGGGAATTAAGGGCCGAAGTGCATTCCGCCCTCCAAGAAACCAATGCCCTCAGGAGGGAACTGATAGTGTCAAAAGAACAAACTGATGAGTTGGCCAGACAACTATTAGAGAGCCAGGCTGGACAAACACCTCTACCAGGACTTGGGGCAAGTCCAGCTCCTGTACCATCGAGTAACCCGGTGCAGATAAATTTACCTGGAGCCGTTCCTTTGGCTCCGCCTGAACGCTTTGCCGGAGACCCAAAAGGGTTTGCAACATTCATGAATCAATGCCGCTTGCACTTTTTATGTAGACCTGGAGCTTTCCCAAACGATCAGGCCAAGGTAGCCTTTGTACTGTCATATCTCAGCAGCAGTGCGGCGGATTGGTCCATTCCACTAGTTAACCAGGATGACCCGATTCTTTGAGATTTCCAGGGTTTTCGAACAAGCATGGAAAGACTATTCGCCCGACACTCCCGAGGACAGGCTTTGGACAACAAACTTTTATCCCTACGTCAAGGTAACCAGGATTTTTTATCTTACATTGCAACTTTCAATAGATTAGTAATGGAAACCGAATGGCCTGAAGCCAAGCGAATCACATTATTCCATCGAGGACTTCGGGGAGAACTCAAAGATGTTTTGGCCCAAATCGTGAACCCGCCTCAAGACTGTGCTGAATATATAGATCTAGTGGTCCAGCTCGATCACAGACTTCAAACCAGGAAGGCTGACCGAACCAAGTTTGAGAACAGGGTGTTGGTTAAAACCCACATAAGCTCCAAGGGAGTAGATGTCTCAGAACCTATGCAAATCGGGGGGGTTAAAGGACCCTTAACCCAGAAGGAAAGAGATAGAAGACGGCAACAGCATATTATGTTTATATTGCGGAACTACTGGTCATTTTCTTCGGAACTGCCCTGTAAAACCACCCAAGAAAGTTATAGGAGCAGCAGACGAAAACCATGTGAAATCTGACTCGGGAAACGACCACGCCCGGCAAGCGTAGAGGTCCGCTTGCCGAGCTTAAAGAAGGACACTCTGACCTCGCATTTCACCATACCCATGATCCTTGTAGATCCAGAGCAGCCATCACGCATGCACGTGGTAAAGGCGTACGTAGACAGTGGAGCCATAGGAAATTACTTGGACTGGGAATTGGCTACCAGGATGAATCTATCTCTCACCCGCAATACCACGGCCGATGTTGTCACCACTGTAGATGGAACGGAAATTGCCTCTGGACCCGTAACTCCTTCCACTGCAGAGATGACATTGCTGAGTCAAGATGGGCATCGAGAGGCTATGGTGTTTGACTTAATCAAGGCCCCACAGTTTCAGCTGATACTGGGGATACCTTGGTTGGAAAAACATAATCCCTGTATTGATTGGCGAGAGAAGAGACTAACCTTCCCAGAATGTGCTCACACCTGCTACCCAAGGAAAACTCAAAACTCAGTCCTGGCCCCAGTAATTCCAGTAGCCATACAATTACCTGTTGAATACCAAGACTTTCAGGATGTCTTCCAAAAGGAACAGGCAAACACCTTACCACCTCACAGATCGTATGATTGTCAAATAGATCTTGTACCTGGAGCACAACCACCTTGCAGCAGAATCTATGCCCTTACGGAACCCGAAAATCTCCATTTGCGCCAGTACCTAGACCAGTACCTTGCTAATGGCTTCATTTGCCCGTCCAAGTCCCCTGCATCTTCAGCTTTGTTCTTCATACCGAAAAAGGAAGGCAACCTTAGAACATGTATAGACTACCGCGCACTGAATCAGATAACCATCAAGAATCGATACCCACTGCCTTTGATCCCAGAACTATTAGACCAGGTGAAGGACGCTTGTATATACACGAAACTAGACCTTCGGGGGGCATATCATCTGGTACGTGTTAAAGAGGGTGACGAATGGAAGACTGCTTTTCGCACCAAGTACGGACTATTTGAGTACCAGGTGATGCCCTTCGGACTATGCAATGCACCAGCAGCCTTCCAGTTCTTCATGAACGATGTCCTCCGAGAGCTTATCGACGTTTGTGTGGTTGTTTACATCGACGACATCTTAGTATACTCTTTATCAGAATCTGAGCATGTAAAACACGTCCGAGCAGTCCTAGAGAAGTTACGCCAGCACAAATTATATGCTAAACTGGAAAAGTGCATCTTCCACACTACGGAAGTGGAATTCCTTGGATTTATTCTGACCCCGAGAGGAATCTGGATGGATACACGAAAAGTGGATGCCATTCTTAATTGGCCTTCGCCAAGTTCAATCAAAGGAGTTCAAAGCAGGCTTGGCTTTGCCAATTTCTACCGCAGGTTTATCCCAGACTTCTCGCACATTGTACATCCCATTACGACGCTATTGCGAAAAAACAAACGCTTTGTGTGGACAGAGGAAGCCGAGAACGCCTTCCAAGAGTTAAAAGCTAAATTCACATCTGCTCCCATATTAAGACACCCGCGCCCCAAGCTTCCCTACATAGTGGAAACCGATGCATCCAGTTCAGCCATGGGAGCAGTCCTTTCCCAAAAGGATCCCGAAACTAACCACCTTCACCCAGTGGCGTTTTGCTCAAGAAAATGTTCAGCCCCCGAATTAAACTATGCCATAACCGACAAGGAGCTGCTGGCCATCAAGTCCGCCTTCAAGGCTTGGCGGCACTATCTACTGGGTGCCAGACATACCATCACGGT
Source organism: Ambystoma mexicanum (assembly GCF_040938575.1). Lineage (NCBI taxonomy): Eukaryota > Metazoa > Chordata > Amphibia > Caudata > Ambystomatidae > Ambystoma > Ambystoma mexicanum. Next base: position 121,086,416 of record NC_090932.1, on the reverse strand, counting down.
CATCACTGATCACCGCAATTTACAATACCTAAAGACAGCCAAAGCCCAATCTTCGCGCCAACTCCGTGGGGCATTGTTCTTCGCCGAGTTTGATTTTGTAATAACCTATCGACCAGGTTGTAAGAATGGTAAAGCAGACGCCTTGTCCCGGATTGGAATGGGAGAAGCAGAAATAACTTTAGAACCCGTACCCATAATTCCGGAACAGAGAATCCTCGGCCTGACATCCATACAGACACTGGAGCACATTCAAAACAAGATCCACCAACTCTTTGATTCCGTTGCCCTACAGGACTGGGCAAAGAAAGGTCCAGAGTACTCTGTCATCGATGATTTACCTTATTACCAAGGCCGGCTATTTTTACCGCAAAAAGAACTACAGGAACTTGTCATTTCCCATTACCTTGACACCTTAATAGAAGGGCATCTGGGTATTGCAAAAACCGAAGCTAATCAAGTCATTTGTCATGTCTTGTGGCATTTGCGCACAAAATAAAGGGCAAAAGAAAAAACCTGCTGGATTATTGCAACTATTAGACATACCACCTACCCCTTGGCATACCTTGTCATTAGACTTCATCACGGATTTACCCCCGTACCAAGGTTACAATACCATTCTAGTTATTGTAGATCTTTTTTCTAAAATGGCCCACTTCATTCCTTTAAAAGGGATACCTTCAGCTTCAATCCTGGCCAAGGAATTCCTTGGAAATGTTGTCCGCCTGCATGGCTTTCCTTCAGTGTTAATTTCAGATCGGGGCAGTCAATTCATTTCACATTTTTGGAGGAAATGCTGCCAACTGGCACAAATTGATGTTAGGCTTTCGACCAGTCACCACCCTCAGACCAACGGTCAAACGGAGAGGACCAACCAGACTCTTGAACAGTACCTCCGTTGTATGCTACATCAGTCTGAGGGGAATTGGAAAGACATTCTGTGGTTCGCAGAGTATGCGTACAATAATTCCGTACACTCAGGAACTGGACAAAGGCCTTTTTTTACCATTTCTGGGCACCATCCTCGAACCTCGGATTTGGACTCACCCCAGCATTTACAGATGCCCGCAGTGGACCATCTCCACGCTGTTATTACACAAGCCTTTAAAGAAGCAACCATCCATTTGCAAAAGGCTAAGGAAAAATACAAAAAGGATGCGGATCAGCACAGAAGTGAAGCTCCTCAATACCAAATAGGGGACCAAGTATGGTTAGCCACTAAGCACCTACCACTCAAGGGGACTCAGACCTTTAACCCCAGGTATTTGGGACCTTTTTCTGTCAAGGCAATTATTAACCCAGTGGCCGTCAAGTTGGACCTACCTGCTCATATGCAAATCCATCCCGTCTTCCACGTGTCTCTTTTGAAGCCAGTGCAACCAGGAACTAGGCTAACCACTCCACCTGAACCTATCCTCATAGACGGGGAGCCCTAGTTCGAAGTCAAGAATATTTTGGACTCAAAAAGAGTGAGATCAAAACTGTTTTACCTAATTGACTGGAAAGGTTATGGTCCGCAGGAAAGGTCTTGGGAACCTAGTGACCACGTGCATGCACCTCGTTTAGTGAAGAGGTTCCATCGGGAATTTCCAGACAAACCACTGCCAAGGGGGAGAACGACTTTAGGAGGGGCCTTGAGGGGGAGTGCTGTCATGATTCCTGCCCCCGGAAGACCAGACCAGGCCCAGCAGCCCCGGAAGCAGGCATCATGCCACTTGGAGTATGCCCAAAAGCCCCAGTTAGGGGCTGTTTGGGTGCAGTCCTGGCACCTATGGCGTCAGGCTCATAAAGATATAGTCAGTCCTGGCGCCATGGGCGCCAGGCTCATAATTGATAACTTACCTGAAGCAGACCATGCTGCATACTCACCAGAGGCAGACCATGCTGCATGAAGACTCAAGCCAAATGAGGCTTAGGAGGGACTATTTTACTGAAGGGACTATTTTGTTACTTGGGTGGGGCTGTGGAAGAATACTTACCTGGATCTTCTTCCAAGGCTATTTAAACCACGCCCGGACAGTCACACGTGCTTCGCGTTATTCTGCTTGCTGCAGCGTAACGCTCACCGTGTTTTCAGCAGCTCCAGTCTTCAGCCACGCCCGCTTCAGTCCTGGGACTCCTGAAACAAGAAGAAAAGAAGGATAAAGGTTAGAACAGGAGTTTTAACTTTAATCCTTACCTGAATCCTGATCCATTTCGCCATGGAGCTGAAAGACAGAAGTCTTTGAAGCATTGCTTCGCATTCCTACGGCGCCGCGCTGAACTCACCTGCTTGGCGGTACTTCAGCATTCCATCACGCTCTCTCCATCTCGCGGCCGCCCTCCGACACCTAAGGAGACAAAGACAGCAAGGTGAGCAAGGGGACTCTCTAAGGCTATAGAAGCTACCCCCAAGGACTTACCTGATTTACCACGGGGGGTACTCACCTCATCTCGGGTCGGCGCAGTCAACTCTGCTTCATCGCCGTACCCCGGCCCCTAAGGGGAAAACCACAATAGACTTACCGGAATCTTACCAATTGCCATTTGGAAATCTTCGAGTGGATTAATCGGCAACCTGCAAGGAATCGGACAGAGTGAAGATCAGACATTTGAACTCTTATGAACAATTGGACTTTAGAGTCAATACTGGAACTCACCAATTCCTCTACGCCAGTGAAGTAACTGGTCATCAACGCGCCCCTGCGGTCGACGCAGGATGGAGAGCTCATCCTTCCAAACCATCAGGTGAGACTAAGGAGGGGACATCAAGAGTGATCTGTGGGAAGACAACGGGAGTGGGGAAGGTGGGTTGACACTCAAATCCACGGGTGGTTAATTCCTCTTCTCCTTTGCAGAAGAATATTCCTGCGAGCCAGACAAACTAGGCTGAGCGGGCCAGTCCAGTCAGTCATCTCGGCGCTACACGTCAAGCTGGTGGAAACAACAGCGGCCCAGTTCCGGTCTACGCCCCCGTGGGAACCAGGTGAGCGTAACATGAATGTTGATTGTGAGATCATTGCAGGGTTCCAATAAATGTTGACTATCAATATCACATGGCAGCAAGGATTTGTAGTCCTAGAATTTTGAATTGTCGTTACTTGTACAAACATGTTTGGATTCTTGGTCGATAGGATCTTCCATTCGTCGCTGTTTTTTATCATTGTTATCAAACCAGAGAAGGGGCGGCCGAATACATTCTTTCCAGCCGGGTTGAGAAGAACTGTATAGCCATCACACACCGGACATTCACGCAGCCACTTTTCTTGTAAACATATTATATAGATTTGGTCTGCTTATTTCCATTTTCCATCAAAAAGGTGGGAAAAGCCTTGGGTGTTCCATGATAATAACTGATTATTGCCATCCGAGCGATCTACGCTGAGCTATTGACCAGATTGACTGTCAGCCTTTGGGCATGGTGAGCGCTTTATCCTCATCTGAGCCCACAGTTCTTTTCTCCGTTTTTCATTCTCGGTTTGTTCTACAAACGGGGAGGATGTGCTTTCTTCGTCATGGTCGTCAACACTCAATACTTCAAAACCGAAGAACAGAAAGTCGTCAGCAGCATCCTTTACTGCTAACCTTAGCGTTCTGGATTTGAGATGTAAGTTGACCCAATCCAGATGGTCCTCAGACATATACTCAACTACCTCTATGTCATCTGATTTTGTTGCTCGCAGAGTTGGGATGCACTGTAAAAGTTTTAATATGTTCCGTCGGTTCAGATTTACCTCTTTTTGCTCTGGCAAAGCATTTTTGATTTGTATTTTCCATGGACCTTTGTCAGTTGAGGCATTTGATTTTGTAGTCTTCATTTTGAAACCTCTGTCCTGTTTTTCGGCTTGCGCTCTTGTTAATTTCGGATTTAATTTGCCACACATGGCATTTAGATGAGCAGAATCAACTGGCAATTTACTGATCAGGTCATTTTTTTCCTTGTTTGTGGGCAGAGGTAGGAACATCTTTATTTTTTTTTTGGTTTTTTTGATTGCTATATCACTTGCTTGTGATGGGATCACACTTGGAGCATCCAACCGGGGCTGAGAATCATTGGCCTTTCCCAAGACACCTGATAAAACTTCCTCCGTGGAAACAGCAACTGCATTTGCCTCTTCATCATCAATTGAGTATGTTGAAAATTCACATAAGTTGATGGATGGCTCAGATGTTTCGTCGTCGTCACACTCTGAACTTGCCCTTGCTCTCTTTAGGCAGTGATGAGGTGCCGTCAATGTTTCAGCTTCATGTTTGGAATTACTTGGAGCCTCCGTTGACTTTACAGAACGGGGAAACATGGACGGATGAGGTGGCGTTGAAAGATTCCGTATGCATTTTTTGCTGCCCATTGTACCAGCACGTTTGGCTACTTGCCTCTGGTTCGGGCATGTCAAGGATTTTCTTTTTCACCGCTCTTTTTTTTCAGGGGTTGGTTTTCACTCACTTTCTCTGTCGTTGTGGACTTGTTGAATATCCCAAACGAAAGTATCTCTGTTAGATTGCCTGTGACAGCTTTTGCCGCCCCTTGCACTAGTGGGCGACCCCCAAGTGTTTGCTCCGTCTCCGACGTTGCTGTTGGCTCAGTGCCATTGCTGGTATGGTCGGGTGCTTCCTGCTGGAGCAAGGAGGTGTTCTGATCACAAGGAATTTGGCTCTTACTTGCTACACTTGTGTTCGTGCCCATGTCCCGTCCTACAAGGACGTTCGTTACGGTTTGCGTTTGCCCATCAACTGGACACATTGGGACCGTACTACGGCCACTCAATCCTGCAGGCACAAGGGAGGATTTTGGGACTGGACCAGACTTTCCAGTTGCTACTTCTGGCCTTGGTATTTTCCTGGGCAGGTCATCAAACCCTCCACTTCCCATTCGTATTTTTGTTGGAATATTATGACGCATCCATTTTGTGCACTCAATTACTGCGTCAGTTGGGTACGATTTATCTCCATTTGCCTGCCGAGCAAGATCGCATAATCTACTTTGCCATTTTAAGGATGTCTCGGCTTCGCTATCGAGTCTGTGAACGATAGCTTGCGAAAAGGATTCAAGCGTTGAGATCTTTGCGTTTACAGCAGCCAAAAGAGACACCCGGTCACGCATGGCGTCATGCAGAGATTCATACAGTTTAGAAATGGCAGTAAGGCAATCGATGTTGCAGCCAAAACATTATTATGTATTTGAATTCCTGCTGCCGTGGATAGGGAGCTTTTAGAGGGATGTTCAAGTCTTTCTTCTTCTACAGCCACCTGTTTCACTCTGGCGGAGGCACTCTTTTCCTTTGGCAGGCCAGCCAGCTTCAAATTACTCATTACGGCCCTCGTCTCTACGTCCTTAGTGCCTAAAGACTCCAAATTTCCATAAGATCTTTGATGTGTGGAGTTGTTCAAGACTGACGTCGATCCCTCAGATCTATTTGATAAATTACAAGGTAAGTTCCCTAATAAGTTGTAATCGGCAGCTTCCTTTCTGTTTGTGTCTGCTGTTTGATTTTGCCGAAAAATGTCATTTAGACGTTCATAGGTTGCCAAAAAGTCGGCCTTTAACCTTGCAGCCAACCTCGCTTCACGCCCTGAGAGTTCGGTAGAGGCAGTATCAATCGATGTCATACTTTTGGGAGCGGCAACTTTTGGAGCGGCAGGGTGTGTAAGGCATTTGTTGCATCTGTTTCAGGTAGAGCCATTTGGCTTGAGTCTTTTTCCTCAACTGAGGCCTTTTCAACTGCACTTAGAGTCGGCAAGAAAGCGGTACTCTTCCCCCCCCAGATTTTGTTTCGTAAGACGATTTGAGACTGCCAGTCTTCTTTGTGCCACACGCTGTTAGTGGCACCAGCGTGTTTTTTTTGCATTAGAAAGCATTGGAGAAGAGGATGCAAGCTGCACTCCAAGGCTTCGGTTTTCAACCGGGGGGGGGGAGTAACAGCACTTTTGTCTGAGATAGGACATTTGGAATGTTGATTGCCAAAAGGTCGGAGTCAGTTAATTCAAAGGGAGAAATTAGGGCGACCTCTCTGGCATCAATGTACACCGAAGGCGAAAATACAGTATCCAGGTCAACTGGGCGGCTTTCAGAGCTTTCAGAACACACACGTTGATAAATTAAACTGCAATCCTTTCCAGTGTGTATATCTCCCATGAAAGGGGGATCCAAAGCTGTCTGGGACAAGGAGGCTAGCGAAGGCACTATGCCTCTCAACAGACGACTAGCAGCCTCCAAGTCACCCGTAATGTCTGTATGTCAATAAAAACAACTGAGTCATTTGGAACAGATAAGTCAACCAGGCTTCCCTCCTTAGATAGTCTCTGAGGCAGCTTCCTTCGGGATAGCAATGATTTATGCCGAGTCTGCGAGCCCTCCTTCGTAGTCACAGTCACCATTTTGCGCAATTTAGCAACAGCAGCTCAGGCTGTTAACGGAGGCGCCCTGGCGTGCAGGCGGCGCAGGCGGACGTGCGGCGGACTGCGGGAGACTGAACTCGTCTCCGAACTCCGGGCCGCGCTCCGTGCTGGCACGTAGTTTTTGTAGGCTGGTCCAAGGAGTTAAAGGAACAGCAGCGCCGAAACAAGAACAGTAGCCGCAGCTCCTCACAGGGGTCCAAACACAGGGAGTTCTGCGGGAGACTGAACTTGTCTCCGAACTCTGCGCCGCGCTCCGCGCTTGCATGTAGTTTTTGTAGGCTGGTCCAAGGAGTTAAAGGAACAGCAGCGCCAAAACAAGAACAGTAGCAGCAGCTCCTCACAGGGGTCCAAACACAGGGAGTTCTGCGTGAGACTGAACTCGTCTCCGAACTCCGCGCCTCTGAGAGTATTGCGGTAGTTGGATTTGGTGTGGCGGCACATGGAGGTGGAGTAGTAGAAAGGTAGGAGTAATGTCCAGGTAGTCCACGACGAGTACAAAGTTGCACTCAGTGCATTTCACTTTTGTAGCTTTAGCCTTTGGTACATTCCCAACAGTGGTAAAGAACTGCCACACTCATGATTCTCTCTGGGTCCTATAGGTAGGCACTTCATCTACCTCATCTTCTTGGTCCCCTTCATTGTTTTAGGAAATACTGTGCTTTTTATGTGGTGTGGGTCCTCCAGCTGGCAGTGGTGGCTCTTGTGGAGGAGGGATGGCAATAACTGATGCCATTTTTTAAGATAAATAGCATTTTTGCTTCTAAGTATGTGCTTTGTCCTAGATTGTTAATGGATCATGAGTAAAAATATGAGTAGGAGCTTTCAAGTGTGCATTTTGAACTTGAATGTTCCTAGATCAGCAGGAAATGCAGTTGCGAACTTTCCTTGAAACAAGGACCCGAACGCGAAGTGCAAATGTATTCATGGACACGTCATCATGCAGTGCGCAAGCGCACGGTCACGTAACACTGTCCGGAAGGTCCACAATGATGTCAGACATCGTGGACGTCGACAGAAGCAAAAACAATGGAAAAAGTATAGAAGTTGTAAAAATGAAGCTACATGGTGGGAAATGGCAGAATTTTAAGGTGAAATGTTGTAAATTGGACAGAAACGTTGCTAAATTGGTATAAATATGATGTTAGTAAGTTGTAGGAAAATAGCATGCACTGGTAAGAACCGATGGAATTATCTAAAAAAACTTTGTTAAAGAGACGTTGTGGTTAAGTTGCACCAATAAAAACCTATAAAATTCACTAAAAAACTGTGTTAAAGGGACTTTATGGTTACGTTGCACTAATAGATTGCAGATGCCCAGATACCTTCGGGCTTGGAACACTATATAAATAACTAAATATAAATAATAAAAACCTATGAAATTCAATGAAAAAACTTTGTTAAAGGGACGTTATGGTTAAGTTGCACTTATAAAAATCTATGAAATTCAATGAAAAAACATTGTTAAAGGGATATTATAGTTACAAGTAAAACCAAAAAACCTCAGAAATTTGCCAGTTATGGTGAGCTAAGCACCCTTAACTCGCACCACCACCGTGAACTGCTAAGACTAACACCCAGGACATCAAAGATGACATCACAAATTCACTGGCCAGCAGCACTAAGGCTACTCATAACAGAGGCTTATACCAGAGAATACAGTCCGCGTTATGAGCATCTTGATTGACCCATTCCACAGACGTAATGAAAAAAAAGAACATGCCTTTAGCTTATGCTACACCACTGCCCAATCCTCCTAAACTCTTTTTCACATAAGTATACGTATAACAAAGCTAACACATCACCATCAACAGCAACTTTGATTATACAAATATAGAATCTGAATTGTGAATCACAGTTCTTGAACCAATCCTCATACATCTAATTTTTTACATTTGATAATTCAATTTTTTTACATTGTATACTCTTTGTTAGTCGTGTCTTACGAATTGTGAAATCATGCAAAATATTGCTGCTTTATCTCTGTGCCCACTGCCTCTGTTCCAAAATGGGCAGCACTACTCTCCCTTCTTTATACCACACACATCCACCATTTAAATAAATCAAACAACCTAAAATCGACTTTTTCAACTTCTGTACAAAGCCTGACTCTGTGAACCGCTCTGAAGAGAACACTTAATCGAGATGCGTTAATTCAGATCCTGGGAAAATCTCATCCAATCAAAACAAAACACGATGTAACCACACCTTTGTCAATGTGCCTCAGTGATGCACTTCATGTTCACAAAACAAAGTTAAATAAGACAGTTCTTGATCTCATTAGACAAACGCGGAAAGTTGAATCACCTTAATACAAGGCCCTACACATTTTAAGTTAGTATTTTGTATATATATTTTCCACAAAAAGAGTAAACTTCCTAAATTAACCTGAAATACTAATCTCCCCTTAACTAGCAAACACACTGATTATGACATCTCTACGTATCATAGTTTTTGAGTATTTCCTGTTCGGGCCGCTTCTCAAACTCAGCAAAAGATCAAAAGAAATAAAAGTATCCCCAAACCCCAGGCCTTCACCAATCATTCTTCCTCACTCTGCCCACATGCTTCCTGTACGGCAATCTCACAAATGAACACTTTTTAGATCATTTTAGGGCAGTTTCCAATGTTGATTCAGAACTTGATTCTCACATCGCATGATGGCTTTCTCACAACTGAAAAAGTTTGGCAACAGCAATTCATCATGGGAGATATGACTCACTTTTGGCTACAGGGGCACCCCTCTCTGCACCAAATTAAAACATAATTAGTAGCCAAATTCGTGCCAAAACATTTCCTTCAAGTGCTTGATGCTTGGCTTGTTTGTAATTTGCCACGGATGCGTACAGCGGTTTGAGGCTGTGAGCAGAAATTAGACCTTTGGGAAAATTAATGGAAAAGTGAAAAACATTCCCTTTTTTTACCATTTACATCTTTTGAACTGTAACTTATATATGCACAAAACCTTCCAGATCTGGGGAGGAGGGCTGATATAGGAATGTCAAAAGGTGTTGTGACCCATCCTACATCTCAAAAGCTGTTAACTGTAGAATCTTCGCTTTTCCTATGGATGATTGACTTCACCTTAACCTTCGGGCAGCAACAAGAAAAGAAGATGGAGGAATAATATTCAGTCATAATGATTCAAATTTTAAGTGGTGCTTTGACAGCCTACCTGAATCAGTGATTCAGTGATTGTACCAAACCCAAAAACCCATGCACATCCTTCAGAGACTCCAAGCTGAGACGCAGGTTCTCATTGTATGCCCCAGAAGCTTTGCTTGATTACTTTTACACTTAGGGCCTCATTAGTAGTTTGGTGGTATTTCTGTTTGAAATATCGCTAACTCGTTTACTCTTACTGCTTGGATACCACCGCAGAACTGGAATTAATGCCTCTATATTCAGATGTGGTGTTATTCCTTATTCTGGAGTCCCGTAGGAATTGAATGAGGTTTTCAGGAATACAATCTGGTGGTCATTGTTCTGGTTGCAATTATTCAAATTTTTGGAGACAAAGTGGAGGAAATACCTCCTGCTAAGTACATTGTTGTTAGAGTGCTCTCTCTACATCTCCCTTTCTTTCACTGCCAGGATGTTTCAATTCCCCTTCATGCAGCCATAGTACCACACAGCACAAAGGGGGCACACTACGTATTTAATGTTTACTAGTCCTCATCTCATTGACTACCCGGTGTCAAACCCCTGCACATTTTAAAACATTCTGAAACTAAAGTTATGGAGCTACCTGAATCCCAAGTGACGGGGGTCATAAGGATAAAATACATGTTTGGTCTGTGGCTGTGTTTACTGCATGAGAGGGGGTGTGAGTCCTTTTGGAAGCACTGGAGTGGATGTCTTGGACAAATAAACAGACATTTTGGGCCCTACACCAATCACACGATGACAACTTGATGAATATTATTCTTTGGCTATCAGACATTGCTCTGACAGGCAAGTGTGCACTGCACATAAGCAAGTTACAGTGAAGTTTCAGAAACCTATCCTCCTGCCAACCAACATGCTAAGGAAGGTGAAATGAGCACCCGGTGATTTCACGTCTTGGCCAGCTCATTCTCTGAACCAAAAATATGATGCCTCCCATAATTATTAGCACTTCCCTAGAGGAATGAGTTTAACCTTCAGGCAGTCCCCTCTCTTCATTTGTCAATTCATTATCATTATTTCATATGGTTGATAATGCATATATTATAGAGAAAATGAGAGCACACGCAGATGAGAGAAAGAGAGCGAGTGAGAGAAAGAGAGACAGAGAGAGAGAGGGAGACAGACAGTGAGAAAGGGAAACAGGAGATATCTGCAGAGGCAAGCGGTATGGTTGTAGGGAAGCAACCATGTCACTTTAGCTACCAACCCTCCCATCAGCCTACAATACATGTCCCATGCATCTTCCCTGCTAGCATGCTTTGATTCTGCTTTGGAGTACCACACTACTCTGTGCAATTAATATGGCTCACACAAAGAGCTCTTCTACGTGTCCCAGTCGCCTCCTAAAACTAGAACGACTCCATCTAAGACTGGTGATTTAGAGCATTGTATGACTGCTGGTCTGCAAAATGACCCTCCACGTATTCATCTGCATCCTCCTGCAACATTGTTGCCCACAACCTTGAATGGCACTGAAGCACTTTGTATTGTTGGCGATTTGCCAAATGTATCACCTTGTGTCCCTCCTCAATGCCCCGGCATCCTCCTGAAGTATTGATTGATTGATTGATTGATTGATTGATAGTTTATTTGTATAGCACCTGTACACAATGTGTTTCAAAGTGCTTTAAGGCAAGGGAGGGATCAAGGGAAAATACAATGACATTCTGACAAGGCCTTGAGACATTAAGAATATGAAATTAACTATCGTACTAGGCTTGGCGGCATTTCTGGTAGTGCTGGAGATTGATAAGAGGTGAGGGGTGTGGGGAGGAGGGAGGAGGAGTGGGACAAAACAAGTGAATATCGTACTAGGCCTTAAGACATTTCAGATAGCGCTGGAGGGGCAGGGGAGGAACAAACAAGGAGGGAGGTGGGAAACAAACAAGTTACTATCATACTAGGTCGGGTGACATTTCGGATAGAGTAAGTGCAAAGAATATAGTAAGGAAAGGGGTCAGAGGGGAGAGGGAAAAAGATAGGGAGAAGCCATTCCGACCTTGGAGGGACCGGTATTTCCCCATTCCAGGAACCCGGACCCAGTACATCCCCATTCCCATTCAAGCCCCCATAGGGCTCAATGGGAATGGGGAGCATGCTAATGACAGGCCCGTTGTTAGCATCCTGGTCTGCTAGTGGGTCACGCTAAGGATGCCCGCAAGCAGACCTCGTAATGAGGCGGTAGAGGGTTAACGGGGCCGCCAGCTCTACTGGCGCCGTTAACCCTCTACCGCCTGGGTCGAAATGAGGACCATTTACATGGTTTGAAATTACCACGCCCTGCTACAAAGTAGAGTTCCTATGTTCTACAATTGTTTTCAAGGAATTTAAGTGAAAGAGACTACTGGAGTAAAACAGTTGTCCTGAAAGGAAGGATTTTGACACTCGCAATGTTATTTTGTACTGATGGATTATCGTATTTGAATTCATTTGAAATAACTAACGACATGGTGAAATAAGAATCCAAAAGGAGTAATAAGTTGACCTCGAATTCGGTTAAACATTTTGAAATTATGAACATTTTAGAAACTCTTAAATATAAGTTGATGCATCAGAGTCTTGGGGAATGGAGCCCTAAAGCCATTGTGCAGGACTCTAACTTGGGGAAGGGAGCTCCAAGACCATTGTGTAGAACTCTATTGAACATGGGGAAGGGAACCCCAAGACCATTGTTGTGGATCTATTTTGAACTTCAGGATAGATAACTCAATACCTTTTATGTTGAAACTGTTTAACTGTGTAAATCTTGGGCAAGGGAACTCCGAGAGCATCTGGAGCTGGAAGAAGCACAAGACTTAATTTTTGAATACTATTACTTTGATTGCTGATGTCCCTACACATTGTATAGATTCGCTGTGAGGGCAAGCATAAGTTTTGGACACACACAAATTCTTAAGTTGAATTCTTTGACACAGACGTTCCTTACTTTTATTTAGGTAGCAAAATCCCACTTTAGAATAGGGCAAGTTAGGCCTTTTTCCACCCTGACTTTTAAATTAATAAAATAGATTGTTTGAATTTTGAATCTGTAGTCTGTATCCTTCTTCATGATGCATTTACAACTGCTGTTGACTTGCCAAATGTATCACCTTGTGTCCCTCCTCATGTGCCCTTGCAGCCTCCTGCAGCATCGTTGCCCACATCAATGAATGGCAACAAAACGCTTTGTACTTCTATTGACTTGGCAGTTGTATCACATTGTGTCCCACCTTGTGTGCCCATGCGGCATCCAGCAGTGTTGATGCCCACGTCCATGAATGGTACTGAAGCGCGTTCTACTGCTGTTGACTTGCCAATTGTATCATCTTGTGTCCCTCCTCATGTGCCCCTGTGGCCTCCTGCAGCTTTGATGCCCCCATCCATGAATGCTGCCAAAACGCCCTGTATTGTTGCTGATTTGCTAAGTGTATCACCTTGTGACCCTCCTCATGTGCCCCTGCAGCCGCCTGCAGTCACAATGATCACTTCTATGAATGGTGCACTTATAGATCCTGCCATGATACATTGTACTACTACACCAAGTACTCTACATGGTGCTTCTTGCAATATACCCTTGCTGCCCCCAGTACTGTTTCTACCTGCCCTTCTAAAGCTCACTATATCCTACTGTACCGCGTCGCAACCTGGAACGGCTCTACAAATGGATTATTGTAATGTGTCTCTGCCGCCTCCTGCACCATTCCTGCCTGCACGTACCTACTGCACCACGTACCTACCATACCTACTTCCTCAACGCCTAATGATTTGCATGGAAAAAGCCGGAATGTACCTATACCATATATATCAGACCACAGTAGGCCCCTGACTGGTACTTCAGCATCTACTCAACCACACCACAGCATGCACAGGTTACTCAGTCATCCTACACACTTAGCACAGCTGCCTGTCAACATGCCCAATGATTTACCGCTGACACGTAGGAATGAACACCTAACATTGCATACCCATAACCCCACCTACACACCTAATGGACTGACATGCCCAGGACAGTCAGCCTTAAAAGAGACAAATACTACCATTGCCTACAAGAAGAATAAAAATAAATGTAAAAAGATTAAAGTGAAAGTAGCCAGACACTTTTTTCCCCCACCCAGGCTAGTTAACAGCGACACACACGCATTAAAACTGCCCTCGCCACTATCTGACTCTGCACCAAAACCCCCACCAACAATCACCTTAAAAGGAGCACTGATCAATGCCAGATCCTTAATGGCACATGCTACATGGATCCAAGACCTCATCTCTGTGCTTGAACTTGGCCTATTAGCAATCATAGAATCATGGTTGCACTCGATCTCTGGCCCAGCCCTCTCACTAGCCTTACCCCCTAACTACACAATCTTGAGAAAAGATAGACACGACTCCAGAGGATGTGGAGTGGCCATCATAGCCAAAAACTCGCTAATCATTAGATAAATCAACAATATACCCTTGACATCGGGGGAACTGATTTCAGTTAAATTGAGCCTCTCTCACACCACTTTGCTGGTAATCCACCTAATCTATAGAGGCCCAGGAAATCTACTATCATTTGAAGATGATATCTTGCACATCATCTGCACCAACATCAAACCTACATCAAAGACATCCTTCTAGGAGATCTAAAACTCGGTCTGAACAGCAAAAAAGACTCTAACGCCCAGTCACTAACAGACACCCTGCCTGCCTCCTTAGCCTTCGCCCTACGTATCCTGGGCCTCACACACTCTAAGGGCAGAACTCTTGATTGGCTAGCAGACCCACACTGCAATATCTCAGTTATCCCCAATGCACCCTGCCCTTGGTTAGACCACCATACTATAACTTTCACTATTCCCATATCTAAAACAAAGCCCAAACCAGCATATAAAAAGCCCCCCCACACTAACCTGAAGCTCAAAAAAACCTAACTGTGGCCAGCATTTTACATCTGTTGAACCAGATTGCCTCCGTCCAGACCTCAACAGACAATCCAACCTTCATGGTGGACATCTATAATACAACAATGGCCAAATCCATTGATACAGTAGCCCCTTTCACACTGCATAAAGCCAAACCCTCATCACACTGCAACTCCTGGTACACACCCAACCTCAAAACCCACTGCTTAAAAAAAATGGGAGGCAGAGACGACTTGGAGAAGCGTACCATCAGATACAAACAAAGAAGTCTTTGTTACTCTGGCTAAAATTAAAAGAAATCTCTCCTGTCAGCAAAAAAATCCACTTATAATGAAAGAATCCATAATTATTTGGGAACTAGAAACACCCACTCTGCGTCCCTCTGGATGCCCTAAAGGCAGTACATGGTGCATTAATGAACAGAATGCATCACTGGACAAATTAACTCTGCTCCAGTAAAAGATTGCAATTAAAAAAACGCCTTGATCAAAACCCCTACAGATATGGTCTCCCAGGCCACTCCAGCCCACTCAAACTTTAACTTCAAACCCCTGCAGGAAACAGAAACCTTACAAATCATTAACAGCTTAAAACCTTTGAGCTGCCCTGAAACAGTGGTCAAAGACTGTGCTGAAGCACTATAACTTTTCATAACAGTTTTTATAAATGCCTTCTTCACCTCTAATATGGTCCCAACACATCTAAAAGATGCCTGGGTTCTCCTCCAGCTAATCAAAATGACACGTAACGCAGACACACACACTCTATTGCCCATCACCACCATCCCCTTTCTACTAAAAATACTGGACAGGGCAGCTTGCACCCAAATCCAGTCTTTTTTGGAAGCAAACAACCTCATAGTCCTACGACAGTCAGGCTTTAGACCAGGCCACTGCACATAAACTGGCCTCATAGACCTAAAAAAACAGATGGACGAAGTCAAAGATGCTGGCATAGCATCCCTGCTCCCACTGCTGGACTTGTCAGCAGCCTTTGACCTCGTGGATCATCACATCTTTTGCAGACATCTGACCTCAGCGGCCCATTTCTCAGACCAGGCCACTACTTGAATCTCATCCTTCTTATCCAATAGATGCTTCTCAGACATAGCTGCAGCTCCTCCAACACCTATCTCCTCTGGGATCCTGCAAGGTTCTTGTATCTCTCCTACACTTTACAATGCATTCACCAAGCCCCTATATGACACCTTAAATGACCTGGGAATATCCTTAAGATACTACGCAGATGATACACAAATACTCCTACCCCTTATAGGTAATTACATTCTTGATTACAATGCACTGCACTCTATCTACCTAACAATCCAAGTCTGGATGACCGCCAACTCACTGTGCCCCAATGAAGAAAAAACAGAAATACTGATAACCAGCTCACCAACCACATTGAACAAACTTAACACCAAAATCAAGTGCTTCACCATCAACGGATTCACCATACCAGGTTTAAGCTCTGTTGAAACCTTAAGCATCTATCTTGATTCCACCCTGTCCTTAAACAGGCAACTCAATGCCATTGCATCCACGTCGGCTCACAGCACACAATTGAACAATGCCTGTTGATCATTTCCTTTCATTGGACAGTTGGCTAATGATCGCCCAGGCCCTCATAGGATCTAGGCTCGAGTACTGCAATGCCCTCTTTGCAGGCACGTCTACCTCAATAAACTACAAGTCATCCAGAATAATGCTCTCAGGGCCATCCTGAATATTCCTAAATTGGAGCAAATATCTACTGCCAGAAATGAAGTCCACTGGCTTCCTATCAGGCAAAGGATAATTTTCAAATCCTTGGCTACTACACATAAGTGCCTTGCCAACCCTGCGCCCCCAAGTACTTATCACAAAGGTTCCAAAAGGCTAATTCCATTAGACCTACCTGATTGATACAGAAGAACAAACGTGTCATTCCAAGATTCATAAGGAAAATATCTGGGGGTGTGAGCTTTCCGGTGGTTGCCACCGAAAATTCAAATGCTCTCCCACCCCACCTCATATCGGAACAGTCATACTGGGTATTCCAAGCTACTGTTTGCCCAGGAAGTCTCGTCTCCTGACCTTACATCCTAATATCGGTACACCATCACCTGCATATGCATGTTGTTCTTCTTACTGTATGCACTGTCTGAAATACCTGCATATAACCTATATCTGTGTAACTAGCACCCTGTGGAGCTGTGATAAATGTTTAAATCAATGAATAAATAAGTAAATAAATACAGTTTGCATTGGTAGGTCTTTTCATGCCTGAATTCATGTAATGAATTGTAATGATGTGTTATGCCTTGTCTACGTCATCATGCCTTTTCCATACCTTGCTATGCCATGTTATACCTTTCTATATGTAGCTTCTTGATTGTTTGAGCCCCTCACTTAGCTGTTCACCATTCTATGTTCCACCTTACATTAAACTGCCCCCAGGTGTCCCTTTGTGAATCTGCTGTTTGGTATTTCTCTGGTTTCACTCTCTTTGCAGTTCTGATTCCAGGGGTCCCACTGCAACTCTGCCAGATGGGATTTCTCCCCATGTGTCCACCATAATTGTGCTCCAGTTGTGTGACACAGTGATTTAGCTCACTGTGACTGTGCTCTTAGGTGTCATGCTGTAATTATGCCCTACACTGATTCTGCTCTCATGCGCCTCAATACAAGCCTGCTTGCAGGTGTAGGCTACCAGGACTGGTGGATTATATGAAGACCTATAGAGATCTCTACTGACTTTTTATGTTCCAACACACTATTAGCATACTGATTAAGCCGCCCGCATATCAAAATTGAGCATTCTTTCCAAAAGACATACAATATCAGAACGCTACAACTCTCTAACCAACTAATATATCGCAGCCCCAACCATCATATCCTCACAGGATAGGCAAAACGGTCCGCCTTCTGGGCTCAGATAACCCAGGTGCTTGTAACATGAACCACCTAGAATATGACCCATTTGCAGCACCTAGGTATGTCCGTACTGCACACATCAGTCCTAAAGCAAATGTATCCTGCTTGTGTTATTTTCCCCCCACTAAAACCGCTAACAAAACCCAGTCCCCCTTTCTTTCAGAGCTACCAAATTGGCAAGAGACAATGCTAATGGCAGTGGAAGGCAGAACAAAATCCATTAACATATTATAACATAACATACTTTAAAAACCTCCTGCTTCCCTCCTTCCTCCTGAATTATTTCTGAAAGTATCGAAAACACATTTAGCCTGGAGACTCTGGCATAGTAGGACCCAGGCGGTAAGGGGTTTACGGCAGCGTAAACAGCGCCGACCCTTACCGCCTGATTCCGAGGTCCCTTAGCGCCATGGGCCATTTAACACCTGCTTTTAGCAGGTGTTAAAATCATTGGCGCTAAGGGACCATGTTGTTAATTACGCCATCGTAATTTACGGTGGCGTAATTAACGCCTTCCCCACTCCCATTATGCCCTATGGGGCAAAAATGGGAATGGGGAAGGGTAAATGGGGATTGGGGACTTACCGCCCCGCCAACCTCGGAATGGGGCGGTAAGTCCGCCAACCACCATGGCGTAAACATAGTTTACGCCATGGTGGTAAAGGTACGACCCAGGCGGTAACTTACCGCCTGGGTCGTAATGAGGGCCAGTGTCCTCAGACAGGCGGGAATATGTTCCATTGTGAGGCACACCCTGTGATATTTTTCTTAAGTAATTAAAAATATTCACAGTGATGGTTCTTTGTGCCTTTTCTTCCATGTTAGTGTATCAAAACCTGGTCCAGGTTTTATTAATGGAACAAGGTGTAGATAAATACAGAGAAAGATCAAAGTACATCATGATCTAAACAGTTGTTGACCTTAATAATCTGCTCTGCTATATTTTAAATATGAAGAGCACATTCAAATGAGCCCCATTCGGTTGGGATTTTTAATGACCAACTATTCTTTCATCTATGCATATTAAATTACAAAACAATACAAATAAAAGCAATCATCATTCGCCAAAAACATAGTGTATGGGGCCCCATGAGTCCCCAGACAGCGTATCCCCCTCTAACAAACACCAATGTTATCATTGCCATAATTTTTCTTTAAATCATGTAACCAGACATTTAAGTTAAACACAGTGGCCCTCATTACGACCCTGGCGGAGATCGTGGTGCAATATGCACCATGGAGCACGGCGGAAAGCTGCCAATACCGCCATGGGGGTTGGCGGATTTACCGCCCCATTCCGACCTTGGCGGGGCGGTAAATCCCCAATCCCCATTTTACCCTTCCCCATTCCCATTTTTGCCCCATAGGGTATAATGGGAGTGGGGAAGGCGTTAATTACGCCACCGTAAAATACGGTGGCGTAATTAACAACAAGGTCTCGTAGCGCCATGGATTTCTCCGCCCGGAAAAACCAGGTGGAAAACGGCTCCATGGCGCTACGGGAACTCGTAGTAGGGCGGACGGGTCCGCCGCGAATACCGCTGGCGTAAACCCACTCCGCCAGGGTCGTAATGAGGCCCAATATATTTGAATGTTTAGCCGTAGGCGTAGATTTAAAGGACCATCTGCAGTGCCACTAGTGGTTTTTGCTCAATCCTTACTCAAACATAATAAATAATGTCAGCACTAATTAGTTGGCTAGTGCATAGACCGAAGTGAGTGGGAACTAATGGGAACTGAATTCCACTACTTTTATTTTGTAAAGTTAGTTATTCGACTACCTTTACCAGCTATATACCAGTTACAAAACCTTTCCTCAGCCATGAAATGGTACTTTTTCATTTTATTTGATAGGGTATTTTGCCCTCTAATTTGTTCCCCTTAAAGGATATGACAAAATCATAATGGCTAACACAAAGTAATTACTTGTAAATATGTATCTCATTTTTATTAACAGTGCCCCTTTCATGGTTTGCTGACTCAAAAGTGTACTTGTCCCTCGCAACTACTCATGAAGCGCTTTGAGTTGTTTGTCAACATATACAGGAGCATTGGCGTGTACAGTGGAAGGGCAGATTTTGCAAAATGATTGTGATATTTTGAAAAATATGAACTTCCGCTACTATATTTAAAAATAGTTTATGTGAAAACCGAGAAACCTTCACAGCAGCAGGAACATTTACACTAGAACCATTTTAAATTGAAAGAGAAGAAACATCATTTATTTTGCTTACTCACCACGATTGAGACGGGCATGCCCAGATCTGGGTTCCGTGCCTGCTGGGCCTAGAGACCCAAGCTACTCCTCACTGATGGATTCCAACAAGGCCGAAACATGTCTGGGGATGCCGGTGGTCTCATGCAGAAGGGATGTGACCAAGCCCTTCAGGCTGGACTGCTCATTTTGGGGTTTGGCCAATCCTTATTTGCATATAGTCTTTCCCCTTTTTTAATGACTTGGCCGGCGGAGAACAATGGTCTGGAGAGTCACCCAGAGCAATGCCAGAGGTTAAGATTAAT
This sequence comes from Ambystoma mexicanum, assembly GCF_040938575.1. Taxonomy (NCBI): domain Eukaryota; kingdom Metazoa; phylum Chordata; class Amphibia; order Caudata; family Ambystomatidae; genus Ambystoma; species Ambystoma mexicanum. The sequence goes on along the minus strand of NC_090932.1, from coordinate 121,066,564 downwards.
TCTACACCTTCCAGCCATCACCTCTTTTGCTTTGCTTAGTCATCCCAAGTGGGACATGTGTACCCAGACGTGGGTCCCATGCCTGCTGGGCATAGAAACCCGAGCTACTCCTCACTGATGTGGCCCAACAAAGCCAAAACATTGCTGGGGATGCTTGTGGTCTCAGAATGGATGTGACCGAGCAGTTCAGGCTGGACTGCCCCTTTTGGGGTTGGACCAACCCTGATTTGCATGTGGTCTGTTACCTTTTGTAATGGCTTGGCAGGCGAAGAACGATGGTTTGGAGGGTTGCCCAGAAAAATGCCAGAAGTTAATATTAATTCTGCAATTTCCAGACTATCACCTATTTTGTTTTGTTTTGATTTGACTGACATTCTCACCCAGGGTTTAAAAGTTGGACAGATATTGAATTGCTTGTAATGTCTGTGCCATAACGACATTGGCCACTAAACCCGAACAACGTTTCTTGAACAGTTAATTTAGTGAATTTGAAAACGGTTGTCAAGCACATAGCCCACTAGCTAGGTCTCACTCTTTGTATCCCATCCTGATTTATAGTCTATTGTATTGTATTGTTTATTTATTTATAGAGCGCACCGGGCCGTTAAGCAACTGGGCACTTACAAGAAATAAATCTTAGGTTACAGGTACATAAATAATTACATTTCTTATGTTGCATGGTCACATAGCAAACATTACTTATGTTGCAAAGTCACATGATTACAGTTAGGATAGGTTACAGTTTTAAACATTTTACATTAAATATACAGAGTATTTAGTGGAGCTCTGCCTTTAGCAGTCATTGGTGTGAAGCCAGAGTTTGACATTAGCTTTGAACACATGGAAGGAAGGAGTAGCTCTAAGTGAGTCTGGAATGGAGTTCCAAAGATGAGCTGCTAGTACTGGGAAGCTGGATCATCCAGTTCTTTTCAGTTTGAAGTTGGGGATTTTGATACTATTTGATTGGGCCTTTCTGAAGGGTCGTTCAGAGGAGTACTTTATACATTTCTCTGTGAGGTATACAGGTGCTTTATTGTTCAGACAGTTGGTGTAATATTCAGGGTTTTAAGTTTGATACGGTCATTCATGGCCAGCCAGTTGACGGCTCTTTTTTGATCAGATATGTGTTGCCCTTTGGGAATGCCTAATGCTGTTCTAAGGGCGTTGTTCTGCAATGTTTGGAGTTTGTTGGTGTTGTGTTTGCTGGTGCCCAGGTACAGTGTGTTGCAGTAGTCTAATTTGGAGAGTATGAGGGCTCGCCCTATGGTGGTGCAGCTGTCTGTGGACAGGTATGGTTTACAGGCATGAATAAGTTTGCAGGTGTAACTAGTTGCTGAGGCAGTCGCATTAACTTGCTTGTCGAGTGTAAGGGGTGAATCACGGTAAAAACCTAAGGTTTTAACTTCCTTGGCTACCTTGATTGTAATGCCATCTATGGTAATGGACTTGTATAGATGGGATAATTTGTTAAGTTTACTGGTGGACCCGATGATTAAGAGCTCGGTCTTGTCGTCGTTAAGACATAGGCCATGTGTGGCCATCCATGTTTGGATGATTTGGTAGATTTTATTTATGAGGCTGGTGTCATTGTTAAAGTCTCCTTGGATTGGGATAAGAATTTGGGTGTCATCAGCGTAGTTGGTATATGAAACCCCTAGTTTGTCCAAAATATCAAAGAGAGGCTTTGTAAAAATGTTATACAAAGTGGGGGAGACACATGACCCTTGAGGGACTCCACAAGTGATAGGGACTGGATCTGCTGCTGATGTTGGTGAGAAGACTCTTATAGTTCTCTTATCCAAAAAAGAGTTTATCCACGCTGTGGCTTTTGAGGAGAAGTTGGCAGCCGATTTGAGGTGGTTACAGAGTACCTTATGATCTACCAGGTCGAATGCAGCTGATAGGTCTAAGAGTAAGAGAATAGAAATGTCTCCTCTGTCTTTGCGCTCATCTAGTTGGTTTTGAGATCAAGGAGTGCCGTTTTGGTTCCATGTCTGGGATGAATGTATGAACGGTATTTGTATAGTGAAAACCAATCTAGGAAGTAGTGGACCATTGTGAAGATTTAAATACACAGTTTACAAGAGGGACAACACATTATTGCAGTCTTTTAAGATGGCGGGTAAGTATGTACAGGTGTAGATACTTTAGGGTCCCTTACTATAATAAAATGTAGGCTATATTTTTAGAGGTGTTTTTGTGCATGCTCCTTGCATACAGTGATTGTTTGGATTTCAAAATAATATTTATGGAAGCATTGTTTGACCGCCCAATCCCTCTATGTTCTAGATTGCCTTGAACATATTTCAAGCAAAGCATTTAAATGAATAACTTAATGTATAAAGGGAACTTAAGACTCCATCTTCTCCAATGGCTAATTTGGTTTCAAGGTATCCCAGCACTCTCACGTACCAGAATTACTGGCGAACCCAGTCAGGGCTGGTAGTCACACTCTTGCTCCTCCAACAGTACCCTTCCCGATGCTGACTTCTGTCCAGACTCTGTTTCTTGATCTCATTACAATTAAAACCCCTACACCAGTTTAATTGCTGGCACCTCTCAATGCTTTGGAGGGGGGCAGTTAAAGCCATATCAGTAGGGTCTGGGATCTAGCTAAGAAAGCGCAGGGAGAAGAACTCCCAGCAGCCACTGAAATTGACAATGCATCCCAGGGAATGCCACTCTCATTGTTAACCACAGATGTTGCAGTCGCCAGAGTGATTTAAATATTGTTGGGATGCACTGTTTAGCTCATTCCCAAGATAAATCCCTTTTCCGTCCCCCAGGAGAGAAGCTGAGGCCAGAGGCACCCACAGTGCACACATAAATGCTAATTGTATCCAGCTGCAGCCCCTGAATGTGGTGGGAATGGAATGTTAGCTGTGGGGAGGATAGGTAGGGAGGAGCCCCTAGTAGGACAAATTCATGAGACTAGGGCATGAGGATCTGTGATGCTAATAGGCCAGGCAAAGATTTAGAGCACTACTACCCTCCCCCAAGGAGCAGTCATCCCATTTCAATTACAAGGAGATGCATAAGCAAAAGCAAATAAATCCTTGAAATTCAGTGTCAAGAGAGGTGCACTGGTCATGTCATTACTGGGCACATGGGATGTGAAGGAGATAAGGTGGGAGCAATGTCTGGAAAATTCTGTGATTTGAGATAGGAGGAGAAAAGGTGATGCCAATAAAGTCAGTACAAGGTTGGGAGTGCAGCTTGTGCGCGCTGCAGTGTCTGGTATCATGAGAAGGCCCATTGTCCTAACAAAGCAGAGTTGGCCTTGCCAGTTTTACTTTGAATGCGACTGGATCGGAGGGGTGCACATCACTTGACGGTCATGATTTATTATTGTAACAATTTATTTGTTAGCCAATCCTGTACCTGCATTTACTAGTGATGATGTAGTGGATAGGGGAATGGGTTTAGATAGTTGTGGCCAATCGGTCCACGGAATATAGGGAGTATTAGCATTTTCTATAGGTGGTAGCCAACGAGGATGGTGTGATAAAATTGTAACCTATGTATGCTGATTTGTGGTTTTCCAATGTATAACCTGTAACTTCTTGGGGCTTGACAAGCTCTGTGTCAGTTTGTCTCTTTGGGACCATCTGAGAACTTTTTGTATGTAATAAACATTGTTTTCCCTTGCAAAACAGTGCATTGATCATTTGGTCTCTTGGATTATTTTAACTGCTCTGGTTTTGGGATACAATTCTCTTTACAAATGTTTGACCCTCACATAATCCCAGACTGTCTGTGAGGTCAGGGGTGTCCGAGATGTGCATCAGCGGCGTGGCGCAGATCTGCAATGACCAGTCCCTTGTGCATGACTTGAAGAGTTTCATAGGTGCCATGTTGCCAGAAGGCCTTTCTGCTCTTTGGGCCAGGGCGCTGCTCCCATTTGTGCAGGCTGTTGATGGGACCACTTATCAGAGGAGCTTGGGAGAACATATAGATGCAAGTGCACCGTTGTAGGAGAAAACAACCAGAGGAGGATGTGTGTGGAGAGAGGTGATTGTGAATGTGTAGATTGTAAAAGACCACGTGGTAATATATATCATTTTTATATTGAGGTGCCCAGCAGGATCTCTGTTGAGAGGAAAGGTGACATCATAACATAGTGTGAGAATACTGTGAGGAAAAGAGAATAGAAAGGAAACAGGATCTCCTCCATTGCAGAGGAAAGGTAGCACTGCAAGTAATGTTGAGGCCCAGCATATGCAGGCCCTGGGATCCTTCCACTCTGCAAAAGGGATTGTGAGTAGGGGAAATTCCCTCATCCGAGGCAAGGAGATAGAGGAAGGGTCTAAAACATTGTGTAAATAAGTGTGATTTTGTTATGTAGGCCCATTTTATAGCACACCTGGGATCCGTTCAGCTGGCATAATGGGCAATAAGGAGGTAATTTCTCTCGAAGAGGAGGCTGAGGAAGGGTTTAAAGCAGCGTGTATGTAATTGTGTTTTTTTGAATTGTGATTCAAGGTGTTTATGGAATTGGTATAGTATGGAGTTGCGGGTGTTGAGTTGTGTGAAGTGAGGTCTGAAGTAATACGTCTGGGGGTAGTGAGAAGAATGGTGGGGTGGGGTAGATCGGTGCTGCTGGATCTGTGTCTAGGAAATAAAAGATATTATGAGTGCAGAATCAGACGTAGCTATGAGAACCCTTACCCCACTCAAATACATGTATACTGTGCTTCCGGTGTACTGGAAAAAAGAATGAAGTACCATTGCGAGTGGTTTGCTGACACAAGAGGAGGGATGTGTAAACTCTGACCCAAAGAAGGAGCAAATAATAGCGAGGTAATGAGCCATATGTATACTTATTTAGCCACAAAATATATGGGGAGAACGTTGAAGAATAGGCACTGCATTATTGAGCTTTGAAGAATGGTTGAGGATTCGGAAGATGTCCACAAGACCCTAAATGGAGAGAAAGTATAACACCAATGCCCTGTATCCCCCCTAACCTTGTGTAATCCCTGCATCCTGTGATACACCTAAAACTGCCACAGAATGTTATGCAATGAAAGCAGTAGCAGGTTATACCCCAAGTATGTGCCCCATGCAGCCATGCAACAGGAAGTCCACACCACCTATGAAAATGTCCCACAGCCTTCAGCAGCGAATGCTTCACGTGACCCATTAGTACTGGAGACTGAGGACAGAGCACAGAGAGACTTAGAAAGAGTGCTTCCAAGGATAGAGGCAGAGCTTGCATGTGTAATGCTTGAACGGGGAGAAAGACGAAGAGCACCAATAGGTATTTAGAAATGGAGAGCCGGTGACATTTTATTTTGAATTGACAGTACTGCGATTAAGAACGTACATGTTGCAATGAAGGATAATGGCTGTGTTAGGCAAAGTTTGCATGCAGTACCCCCTGGGACCACCTATGACTACAGGTGTAAGCACAGTTTTTGGTAGTGAGCTGAGCAGCCAGGCTTATCTCAAGAGGGAATGTGAGCTTGTAATGAGGTTACACAGAGGTCTACAATTACAAGTATTCAAATAGACACTAACACTCAAGGTTTATTGGTAAAACACTTGTTAATTCATTACACAGTCAGTTAGAAAGCATTCACTGAAATGAGGCAATCAATATCACACAAAGGAATTCTACAATACTTCACACTATCCGGTTCTGAAACATTTAGGCAATTTTGAAGGAGGATCAAAATGGCATTCAGAGCATTTGAAGTAGGAGCAAAAAGGCATAAATTAGAAAAACGAATAGTAGAGTTACTTTAAAACAGTGCAAATAGTTTGAGTTCACCAGAGGAGTTGGTCCAATGCAATAGGTAGACCAAAGTCAATGGGTTAGTGTCTTGTATAGGTAAAAACGATTCTGGTAGATAAACGGAAAAGTCTTTGCCACGGGTCTCGGAAGTAGTTCTCAGAAGAAAGAGTTATATATCGGGTCACAAGCTGACTAGGCCTGCAAGTTGCCAAAGTTACATGCACTTTTGCAGTGAGAGGTATGTTCTCTGGGTCGGGTTTTCACAGTACCTTATATTGAAGAAAAAGATGCAGCTGAAGACTTCTGTTCCTGGCAGTTCCTGCAGATCTCGCTGTTCCTAAGCCTCAGTCATGGGGACAAGAGGGAGGACGCCATGGTACTCCTGCACTGCACGGGGACTGGCCACAAAGCTGGCAAACTGGCAATTCTTCGATTATGGTAGCTATCTTCAAGCATACACACTGGTGTCCTTCTCTCTGGCTATTCGGTTTCCTTCAGCACTCTGAGGAAAATACAACCAGCTCCGAGAATGGTATCCAGGTGGCTTACGAGTTGATTGGTCCCACCAACTCAAAGGAAGAAGTCGTCCTTGAAGGGCTTCTCTGTCGAGTTGAACTTGGTGATTTGGACCTGCAGCAGGGCTTCACCGGGCAAACCAATGGTCCAGGAGTTGCAGCAACCGTCCTCTTCCAGCTCGTCTTCGGTTCTTTCATTCCAGTGCCTTCCGAGCCAAGAGACTCGCCTTTTAAAAGGTTTTCTCCCATTCATTCCAGCCTAGCTGCCAGTCAGCCAGCAGGGTGGCTGTCCTTGCCGGACAGTCAGCCAAAGGGTAAATAAAGGGGTAGACCTGCACTCAAGTCCCTTATCCTTCAGGTATACTATACAGATATTCAAAATTGGATCAGTAGAATGGGATGACACTAACTAAATTTCAATACATATCAAATTTTATTCAGTAAACTCATGACAAGGAAAATTCATCTTAATATCATAAAAATCGAAAAAAAGAGCAGTCAATTCATACCAACAATCATAACCACATACAGAACTCATTCAGACATTCAAATATAAAAACAACCAAGTGTTTAGTACATCAATAAGCATTGGAAATATTGTTACACCAAATCTTTTTAGTTATCACATCAAACAGTGACCCAGTCCATAATATAAGGTGACGTTGTGTATCTGATGCCAAATTTGACCAGATATCTCTCACAGAAAAGCGTCGACACGTGTTTCGGTCGGAGACCTTCTTCAGGACATAGGGCTTGGAGTAAATGCTCCACCCTGTTCTCAACGTGTGTGGGCCAGTAGTAAATCTAAAAAAGTAATGATAAAAACCATAGTGTCATCCTTATTTCTTAAAGTCGGTGACTAATAATGTCACAATGTGTTCAAATTCAATAAACACATAGGCCCCTACTCACTACCAAATTCCAACTTAAGGGAAGGTGAACGGGACAGCGGAAATTAATCCTCCACTGGCATCAGTGTGTATGCTGTACCTGTGGAACCAACAGAAACACCACTCAGCATTCTTGGAAAAATTGAATACTCAGTGTGCATATATATGGCCATACATAATATATATTAAAAATACGGCTTAGACCACTTACAAGCACCCATGGTGCAGCTTGGAGATCTTTCAAAGGATGCGACCACCAAGGGACCCTCCTAGGGCCCGCATAATGTTAGCCAGATCTTCCCAATATCTATTGGTCACTAGGCCATTCACGAGACTACAAAAGAAACACACAATGACAACTGTGTGAGGATTTTTCACCTCATGTAACAATTACAGCATATATGTGGCGATTAAAAAACACACACGACCACTACCGCCGTGTGTGCAAATGCATAAGCATTAGAAAATATACACCTGTAAAACTAATCAGGCAATGCAAAATCTCGCCATAGCCAACTCCTCACCAAGTGAACACCCATAATGTGTAGACTATATGTATGACATATATAAAACCAGTGATACCGAAGATACAACTCACAGGTATGCGCGTATAACAAACAGCCTCTTTTTCCATGTATCGTGCCGCATTAGAGAAAGTGTAATAAGTGTAACAAAATAAATTAAAATTAAAAACAAACGGAACGGCGCTCAGTAATATGCGGCGCTGCTCAGAGCAATCCTAATGCCACACTACAAAAACCACGCTCTCACAGGGGGGAACGCTTAACTTGAATGGAAAACGTGCAGCCCCTTTTGTGGGAAAATTTGCACAGCCGGTACCGTGTTCACTCACTCGACACCAGCAAAAACATAGCAAAAAGTCAATGCGGGCTAAACATAGTCAAAGGACTATCTTTTAAAAGGTGCTGGAAACACCAAAAAAGGACTAACCACTAGAGCATTGGAATCAGCAGAAAACACAGTGTGTAAAGGCACACGGCGAGACAAACACCCGTGCGTCGCTCAAATAGAATTAAATAACATGAGCCGGAGCTTGGGACATGAATTATTGCGCGGCCATTAGAAAGACATACTGAGGGTGCCAGAGAGATGAATAAATGGAAGAAGGACCAAAAACACAATCGCTTGTCAAAAAGCTGCATATTAAGGGCCTTAAATTTAGACATGTTTAGCTTTACTCCCTGATTTCAGGAACTGGGTCCACGGGCCTGTATAACAGTACGGACACACACAGCAATTTGCTTTATACATCGCAATGGAATTGGATACATCTGATAATCGTTAACAGGGTCTTTTGTAGATTATATGGGACAAACCCAGATGTCGTATACCACCCTTGATAAATATAGACATAAAAATGCCAATATATTATATCATTAAGCACGAATGGACATATATCTACTACTGGCTTAATTGTATATTTACATATATATCAACAGCCCCCTCTCCCACCTATCCCATGGTGCATCCAGACAGCCACGCGACCCGCGACCTGGCTGCAACAAGAAGCCCACATCACGGCCTGATCTGCCTGCATCAGCTGCACGCAGGCACAGCAGACCCCCTTTCTGCCGCCTGTAAAGTCCTCCGACATTTCAGCACACTCGTGACCTGGCCCGCCTCGGCCGGCCCCTCTAAATGGCGGCCTAGCGCTTTGTTTACCGTTGCCTAGCAACGCTCCCCGTTCGGCGCAAAGCACGCAGAATATCCGCCGACAGGCGGAAGCCGACCCCGTGAGCAAAGGCCCACGGGAGATAAGGCCCTGTTTGCCCCTGGATCCCCCACAACAGCTGGAGCGCCCAGGAGGGCAGGAGCCCCCTCTCCCACCTATCCCACGGTGCATCCAGACAGCCACGCGACCTGCGATCTGGCTGCAACAAGAAGCCCACATCATGGCCTGATCTGCCTGCATCAGCTGCACGCAGGCACAGCAGACCCACTTTCTGCCGCCTGTAACGTCCTCCGACATCTCGGCACACTCGCTGCCTGGCCCGCCTCGGCCGGCCCCTCTAAATGGCAGCCTAGCGCTTTGTTTACCATTGCCTAGCAATGCTCCCCGTTCAGCGCAAAGCACGCAAAATATCCACCGGCAGGCGGAAGCCGGCCCCGGGTGCAAAGGCCCACGGGAGATAAGGCCCTGTTTGCCCCTGGATCCCCCACAACAGCCGGAGCGCCCAGGAGGGCAGGAGCCCCCTCTCCCACCTATCTCACGGTGCATCCAGACAGCCACGCGACCCGCGACCTGGCTGCAACAAGAAGCCCACATCACGGCCTGATCTGCCTGCATCAGCTGCACGCAGGCACAGCAGACCCCCTTTCTGCCGCCTGTAACGTCCTCCGACATCTCGGCACACTCGCTGCCTGGCCCGCCTCAGCCGGCCCCTCTAAATGGCGGCCTAGCGCTTTGTTTACCGTTGCCTAGCAACGCTCCCCGTTCGGCGCAAAGCACGCAGAATATCCACCGGCAGGCGGAAGCCGGCCCTGTGAGCAAAGGCCCACGGGAGATAAGGCCCTGTTTGCCCCTGGATCCCCCACAACAGCCGGAGCGCCCAGGAGGGCAGGAGCCCCCTCTCCCACCTATCCCACGGTGCATCCAGACAGCCACGCGACCCGCGACCTGGCTGCAACAAGAAGCCCACATCACAGCCTGATCTTCCTGCATCAGCTGCACGCAGGCACGGCAGACCCCCTTTCTGCCGCCTGTAACGTCCTCCGACATCTCGGCACACTTGCTGCCTGGCCCGCCTCGCCCGGCCCCTCTAAATGGCGGCCTAGCGCTTTGTTTACCGTTGCCTAGCAACGCTCCCCGTTCGGCGCAAAGCACGCAGAATATCCGCCGGCAGGCGGAAGCCGGCCCCGTGAGCAAAGGCCCACGGGAGATAAGGCCCTGTTTGCCCCTGTTTGCCACGGGTCGCCTTGTTGCCGGACGCTTCACAAAGGTAATTACTAATGAGCAACTTTGAAGTCTTTGCAACCGCCATTCCTACCTCGTGACTATCTGCTCACCATTGCTCAGAAAATGCTTTGTACCTCTCTATACGAACCACATCCTGGATCTAGTATCATATCTCTTACACTGCCTCACAGTCAGTGCCAGATGTGAATAGTGGATTCATACCTGATAGTGCCTCTGCGCACCCTATGGAAAGTACATTTAACATATCCCATGTAAGTGATTGCTTTAGCATACTATGATAAGTTCATAGCGCCTATCCTAGGTTGTTTTGTCTTGTTTATGATACGCCATGCCTTAGCTGTTCACTGTGGTACACTCACCTTGGCTGAACTTTACACTGCCTTGCCTAATTGCATTAACAACCTAACTTTGCACACCCCTCAGCCTGGTGTATACTGCTCTTTGCTTTAGCTAATGTGCCTGATATTTGAATCTAGCTGCGCTGTATTTTGCACTGCATTCCCTGATGTGCCTGATATTTGAATCTAGCTGCGCTGTATTTTTCACTGCATTCCCTGATGTGCCTGATATTTGAATCTAGCTGCGCTGTATTTTGCACTGCATTCCCTGATGTGTCTGATATTTGAATCTTGCTGCGCTGTATTTTGCACTGCATTCCCTGATGTGCCTGATATTTGAATCTAGCTGCGCTGTATTTTGCACTGCACTCCCTGATGTGCCTGATATTCGAATCTAGCAGCGCTGTATTTTGCACTGCATTCCCTGATGTGCCTGATATTTGAATCTAGCTGCGCTGTATTTTGCACTGCATTCCCTGATGTGCCTGATATTTGAATCTAGCTGCGCTGTATTCTGCATATTTGAATCTAGGGGCACTCAGACTGCTGTATATTGTGAAATGCCACCTGGTCTATCTACATCCTGCCACCTTAAAACTTGTCAATGCCTGTTAGCCTCAGTGAGCCCGCCTATGCCTAGCCTTCTTAAAATACACTGAAATATCTCAATTTTGTACCTAGCCAGTCAGACGATCCTAGCTTGACGGCACTAAGCATTCTTACGTGCACCTGAATTCCAAACCGCACCTGGCTTGTTTGTCGCTTCCAGGCTGCTCGCTTTTAACCAGTTAGCATGTACTCCCTAAATCTAGTGAAACAAACTATTGCTGCCAACCTTAGGATAGCTAAGATACCTCGCCTCATCACCTCCGCCATCATATTAGTAGCATTATCACTTAGCCTAGCTACTAAAGTTAGCATACTGTCCCACAGCACCAGGCCACTCCCTACCCACCACCCATACCACACCATGCCGATATCACAACAAATCATAACACCTATAGTGAACCAATATCAGAAAGATACTATCTTACAAAGGCCTTGTAGTACCGCAGACAGAAACCTTAAACTTCGCGCACGCCTACTTAAATTGTACCAGCTAAGAAAATTGAACAACTCAATCTCCCAAAAAAAAAACACCTACTGTCGAAGCCAATTATAGAATATACCAGGAAAGATAGCAATCCCAAAAAACTCACACAAAGCTGTTCCAAATCCATCACCACTGCTAGTCTCAGTACCACGAACCCCAAACCTGAAAGTCACAAACATCATCTCAAAGGTGCGCTCATTAACGCTGGGTCGCTAGTAGCACATGCAACAGAGATTTCAGACATCATTCTCGCAGACAATCTCGATTTCCTGGCTATCTCAGAATCGTGGCTTCATGATGCAGCAGGCCCTGCCCTATCATTAGCAGTTCCAGACAATTATACCATCTTACGAGCAGACAGACACACCTCTCGAGATGGGGGCCTAGCTATCATAGCCAAGCTTAGTCTTGACATGAGAATTACCACAACCCCTATTTCGAAATCTTGCGAATGCCTTGCGGTCAAAATTGCCACCGCTAACTCCCAAACACTGAACCTCATCCTTATCTATAGACCTCCAGGTCCTACTGGAACCTTCGCTGAGGATCTATCTACAACCATATCCAACAACCTAAAAAGCACCTCCCAAACAATAGTGCTAGGGGACTTCAACCTAGGCTATAATGGCGCTAAGGATATCCAGTCCACAGCTACAGCTCTGATCCTTGAAGAACTGGGTTTCTCCCAGAAAGTTAACCTTCCCACTCGTGACAAAGGCCGCATCCTAGACTGGATAGCGGAACATAACTGTGGAGTAACCATCACAGAGACTGTACCCCAGATCTGGACTGACCACCATCTATTACTATTCACAGTAGCTACGAACTCGGCCACGGCTCAGTCCCCACTTGCCACTCCCATGCCCACGAGGAACAAAAAACTTATGACGGCGGAAAAATTGCTGCCCATCATACTACCACATCTGAACTCGCTCCCAGCGAATACGGATCCAAATGTGCTAGTTGAACAATTTAATGAAACTATCAACACAGCCCTTGACCACATAGCTCCGCTCAAGCTACGTAATAGTAAACCGAAGAAACATCTCAACTCATGGTTCACTCCTCACCTAAAAAAGCTCAGGCTAATCAAAAGAAATCTTGAAACCACCTGGAGACTCTCTCCCTCAGCCGAAAACAAACTCAACCTAGCCAAGGCATCCTCCCAATATAAGAAAGACATCTTACTAGCCAAACAGGAAACGTACAACACCAGAATATCACAATCTAAATCTAGTGTCAGAGAATTGTTCAGCATCCTTAAAGAACTGGAAACTCCTATTGCCCCCCAAGAAAACTGCACCAAGGATAAAATTGGTGCTCCAGCATACAGTCGGCCCTCAACAACAAAGTAGCCAATCTACAAACTAAAATTGCCCTCAAAAAAGCTTCTCTTACACCTCATATCCCACAGACTATAGTTCCACCTCTAAAACCTAAACAAGAATCACGTTTCTGGTTCGCTAAGGTATATACCATTGAGGTAGAAAAAGTTATCTTGGGACTTAAACCATCCAACTGTAAAGGAGATCAATGCCCTGCCCAATTAATCAAGGATGCTGCGAGAGAATTATCGCCATTCATAACCAAACTCATCAACTCATCCTTTACCACAGGCACTGTACCGAATAACCTAAAAGAGTCCTGGGTACTGCCACTCCTAAAGAAGCAAACCCTTGACCCGGCCATTCCTACCAACTTCAGGCCTATCACGACCGTGCCCTTTCTTATAAAAATCTTAGACAAAGTGGCATACATGCAAATACAAAACTTCCTTGAATCCAACCTTTTACTTGGAACACGACAATCCGGATTCCGCCCACAGCATGGGACTGAGACAGCCCTAATCGATCTCAAGGCCCAAATAGATCAATGTAGAGACAATGGCCAAGCAGCCCTTCTCCTACTGCTAGACTTCTCAGCGGCCTTTGATTTAGTCGACCATACAGTATTATGTAGCCACCTAGACTCTGCAGCCCACTTCTCCAAAGAGGCCATAATATGGATCAAGTCTTTCCTGAGTAACAGAACTATGAGAGTCTTCTCTCCCTCAGCCTCAGCAGACCCGATCCCCATAACATGTGGGGTACCGCAGGGATCCTGTGTGTCACCCACCCTCTACAATGTATTCACAAAGCCACTCTTTGACGAAATGGATCATCTTGGTATTGCCTACACCAATTACGCAGACGATACCCAGATCATCCTCCCGCTTTCAGGTGACTGCGTCAGGGATCTGGCTTTAGTGAATAAAATCTACAGCATCGTTCAGGCATGGATGGTCACACACGGCCTATGCCTGAACGATGACAAAACTGAACTCATTATCCTAGGTACCCTGACATACATAACCAAACTCAGCCCGGATTATGCCAATTTCATCATTGATGGGAACAACATAAAAGTAGCGAAGGAAGTGACGATCCTAGGCTTTTACCTAGATGCCACCTTGAACTTTGCTAAACAAGTTAACTCCCTAGCCTCAGCTACCGCATACACATGCAAACTCATCAGAGCGAGCAAACAATTCCTTTCTACAGACAACTGCATCACGCTTGCCAGAGCCCTCATACTTTCCAAACTGGATTATTGCAATGGACTATACATTGGGGCTAATAAACAGACTATTCATAAAATCCAGAACAATGCCCTGAGAGCAGCTCTCAAGATTAGCAGAAAGGAGCATATATCCTCGGTAAGAAGAGAACATAAATGGCTATCCACACAGGATAAAATTCAACTCAAAATTGCCTCCCTCACCCACAAGTGCCTCAACAACAAAGCACCACCATACCTCAAGGATAGGCTACACCCTAGAACCTCGACCAGACCCACAAGAACAGCAAATGCTAACTGACTACAAGTCCCGCGATTTAAACTCGCGACTATAGGAGGACAGAGCTTCCCAGTCAAGGCAGCGCAGCTGTGGAACTCACTACCCCTTGGCATCAGAGAACCCCAGCCCTTTGCGAAATTCAGGCAGAACTTGAGCAATTGGCTGAGAGTAAATGACGCCTAACTAACTTCCCTGTCCTGACTGTTTCCATTGGTAAACTAACTGAAGCTCCACTGGCACCCCTATACCAGACTATCTAAATCAACTTCCTTTTGTACTGGAATGTTCTTGATACCTGTATATTACTACTGTATATATTATTGTATACTATATATTGTATGTATATTACTACTGTATATATTATTGTATACTCCCGATAGTATACCCACACCTGTAAAACTGTATTGGCTCTGGACCTAGTTCCGGCCGTGTATATATATGCCTACTATATACTGTATATTGTATGATACCCTTGTACTGTTACTACTTATTATGTACTTGTAACTAAGCTGAGCATATTCTTGTCCTGTGCGCCCTGATGCCCCAGGGTATGGCGCGCCCTATAAATAATAAACTAAACTAAACTAAACATATACATCATGTAGATAAATACTGTCTTAAAACTTGAGTCAACCAATAGTATGCATATAGATAGAAAACCAATTGTATAACAAGCAAAATGGGCCTAGGTTGTATATAACATTGTGGGTATGTAGCGATCACAGTAGTTCTTAACTGCACAGTATCCCCATTGCTGTGTATCCATTCTGACCCATCGTTTCATATTCCAGATCAGTTTTTTGTAACCAAGTTGTTCCATTCTACTGAAACATTCAGTCCCTTCCGGACTGTATTAAGAGTGTGAATCCATTTCTGTTCAGTGCGATGTAATGTTGTATCAAGATCGCCCCCTCTCATGTTGCTCTTAATGTGTTGGAGTACAAACCACCTCATGTTTGTATCCTTATTCTGCATTCTAACAAAATGTTCAACTAGCGGCTTATCCGCCACTTTATTTCGTATACAGCTCCTATGCTCTGATATATGCTGTCTAACTTCATGTGTGGTCTTACCCAGATATAGAGGTTGACAGGGACAACTGATAATATACACCACATTTTTGGTCAGATAATTGGTATGGCAGTTCATCTTCCAGATTCTTTGACCATATTGAAATTCTCGTTTAGTTTCAGTTAGGGGGCACGCGACACATTTGCCACATTTAAAGTGTCCGACAATGGGCGGCAGACCCCATTGGTCATTGATAGTAGGCTCCCTTGCTGGCTCCCTATAAGTATGGACCAATCTTTGTCTTAAATTTTGGTTTCGTTTAAACGCAAACATGGGTTTTTTCATTAGTGATCCAGGTTGTTTGACTAAATTCCAATGTTTGTTAATGATTCTTTTTACATCCCTGCTGACTGGATTGAATGTAGTTACACACACAAGACGTTCATTCTTGTGTCTTTCTCGTGTGATCAAACAAATCTCACGACTAGTGTTTTCGGCTCTTTTCATTTGATCTTTTACCAACCTTCTTGGATACCCCCTATTTACCAATCTCTCCTTAAGTTGTTCTGTGTGGAGCTTAAACTCATCCTTCTCGGAACAATTTTTCTCAATACGTAAGAACTGACCGTACGGTAAGTTCTGGCGTAAGCTAGCAGGAGGAAAGCTGTTAAAATGTAGTAGGGAGTTCTTATCGGTTGGTTTTTTGAAAAGAGTAGTTGATTCGCAGTCTTTTTAATCAAGAGATCAAGGAAGCTAACCTGACTTTGACTATATGCGATAGTGAATTTTATGTTCGTATCACATTGATTTAGCCATTCATGGAATTCAGTGAGAGATGTAATAGATCCCATCCAAATTAGGAAAACGTCATCGATATACTGATGCCAAAGTTTCAAATGTGCCTTGAGAATAGGATGGTTCATAAGCAGGTTTTGTTGTCCCAGGATAAACTTATCTTCATAGTCAGCCATATATAAATTTACGACATCGGGGGCAAAAGTGGCCCCCATACTGACTCCTTTCACCTGTTTATAAAGTTGTTTTTTAAACAAAAAGACATTTTCGGTCATAGCTAACCTAGTGCACTCTTGGGCAAACTCAGTGGGGGGCAAGTGTGGTCTGGTTCGCTTGTTCAGATAATGACCTAACACATGCAGGCATTCCATCTGTTGAATCGCCGTGTATAGCGACTCGACATCCATGGTAACAAGGATATCTCCTTCTTCAATTTCAATATCATTAATGATATTAATCATGTGGGTCGAATCTTTCACATTTGACAGCATCTCCTGCACAAATGGTTTTAAGAAAAACTCGGCGTAAACAGACAGCGGTTCCAGCAGTGAGTCAATAGCCGACACAATGGGTCTGCCTGGGGGCTTAGTGGAATTCTTATGAGTTTTCGGAAGTATGTAAAAGGCCGCCCTCTTAGATCCAGTTTTATTCAGAAAATGACCTTCTTCAATACTGATCGACTGTTCATTCACTGCATGGTCAGTCAGACTCTTTATTTCATCTTGTATTCATGCTGTAGGATCCCTCTCAAGTTTTTTATAGGACTTTCTGTCACCCAACAATCGCATACATTCTGCTTCGTACGTCTTTCTAAATGCCGCGCAATAATTCATGTCCCAAGCTCCGGCTCATGTTATTTAATTCTATATGAGCGACGCACGGGTGTTTGTCTCGCGGTGTGCCTTTAAGACACTGTGTTTTCTGCTGATTCCAATGCTCTAGTGGTTAGTCGCATTGACTTTTTGCTATGTTTTTGCTGGTGTCGAGTGAGTGAACACGGTATCTACCGGCTGTGCAAATTTTCCCACAAAGAGGGCTGCACGTTTTCCATTCAAGGTAAGCGTTCCCCCCTGTGAGAGCGTGGTTTTTGTAGTGTGGCATTAGGATTGCTCTGAGGAGCGCTGCATATTAGTGAGCGGCGTTCCGTTTGTTTTTAATTTTAATTTATTTTGTTACACTTATTACAATTTTCTCTAATGCGGCACGATACATGGAAAAAGAGGCCGTTTGTTATACGCGCATACCTGCGTTAAGTGTGTACATGGTGTAGTGGGCATTATGTGAGTGGTATCTTCGGTATCACTGGTTTTATATATGTCATACATATAGTCTACACACTATGGGTGTTCACTTGGTGAGGAGTTGGCTATGGCGAGATTTTGCATTGCCTGATTAGTTTTACAGGTGTACATTTTCTAATGCGTATGCATTTTCACACACGGCTGTAGTGGTCGCGTGCGTTTTTTAATCGCCACATACATGCTGTAATTGTTACATGAGGTGAAAAATCCTCACACAGTTGTCATTGTGTGTTTCTTTTGTAGTCTCGTGAACGGCCTAGTGACCAATAGACATTGGTAGTGAGTAGGGGCCTATGTGTTTATTGAATTTGAAAACATTGTGACATTATTAGTCACCGACTCTAAGAAATAAGGATGACACCATGGTTTTTATCATTACTTTTTTAGATTTACTACTGGCCCACACACGTCGAGAACAGGGTGGAGCATTTACTCCAAGCCCTGCGTCCTGAAGAAGGTCTCCGACCGAAACACGTGTCGACGCTTTTCTGTGAGAGATATCTGGTCAAATTTGGCATCAGATACACAACGACACCTGATATTATGGACTGGGTCACTGCTTGATGTGATAACTGAAAAGCTTTGGTGTAACAATATTTCCAATGCTTATTGATGTACTAGACACTTGGGTGTTTTTATATTTGAATGTCTGAATGAGTTATGTATGTGGTTATGATTGTTGGTATGAATTGACTGCTCTTTTATCGATTTTTATGATATTAAGATGAATTTTCCTTGTCATGAGTTTACTGAATAAAATTTGATATGCATTGAAATTTTGTTAGTGTCATCCCATTCTACTGATCCAATTTTGGATATCCGGACATTCAGCCAGCCAATGACGCCAGAGTGCATTTGGTTCTCCTACGAGACTAAGCACAGGGCGTTTCGGGCACCTCCCTCACTTCCTGCCCACCCCAGACACTCAGGCGTCAGAGGCAGTCTTCAGTCCTGAAGCCCGCCAAAGGCATAGGAACAAAGGGATCAAACCTAGTTTGGCGCACAGAGACAAACTCTAGAAGGACCTTTCCAAAGAGAAATGGCAAGAAAGAAGACCGGCACCCGTTTAAAGAAAGGAGGCTCACACACCATCTTGAAAAACATGGCTCCAGCGATTTAACGCTACCGGCATTCGCGGTCAGGAAAAATCATGGTAGTTTGTTGTAAAACCACTGCCACCAACCAATTTGATAGGAAAGGGTAGCATTTGACTGCTACATGAGTTTCCAGACATAGTGGATACTAGGTAACCCCTCCAGCACTCTATTGTAAGATAGTGTGTGCAGGGTCTAGGAATTTAAAAAAACTAGCAAAGTCAATTTAACTTTTCTTTCTCTGGGAAACAGTAGTTTATCCCAGAGAAGGTATTTAAACCTTGGGACAGCCTGAAAAGGCTTCCCTGTGCCACTGCACTGAGGGTGCTGTGTAACACACATGAAAAGATGATGCCTATGGAGTTGTCTAAAACTCCATAAAAAAGGAAAGAAACACAGAAAACACATTAAAATGAAAAGTTCAAAGTCCCAAAGGTCAGCAAAAGAGCTGCGGGTCTCTAAGGTAGAGAGGAATTAGCACATTCAGGAGAATTCTTCCTGACACTCGTCCCCCACCAGTCTAAGGGACAGGAGGATCTAATCCCCACCAGGATGGATCTCCTGTTGCAAGTCGGTTAAGTGGCCAGCTGAGTACACCAGCAACCTTTTGTAACCCTTGCTATGGCACTTTCTATCAGTGGTTTTCATTTGTAAGCTATATGACCTACAACCCCTGTTTGGTACATCTCTTTTATTTAAGGTATAGGGGATCTGATCTAACAGACCCTCAGAAGTTGTAACAACCTCTGAACCTACCATAGGCTTTTTCAAGGGGTCCTTCAACCTAGAGCGACCTCCGTGGTTCTTCACCACCTCTATCACAAGAGCAGGTTGGGACTCAGGTATCTTGGTTGGAGGGGCTGTGGTCAAGCAAGGTGCATGCTTCCACTTCCTCTGAGATCTCAGTTTACCTGGTTTAGAAGTTTCCCTCCTAACACTAGGATTTATACTGGAATCTTCAGTAGAAGATCCAATATTCTTAAGACTTTACAACTGGATGGGCTATGATGGAGCTTGGTTGGGACACCCATTTCCTTACTATTCTAGCCTCATATTTGCCTTGGTTAGAGGTCACCTTACTAACACAAGGACTGACAGTGGGGGTCTCTGTAGGGGTTCCCACAGGCTCAAAGTGGTCTCTTAAGGTTGCCTCTCTAGCCAATTTGGTGCAGTTCTGATTCTTCTCACTGGGAGGCCTGGCAGTACTGGACATTATTCCTAGAGCTTTTAAGTCATTCCCCAAAAGGACTCTCCCAGGCACATCATTCTGAACACTAACAGGAATCATCACTGCCATATTGTTACACCGAATAAGAGCTGGTAGAAATTGAACCAATTGGACAGGGCCTCCAGCAAATCTAGTGGGACCTTTGGGTCCCTTAGCAACATCCTCAGGCATGAAAAAGCTTTCACCCACAACTGTTCTGCTGGCCCCAGTGTCTCTCATGGTAGGGGTGCCCTGGCCATTTACAAGAAAATTGTCCATATAATACCCTTTGGAGTTTTCTGCAATGGAGTCATACACATCCATATTCTGTTTCTTACCCAGACCCATGGACTCTAAAGATTCAGTGGCTTGAAAACCCAAGGGTTCTTCAGCCAATATGTGAAAGTGGGCACTAGCCATATGTACCTCTTCCTCTGGGGAGAAGGCTACGGAGGCAGTGCTGACCCCTCAGGTTTACCCTGGCATCTGGGGGGATCTCCTTTCAAGTGGTCTACAGACCCACAGACATAGCATTTACCAAATGCTCTCTGGAATGGGGGTTTCTGCTGACCTCCCTCTGGTTGGGCACCAGAGGATTCACTAGACCTACCAGGTTTCCCAGGGGCTCTACACTTCTGTGGTTTGGGGGCCTCTTCTTGTTGGTTGGAACTAGAGTTATTTCTATTCTCACCTTGGTGCTGCTTCCCCTCATCCTTTTTATAAGTGGCCCCAGAATCCTTATGAGTGACCCTGTTGGCTATTCATGATCAGCTGCTCTTGCTAACTTTTTGAGATCAATCTCATTTGAGTCAGCCAAGTGCTGTCTCAGCTTAGGAGAGCAGGCATCAAAAATAGATTCTAACAAAAATAGATTTTCCATTCCTTCAAAAGTGTTAACTCTGTAACCCTTTACCCAACCATCTAGATTCTTCAAACATTCACACACCCAGGTAGCCCAAGGGGTACCATCATGCTTTCTGAGGGTCCTAAACCTCTTAAGGTTCTGGGAAGGAGTTCTCCCAAATCTATCTATCAAAGCTAGCTTCACATTTTCATACTCCAATCTTTCAAGTTCCCCACCTCCATTGCATCATCAGTTGCAACCTGGCGGAGCCTATACAAAAGCCAAGGAATCAGCTGATTCCCTGTAAAACCCTGAATCCCATACTTATATTCAAAAGCAGCCAACCAATCCAAAATATCAAGTTCCACCTCATACATACTCAAAGCTTCCTTAGGCATGCAAGGTCTCTTAGGACTGGAAGACCTAGAAGATTCTGGGAGAGAACCATTTTCAAGAGACAATTTCTTTATTTCAAGAGCATGATGCATTTGCATTACTCTGAGTTTGATTTCTTGATGTTTACTTTCAGTTTGCATTTGGAGCCTTTTGAACTCTAACTCAAGTCTCATATTTTCAAGAGAGACGCATTCTGGACTCAGTACTGGACCTGGTAGGGTCCCTGTGGCTAAAGATTGAGGCCTACGAGCAGATAGAGATGCAGTGAGCTCACATCCTGAGACTCCTCTGACTCTTCTGGCTGCTCAATAACATTAGAGCTAGACTCTACATCATCATCTTCCTCATCAACATTATCCACATTTTCTGAGAGATTAGGGGTGACAGCCCAATTTCCCATACTTTGATGTTCCAACAATATTTCAATTAATTCATTTTTCTTTCCTTTGACAGGGAGGTTCCTGACCTTACACATTTCTTTCAGTTGATCTACTGTTAAAATGATCAGGGCCTCCTGTTTGTAGTTATCCATATTAGGCATGATAAAATTGCTTTTCTAGTGTTGCTTAGCCTTGTGAAGGTTACTATTTGAACAAAAGTAAAGCAGAACTCTCAATGTGACAACTCTACAATGTATCCCACCGCTGCCACCAGTGTTAGGCAATGTTTGTATGCAGTACCCTCTGGGACCACTACACACAACTATGACTACAGGTGTAAGCAAACCCAACCTTTGGTATAAGTCTGTACCCCACAGTTTTCGGTAGCGAGCTGAGCAGCCAGGCTTATCTCAAGAGGCAATGTGAGCTTGTAAAGAGGTTACACAGAGGTCTACAATTACAAGTATTCAAATAGGCACTTACACTCAAGGTTTCTTTGTAAAACACTTATTAATTGGTTACACAGTCAGTTGGAAAACATTCACTCAAAGGAGGCAATCAATATCACACAAAAATATCCTACAATACTTCAAAGTCAATTGGCTAGTATCTTGTATAGGTAAAAACGGTTCTGGTAGATAAACGGAAAATACTTTGCCACTGGTCTCGGAAGTAGTTCTCAGAAGAAAGAGTTATATGTCGGGTCACAAGCTGACTAGGCCTGCAAGTTGCCAAAGTTACACGCAGTTTTGCAGTGAGAGGTAAATTCTCTTGGTCGGGTGTACACAGTACCTTATGTTGAAGAAAAAGAAATGAAAAGTTCAAAGTCCCAAAGCTCAGCAAAAGAGGTGGGGGTCTCTAAGGTAGAGAGGAATTAGCACATTTATGAGAATTCTTCCTAACAGGCTGCAATGATGTGAGGGACTTAGAGGTACTACCATGTAAGGGCAGTTTAGATTAAGTGTCAGTTAGATCAGATACTCAGGAGTGACAGAAGATGAGAAATGGGGAACAGATGAAGAACAGGGAGAAGAGATGCCACCAAGGGTGACACCAAGGGTAGACGGTTTGTATGGTCCAAGACTCAGAGTTATATCTGGCCGCACATCGGTGGTGGACGGGATGCAAGGTGGGAGAATGTTACTGGATAAGCTGGTAGAAACACAGCTTCGTACCTGCTTCCCAAAAGGAACCCAGGCCCAGACAGACAGCAAGTTGAACTGTGGTTTATTACAGCCAACACCAACAGGCATCAGTACAAGGAAAGAAGAACAATACGTGAACTTCTCAGTGTTCCCTTGCTCGCAGGCCAGTTTTGATGGCACATTATGCCACACTGATGTCATGACCTGGCCCCTTCTCCAGCAAATCTATCATCGCCTGGGATTGGGCATTGACTGGTAGTCCACTTAAGGTGGACCCTATACATGTTAGTTCACTGGCTCTCCCACACAGCAGCCCCTCTGAGTAGCTGGTAAGTTGTTAATGAGGGTGCGCGCCGGGTTCAAATGCGGCGCGGCCCTAGGACAGATGTTCTAACCTTGTCTTTCTTCTTCTTCATAGGGTCCGAGTTCGTGGATGCGGAGTGCGGTGCTGCGGCGTCGGGATCAAGATCACTGGATGTCAGGAGATGAGTCTGCAGATGAAGCGATGAAGCACCGGTTTCCTGGAGGTGAGTATGCAGGAGAACGGCTGGTTTCAAAGGTAAGTAAACTGGTCCAAGCAGCGGTGAGCGTCACGTTGCACGTGAGTGCACAGTAATGTAAAGCACCGGCCTTAAGGATAGGGCAGCTTATATAGCTGAGCTTCTGAAGCCATGCCCACTAGGTTAAGCCTGCCTGCCACACCCTGCCACACTCGATGAGTCAGCACATGAAGACCAGGCCTAGGGAGCCACACCCGATGAGTCAGCATATGAGGATTTTCTCTGGAATAAAGGCGTTCAGCTCCTGTAAAATAAAAGCACTCCTGCACTGAAATAAAGTAAAAGCACTCCTGCACTGAAATAAAGTGTTCCTGCTCACATCTCTATATGAGCCTGGTGCCAAAGGTGCCAGGACTGAGTCCAGCCAGGGCCCCTGTGTTCATGGGTCCCAAAGAGACATAGGTGAGTCAAGGTACCCATTGCCTCCATCAATAGATGGTGTGGTTTTTGGGTTCTGGGGCCTGTGGCCATGACAGTACCCTCACCAATGCCCGAACCATAGGACCCCACGCCTTTGAGATACATGATCTCATTACTGAACAACAATTGGACCTCATAATAGTCACAGAATCCTGACTCCACCAAGTGTCTGGACCTTTGCTAGTCATTGCCATCCCACCAGACTATAGATCTAACATGCATGGAGGCGGTGTAGCCATTATAGCTAAGACTAACTTACAATTAAGATCATCCCCCATCAAAAACCCTAAAGGTTACGAAATCCTCTTAGCCAAATATGCAATCAACCATAAAACTACTCTCAACCTTGTGGTGACCTACAGATCGCCTAACACCAATACCCATCCAGATGTAGACATTCCGGTATTATTAGCCCCGTTTATTAAACCAAATACTAAATGTATTATTCTTGGTGACCTTAACATAGGCTTTAATGATAATTAAGACCGCAAAGCAAAGACATGCACTTCACACAACTTGTGAATATACCTACCCATATCAAGGGTAGAACATTGGATTGGATACTCTGACTCAATTCTACACTAGCCATTGAGTCAATCATACCTCTTGACCGGACATACCATCAGAGTGTAAATTTCACCATTAGATACAATGAACCATGCCCTCACAAGACTAAGATACAGGACACTTACGAAACAAGAAACATTTGGAAGCTCACATTGGAGAATTTAAACTCTACCCTCAGTAAAGCTTTAGCAACCAACTTGGTCAGTAGTGATAACCATAGTATCTTGGCAGGCACCTACCATAAATGCCTTACCACCACTATTGACTCAGTAGTACCACTTACAACTAAAACATGAAGTGCTGATAAAAGAACATCCTTCTGGTTCAACGATGAGCTAGTATCGCTAAGGCAAACTAAACACTTGCTTGAACACATCCATAAAATATCCCTTTCTACAGTTTCCGCTAATGCTTTCAATGCTGCAAACAAACCGTACAAAGCAGCAATTATTACACATAAAGCTAATGCATATAACATTTGCATCAGCAATGCTTCATCGGACTCAACAGAACTGTTGTCCTTTCTCAGAGAGCTGGAAAACCCTATCCCAGCCACCACCCCAGCTAATACCAGCAAAGAATGGTGCACCACCATTCAAGATGCATTAGCTTCCAAAATAAATTTTTCAACGCGTTCTTCAACACAAATATGGTCCCAGCCAGCATCAAAGAAGCCTGGGTCACCCCACTTCTAAATAAAACTACCCTGGACTCTAATTACTATCCAATAACCACAGTCCCATTCTTACTCAAAATCATAGATACAATAGCATACTCACAAATTCAAACCCACCTCGAACAAAACTAGCTCTTGGGAGCCAGACAATCGGGAGTCAGGCGTAACCATAGTACGGAAACAGTCCTCATTGATTTGAAAATCCAGATGGATACCATTAGAGACACAGGGAAACTCTGTATACTATTGCTGTTAGACCTAACAGAAGCTTTTGACCTTGTAGATCATGATAAATTATGTACCACCCTAGCCAATGACTTTAGCTTCTCTAAAAATGCTACCCTTTGGGTAAAATCCTTTCTAGCCGAATGTACATCTAGATTCTCCATCGGCAAAGATGCTGCTGATCCCATATCAGTCCCTATCGGGGTACCTCAAGGACCATGCCTCTCTCCAACTCTATTCAATGCATATACAAAGCATCTCTTTTCGGCATTAGATGACATGGGTGTCATCTATACCAACTTCGCAGATGACACTCAGATCCTCATATCAATCTCAGGGAACTACGACCAGGACACCTTGACCATTAACAAAATCTACGCTATTATCCAAAATTGGATGGCTTTGAACAGCCTCTGCCTTAATGATGAGAAGGCAGAGATTCCCATCGTGGGATCCCAAACCAAAATAGGTACTCTCCACTAAGATGACTCTTCAATCAACATCGATGGCACGTTGATTCCAGTACTTAAACAAGTCAAAACATTAGGAGTGTACCTAGATGCCAATCTCACCATGACTAAACACATCTCGCCACTCTCGCCTTCCACATCTTACACATCTAAATTAATCGCATTAAGCTGTCAGTTACTCACACCCACAAACTGTATTGCTCTGGATAGAGCACTGAATCTTTCGAAGCTGGACTATTGTAATGCCCTATTACTAGGAACGTCCAATACCAACCATAGCAGACTACAACTTATGCAGAACAAAGCACTACAGGCAGCCCTAGGAATAAAACAATCCTATCACATCTCCAACATTAGGAGGGAGACACACTGGCTTCCCATTAAGTCCAGAATCATCTTCCGAACTTTATGTGTCACCCATAAATGCCTCGCTAATAAAGCCCCTACCTACATAAATAACGCCATTAAGAAAAAAAACATCCAGTCGGACGCTCAGATCCAACACCAATTCACTCCTCACGGTCCCTTGTTACAATAGTTCTAGAGCAGGAGGTAGTAGCTTCCAAGTTCTGGCCCCAAAACCCTGGAACTCCCTCCCACTAAAGATCAAAAATGAGGAATCCTTCCTTGGATTAAAAAAATCTCTAAAAACTTGGTTATTTAACCAATTCTAGCTAAAATAAGTGAGCCACCATAGGTATTGTCACTATCTCTAGGACAAGAATGACACATACCTAAAACGTATCTGAGGTGAACCGTGTAAATAATTTGATTCCTGTATTGTCCCATTCTATGTATGTTATTAGACTATGCTCTAATGCGTATTTTGTAACACTGTCAACCTACAAGTATGTAAGTGAACATTTCCAATCTCAATACCAAAGATGTCTGTAACCATGCCGTGATACCCCAGGGTCTGGGCATGTAACAAATGTAATAAATAACAAATAAATAAATAAATAGCATGTCGGGTGGCTGGCCTGGCCCGCCCCCAATTATCTAATTCTACACAATGTTGCAGTGTGAGGGTCAAACCATTGGTTCATGCCCATTGCTACCCACCCCTAAGGTCCTGAACTGTGATTGGCTAGAACTCCTGTCCCCATGCCTGGTATCTGAAATGGTTCTCAGGTCGAGGTGTACCTTTTCAAGGTAATAAGTATAACTATGTGTCTGCATTGTAACTTGTGTGCGCCACCATAGTCTATGAGAGTGCTGTTCATATCATGCAACTCTTGTCTTCTTGCTGTAACAACTTTATTGCAAGCTTCTGTCTGGTGGCGTGAGATCACTTCTCTTCCCAGTGCCAGTTTCGATTCATCATCCAAGCTTGGTGAGTCACGCGTCTAGAGACCGTGTTTGAGCCCCTTCTAGACTCAGATTTACTCTGAATATTAGAGAGTTATTCGCATTTACTACAGCTGGTGTTACCGTTGTTCAGGGAATGGAATGTCACTCATATCTCTGGCCTTGGCAGTCAACTTCGTTTCACACGTTTGCTCTTCTGTGCTGCCTGAATTCAGCTCAGCTCAGCTCTCAGTGAGGGTCTGTGGCCTGCTGTGATTTCCTAAGCCATATCATGGCTTCTGTAGGTTTGTGCTACTCTATATTCTCCATATGTTAGTCACAGTGGACTGTCAGGTCCAATGGATGCTCCTTCAGTTCCATAAGGTTAATTTGCATATAAGCATCTTCAAGCATTCAGTCAGGATCTCTTGCTTCTTGTGGTTTCTGCATTGCTGCATTTAAGCTAGTGACAAAACAATAAGGCAATGTCAGTATGTATATGTGTCTGTCCTCTAATTATAGAGTTGTGCATCTGTGCTCTCTGTGAACTTGAGTGTGTGTATGTTTTATTATGCGGATGGCATGTGTGCTTCTTGTCTACTGCCGCTAAGTCATGGTGTCTCTAACAACATCAGTAATGTGGCCTCTTGGCGCTTTAGTCAATACTGTCAATTGAAGTCTCCTTAGTTGCCACCTGAGGGTCTTCATCCACTCTGGTTAGGGTCTGTACCACCCCTGGTCTGTAAGACTGGCTGAGTGGGTACCTCTCAATGAACTTGTCAATGAGTGGAGCACTGGGGATTGGTACAAAATAGTATGGATGGTCACAATATTGTTGGTTCCTCTTCCGCATCACATACTTCATTGGTGGGGGAGGAGTTTTTTTTTTTGCCCATTCCTTTTCAGGGTGGTCACTGAGTTAATGCCGGGTATAAATAGGGAACCCTTTGAGACTTTTTTCAATGTCCCTACAGAGACACATAGTGCTTTTGAAGGCCAGGATTCAGTGGTCAACAAATGTATCCATCGGATCTGGAATGCTAAAGGTTGCCTTTCCATCATCGGAGAGGATGTTGTGGGTGTTCTAGGGTGAGAATGCACAAGAGGCTAGATGAAAGTATCCAAATAGTTTTTCGGGCAAGATAATTTGTGGATGGACTTTTTGCAATAGATTTTCAGGCTTATCCAACTGAGGGCTCATCAATTGTTGTTAGATCTTTCGCTCCTAATCAGAGCTGCAAACTTGGGCTTGCAAAAAAAAAGGGAAGAGTGTCAAGAATAGATCACAAAGGGCAGGAGTTTTCCACCCTGATATTAGACCCCCAGTTATTGGGCGCAGAAGGAGGAAAGGTGTAGCAAGGTCAGAGGGGATAGATGAGGTAGACTGATACAAAGACCCAAGGATCTAGTCTTTGGGATACAGTATGAACTGATTTTGTGAAATATACCAGAGGTCTCCAAGTACTTAGGAGAACTGTGCTCAATTGACTTCATCCAAAGTTGTCAGCAGGTCATTCTACTTCAGGAAACTTGGGCCAGGGAGGAAATATCCCAATCAAGCATTATAGACCCAGCTAGGAAGGGCCCCAAGTGATGCCCCTATGGTGGGATGTTGATCTGGTCAGACTTGACCCTGAAATGGGAGACAGTGGTCCGTCCAACTGAGACCCCAGACCTACAACATGTGGTGGTTTACACTTGCACTGTCAGGACAGTTGGTCTTTGACAAAATTAATGATCTAATATGCTCTTGGAAATAGTATGATCCATTGAAATCCCACATTCTGGTATTTGGTGATTTTTATCTCCAGTTCGAACCCCTCAGTGAGCTGGTTGGTCTGTGGGAGAATCAGGACGATGCCTGGGACATTCCAAGCTAGAAGGCTGCTCCCCCTATGAAGGCTCATCGCCTCGTGATTACATCTGCCCGTATTATATACAGGTTGGAATTAAGGGCATGCAATGGCTCATTCTCCATGGACCCACCAGCAGCCGCAACCTTTCGAGGGCATATTGGTTCATCTAATATTGACTATATTCTATTCCTGGCAAAGAACTGGGGAAAGATCATAAGTCTCGAAGTTCTGGATAATTCCATTGAACACTCGCCATTTCCTTCGTATTTGGTAAGTGGATGTTGACTCCTTCCCTGGGGTTCTCCCTGGTTCAGAGAGTCACTCTGGTAGGGCGTGCCAGCAGGTCAATTAGGTAGTGTAAAGTTATGGCACATGGCCAGAAGCCAGCTCTGTAAGTAGCTGTCTTGGGAAAGTTGGAAAAAATCAGTGCCACTGTGGTTTCGGACCCAGATATCTTAGATGAGTTTGATGTTCTAATTGATAATCTGATACCCATCATCACCATCTCCAAATCGTGGTTTCAAAAAGGCTGCCAAGAATGTTAGCTGGTATGATGATGAATGTAGTGATGTCAAACACAGTCGCTTAGCTTGTTTAGGTACAGGTACAGTTTTTTAAAAGATGCATTTGTAAGTTGGCCCTGTGAGGTGTCAAGAATCTAAGGCAGAGGCACAGATATAGTTTTCTCAGAAGTTGCCATTTTTTTATTCAATAAAATGGGTTGAGACAAACACCTATTTTTCCCTAGCCTAACAAGGATTTCCCTGCCTAACAAACTTAAATATATATTCAATCAAAAAATTCATATACTGGAATCCTTGTGACCATGGTTGGATTTCCTTGCCCTGGATCAATGCAGGATTTTCTAAACCAAAATTCAGTTTCAAGAAGGTTTTCTTCAATGTCCCACTCAATGTATATTACAAATTTTTATTTCATCCAATATGTCCTTCACTTAGCGAAGTGACGGTCCCACTTCCAAAGATTTGCTCACACTTCAAAACAATGGTTAACATTTTCCACAACCTCCTGTTTGGCAAACCAAAAGTCTGTTTCTTAAAACATCAATTCAAAATCATATATAAGTGTTATTTTCTCTGAGTACTGTAGTATAATTTAGCGTGTTTTGGAGTGCAGCACCACTGCATGGGCTATCTATTTTAAAAGCACACTATTTTTTTTTCTCAATACCTATTTAAAAGCACACCATTTTTTTCTCACTTGAAATGCCTCACTTACAGGAGACACATTAGATACTTGATTAATTAACTTAACTAACAAATACTAAAACGATTCTAACTCCTTAACATTATAATGTGTTCTCCATGTGCAAAATGAGGCAGGCTGAGATTCATTTTTTTAAACGTGCAATTTTTCTTTGCCCTGTTCACTGTCTTTGCAGGAAGCAAAATTCCAATGCCAGGAAATCAGTTAGATACTGTTGCTTTCTGTAAAGGTGAGCTATTGTTGAGGAGGGAGGAGGCGCTACTATGAATTTTGATTGGTGCTACGTAAACTTAGGGGAGGTAACAGAGGTTTTTTGGAATAGCTCTGACACTATTACAGGGAGAAGACATTTTGCGGAGCTGCAGTGAGGACTTGGCTGGAGCTGCTGTGAGGTCTGCTGGCTGGGCTGCTGGGAGGGGTCATTCCAGTTGCATTGCTGACCTTCAGAGACTAGGTTGCCTAGTCACTTGGCACCGGCTTGAGAATTCCGTGTTCTCTGTGTGCTCTTCAAACTTCAAACACAAAGAAAACCCTGGGGTCATTCATCGAAGGCGGCTAGCCAAGGGAGATCGCGTGTGGGAGAGCTACAAATAGCTGGTAAATATACAAATGTAGTGAGATTGCTGTGACTGCCGGACGAATGATCTACTATTAGGCAGGCAGTGTAGCAATAGGGAAATCTCCTATGTTTAATTGCCACGTTATAATGTTGCAAGACAAATGATTTAATCTTTCCTTTTCTTGTTGAACATGTAAAATTAAATTTGTGGTATTATTGCATTTGTTTCTCTTATGTTTATTTCAGAAAGGATTGTCTCACCAGAATGGTAATGTATCATTTTGAAATGAAATTGTGATAACACACAGTCTGCCTAAGAGTGTTCTTGCTTCTGTTCTTCATTTGGTGCCTCTAAAAAAAAAAGAAAATACTCTTTAGGGGAGGGAATGATGTTTAATGTGCCAAGTTTCCTATACAGATGAAGCAATGTCATGAGCCATTATAAATAGTTGTGCGTGTGATTCCACTCAGGGTATGTGTGTGTGGCTTCTGAGTGGAATATAAAACAATAGTCTGCTGAGCGAATATGAATCAGCAGAGAGAGGCCTATGGAAACATAGTCTCACTAATGTAAATAAATTAGTGATAATACCACATGTTATTGTGAATAATTTATGGAAACATAGCTCACTGGTATAGATACATCAGTGATAACAGCCATAGGTGGCACTCCATATGAAAATGTGGTGTTTCTGAATAATGTAAGTCTGAGGCCTCTCGAGATCATAAAAATAGTCTAAACAAAAGAAGGGGGTTTTGTATGTTGGGGCCACAAATAAAACAAAGAAATTATGCTCACCAAAATACCACCAACAAAATGTATTCCACTATAAAGCCAAACCCAATCTGAATGCAAGGAATAGTCACTGTCAAATTACCATTGTTTTTGGCGGTAAGAAAATACCGCCAAGCCCCAAATTTATACAAAATACCCTACATATTTATGGTGCGTTGCATGCGGGAAAGTGATCATAGAGCACCTACTGGGCGTGGCTAGTGTGTCACTGCCATCTGTACATTAAAGGGAACCATTTCATAATAACAGTGTGTCACTAAAAAACGATTTTCAGAATGTCTCAAATGGAAGCCACATCCCCAGAGCTAGTGCAATATTTAGAGGCAAAGTTATATGCACATGGGACGTGGTCATCGAACAGTGCCTCAGAATGGCACGACCGCATTCATGGTGAGGTGCAGAAAGAAAAACTAGACAATATTTTTGCAGAAGGCAGCATAATTCAGGTCTGCCTTCAAAGGTTATTAAATGCAGCTGATAAACATGCAGAGAAAGATTGTCTGATATGGCTATGCGCCAAGATCTGGTCTATTTTGAATGGGTCCCCGCGAATGCAAGAAAATGACACCAAGCTGATTAACAGGTTGAAGGCTGAACTAGATGGGGCAAGTAAAAAGGAGGAAATGTTAAGTGCAGAATTAGAAGGATGTCAGAAAGACATGCAGTTAAAATGCAGAGATTTTGATATTCAATTGTCCAAAAGCAAGAAACAGTTTTAGGACAGTGAACAAGAATTGGTACACTTAAAGGCATTGGTGGACCACATTAGACAAGATAAATATGAGATGGTTTCAGAAATGCAGATTTGACAAAAAGGACATTATGAAAAGAAAGTGATCTCCAAAATGCAGAACAGGAAATGGTTAAAATGTGTCAAGAAAGAGACAAGAGAAACAAAGAATGTAATGAATGCCAAATGCAAATGTGCGACATGCAGGAGGTAATTAATAAAATGAGTGATGAAAACAACTATTTGCAAAATGAAGCAGACAGGCTCCTTAAAAAGTCTAAGGACTTGGAACAGCAAATGTGCATTCCCAGGTCCCAGGAGAGGTGGCAGGGCACCACATTCAATGGAGTTAAGGTGAATTCTATTTCTACCCAAAGAGCTAGTGTCCCAGTGACTGAGCCGGTGACTGAACTTGGTTGCAGCACCCTTGGGGGATTTGATACTCCCATTGGGGGCCGCCACCAATCCCGTACAACTTGAACCAGGGTTGAGTCACCAATTAGAGCAATTCAATCCATTGCAACAAGTAGCCCCATAAAGATAATGAAATCCATCAAAGCCCTGATCAAACCATTTAAAAAGGGAGGGGAATGCTGCATAGAGGATCACTTAGAAGTGGTTCATGACATTTTTAAAGCCCTCCAAATACCTAAGGAACAATACAGGCAGTATTTTCATTTAACTTTAGATGCTCCCACGGCCAGTATCATAAGAGGATTGAATGAGCAGCAGAATATGACATGGGCAAAGTTTGAAAAATAGATTAGGCGTCATTTTTCTCCTTTCCAACCATGGCAGAAGGCAAAGCAAGTCGCTTACACAATCACTGCTGGGCCTAATACATCCCCTCGCCAGTTTTTACAAGACTTAAAAAGAGCATTTTCTCGCTTTGATGTATCTTTTGACCCCAATCCTAATGAGTTTAAAACTGCATACTTCTATGGGTTACAGAATATGACAACTGGTCTGTGAATTTGATCATGACAAGTCCCTTGAGTGGATTGTTCACCAAAGCACAAAACTATATGAAGTACTTTATTGTCAGGGTAGAGAAAGTGATAAAATGAAAGACACTAGACCAAAATCTAAAGAACCCTCAGGAACAGTGATGGAAATCAGGTCAGCCAAAATGACCCTTGAGTCTGCTCAAAGTCCAGGTAAAAATATGTTGACACCTGAACAAAGGGGTAATCAACAAAGATCATCACTTCCTGCACCAATGTTTCAATCACATGATCCTAGTAATAGGGGGAGCTACATCAGCCCCAGGTACTTAGGATATAGGCCCCGGGCAGGCTATCGGCCTGATATGTCAGGTATGAACAATAACCAGAGACAAAATCCGGATCAAAGAAATGATGGTCCCTACCAGACATTGGGGACACAGAGCAGATTTGATCCCAATACCATGATATATGGTAATCAGGATAGACCCCGATATGTGGATCGATTTGCTGATAATGGGAATCAACATAGGGGCCAGTACCCACAACCTGAGAGACAGGGCATGAGGCGGAACATGAACTACACTCCATGTCAGTACAATGATTCCCCACCAGGGGACTACAACCAAAGGATGGGTGCACCCCGCTCCCCTCCACAAATTAATCAAGAGTTCAGGAACCATCCCAATAGAAATCATTCTCCTGAGAGGTACCAGAATAGATCCAATCAGGGGGAAAACAACCAATATCGATCTAGGCCACAGAGAGAGGATTCTAGAGAGATGGAAAGGTTCCAGTGTCTCGATGCCCAAGTGAAAATGTTAGCTGAGCAAATAGGAAAACTCTGTACAACACAAAAACAGTCATCCAAGGAGGGGGCAGAAGGCCCTAGCAAAAGTGACTAAGTACTTATGATACCTGCAGTGTCAAGAAAACAGATTGTTCTGATGTGATTTTCCATAATGACTCTGAGATGTATAAAGATTCAAAAATAAAGATACCGGTAAATGAACATGTGACAGAAAATGCAAAGACCCTTATGAAAGAAGTTCGGTTTAACCTAGAGCTAAATCAGACATTGGAGATTTGTACAAATGGAAAAGGAAAACCTGAAATTCCAAAAGAACAAAGAGACAGATTTAAGAAAAAATGACTCATGCATGGGGAATACCAGTGAACAGGGAGTAAGTGGTGATGCTATAACTCCTTCCCTGGGCAATCAGACCAATAACCAAACACAGGCAGTAAAAAGAAATACTCAAAAGGAGGGTACATGTCAATCTCCTGAAGAATTCTTTGAGCCACATATTTTTGAAGAGGTTAAAAGGCTGGTACTACACTAAATGATCACAAATGCACAGAATTAGACAATGACAAATTGCCAAGTGATGTTGTTGCACATGTTCAGTTGGAGGGTTGTAATGTGGTCTCTGATGATACCTGGATGGATGGGCGAACGTTGGCCACACTCCAAAAAAACCTCTGAACATGGGGAAATGAATAAAGTCTCTCACACAGAAATGGGTAAAAAGGAGGGAAAAATGTCTTTCCATTTACCAATGTGCTTAGCCAAAAGTGAAAAAGGCCTGAGAAAGGTGAGCCCTTAAATTAGTAAGAATTTGCACTTCTTATGTGTGTTAGAGGAAGTTGAAGACAGGTAGTATGCTCCCATCACTGTAGAAGAAAAATGCAATACATTTGCAATGATTGACACTGGCGCACAGGCCACAATTATGTCTAAAGAATTGGTAAAGAGTATCAATGAAGGGAGATCCCCACAGAATCAGATAACAGTGAAGGAAAATCAAGGTCCAGTGCATAATTTTAACGGGGAGGAGGTGCCTATTATAGGCGTTACCGAGGTTGACATAAAGATAAGTAAACACAGAATGAAACAGGAGGTATTGGTCACATCCATTTGTGATATTCCATTTCTGATGGGAACAGATTGCCTGAAAAGATTGTCTCCTCTCATAGATGGGGTGAATGGAGTACTGTGGTCCTTAACCAAAAAACCATTGAGACCTAAGAAAATAAAATCACAAAACAGCAATATAAATGAATATCACACCGTTGCCAAAACAAATGAGGACGTAGAGTTATATCTCCAGAATAGCTGTATACCTAGCGTCACTGTCATTTTGATGTGCCAAGATAAAATGCAGAGTGAAGATGAGAAAAAATCTGTACAGATATACTTGGAACCAAGGAAAATATGGCAAACTGCCATAGATGAGTACACATTGCGTTTTTATTTAAAAGAGAAAACATGCAAACAGAATATTGCTCCTAAAGCAGATTCAGAAAAACACATCACCACTCTTGCTAAAATACACATGGAATATGAGCAACCATGGGTTCATATTGGTATAAATGACTGTTCTAAAACAACAAAAGCCACTTTAGCACTTGAACAGGAAAGGAGTTTCATTAATGAGAAATTGTTGCAAAAAATAATTGAGAGGGAGGAGATCCCAAAATGTTGAATTAAAAACCAATATGTCTCTGGTTTGGACAGTCCAGACTTGAAAACCGAATTGCAAGAAGATGCATGCTAAAAATTAGCATTGGGCAGAAAACAATTTACCATAATGTATGGATAGTGAGTGGAACACAAAATGACTTTTACATGGGCAATGATATCATCCACAGAATGTGTATGGTGATAGATTTTCTTAATCAAAAAATGTGGTCACGCCTAGGTGGGCCTGCACCTGAATTTGAAGCCAAAAGAAGGGCTTATCATTGCACACAACTGGTCCCATATGCAATTGAATTATGGCTGAGGAAGGATACTATTATCCCTGCATTCACCATACAGGTTGCAATAACACTGAAATGCAAAAATGGACAGCAGATGAAAGATTCTGATACATTTGTGTGCCTGAATGAATCCATAAAACAGCAAGGCCTGGATTATGAATACATTCCATTGGTAGATATTGGTGAAGGGTCTGAAAAAATCATGGTGAATAATAAAGGTTGCCAAGATATTAATTTAGAGGAAAACTCCTCATTAGGAATGGCCATACAAAAATCACATTATACTGCAGATCTGAATAACATGGTGATTGAAAATATACTTGAAAAGTATGTAGATGGCAAGGGTGAGTTGCCAGAACACCTGAATTCTCAGCCCAAAGGAATATTTAAAATTCATTCTGTGTCCTCTTATGATTCAAATGAGACTGTGCTGTCATCAAGAGGATTGCATAACATTTAACTTAAATGAAAATGAAATAGAAAATCAGCCCATTGAAGTGGAAGCTGATACTCCAAAACATTTAAAAGTGGCAGCTTTACAGAGAGACACAGCCACACAGTTAGAGGAAAGCACCGAGATTCCCCTACCAAAACAGTTTCCAGAATTTTCCAAAATGGTAGAGGAGCAGAATTTATCAGCGGATGCATTTGACAGCGATGAGGATAGAAATGAACTGAGGAAGATATTTATGAAGTTTAAAGATGTACTTGCAAAAGATGCTTATGATTGCGGTCTAACTGATTTACATATGGCCACGCTACCGGAAGGGTGTAGCAGAAGCCCAGCATTTGTGCGCCAGTATAGATTACCACTGGCATGTTTAGAGTCATTGGCAGAGATTATTAAAAATGTGGAGTCTCAGGGAATAATCAGGCCTAGTCATAGCACATCCAACACACCTATTTTAGGTGTATTAAAGCCAAATGGTCGATGGCGACTATGTGCAGATTTGAGGGAGTTAAATAAAAGAGTGCCAGTATCCAGATGGCCACTGCCATTCATTGATCAGGGCCTAGCTCAGGTACATGGTTCAAAAGAGTTTACCATGTTAGATCTCACCTCTGGATATTGGTGTGTGCCATTGGCAGAGGAGATTCAGAATTTATTTTCATTTTCATTTGATAAGACGCAATTCGTGTGGGTTAGAGTTCCATTTGGGTATGTCAATAGTAGGAGTGAGTTTGGAATATTTTTGAGAAAGGCCATGCCTGATGCAGCGGAAAGAGGTACCATAGTTTATGTGGATGATGTACTGATAAAAAATGAAAGCTTTAAAAACCATTTTGATGAAATAAGACATGTTCTTGGCCAATTACAAAAAGCAGGCGCCAAAGTATCTTTACAAAAGGCACAATGGTGCAAGAAAAAGGTGAATTTTATAGGCCATGAAGTGACTGAAAATGGATTAAACCCACAAAAGAAGAAAGTGGAGGCTATACAAAAACTAAAAGACCCTAAAAATGTGAAAGGGGTAAAACGTTTATGAGGAATGACGGGCTATAACAGGAAGTTCATTGAAAATTATGCTGAAATTACTCAACCATTAACTAAGCTGGTAAAGCTGAATACACCCTGGAAATGGGAAAAAGAGCAGTCTGAGGCAGTGGCTAAATTAAAGGAATGTCTTGTAAAGGCACCATGTTTAGCATACCCCATAAAGGATAGGGATTTCTTTATAGAAATAGGTTTCTCTGAACAGTCTATGTCAGCAGTGCTCTCACAAAAACATGATTTGAATCACAAAACCATTGCCTATGCAAGTAAGGCGTTTTCCCAAGTTGAAATTAAATTCAATGAATGTGAAAAGGCCCTTTTGACCACTGTGTGGGTGCTACAGCATTTCCGCCCCATTGTTCATGGAGAAAAGTTAATTATTGAGACCAATCATCAACCATTGCAGTTTTTAGAGAGTAAAAGAATCAGGTCAGGTAACCTAGCACAGTCCAGAATCACTTAATGGATGCTAGCATTACAAGGTTTTACTGTAGAAGTGAGATATTGCCAAAATAAAAAAGCCCAGCTGCTCAAGGTTTAGCAGATCTACATGACTGTGCAGCTGAACATGTATCAAACGAAGTAGAAGTGGAATCTAGTTTACAGGATTTTGGGCAATCACCACACAAAGCTTTTGATGAAAAGACATGCAAGGATTTGCCAACTGTATATGTTGATGGTTGTGCTTTTCACATTGAAAATTACAGTAATAAACAATTAGTGTCAGGAATAGGAAATGTCTGGTTGAAATGTGAAGGCGTCCCCAGTATAGGGGTGAGAATTGGAGCTAGGATCAGTCAAATAGCGGAATTGGCAGCCATTTATAAAGCAATTGCTACTGCAGTTGATAATAAATTTAGTGAAATTGTCCTGGTGACTGATTCTGACTATGCACGAAATAGCTTTGTGGAATATTTACCTGGCTGGAAAGCGAGAGGCATGATTACATACAACAAAAAGCAACTTAAACATGGGAAAATGATAGAAGCCATAGAAAAATTGGTGTCAGAGAATGATTTAACAATATACTGGAGGAAAATTTGTGGGCATTTAAAAACTCCAGGAGAGGATAAGGAGGGGAATGATAAGGCAGATCGCCTGGCTAAAATTGGGGTTGTGATGGGAGAATTGCTACCTATTGAACATTTACTTGGTGAAATACAAATTGATGCAGTAACACATTCTAAAGCACCAAAGGAGGTAGATCAACCAGTAGCACAATGGAGTTATGATACACCAGACCAAGAGCTGATTGGGGCACAAACGGATGATCAAATTTTGGGAATCTATTATAATCATTTGATAGATCCTGAACAAAACCCTTTAACAGAAAATGATTGTATGGGAAAAAGAGAGTTGAGGGTGCTATTAAAGAATAAAAAACGAATTAGACTACAGCATGGACTCATGATTAGAGAGTCCATAACAGGACAGATACAGTGGGTGGAACCCCTTTCATTCAGAGGGTTAATGCTACACCATGCACATGATGCAATAACTGCAGGCCACAGAGGTTCACAAAAAACATTGGAAATACTAAAAGATTATGCTTACTGGCCACATATGTCCCAAGATGTGGAATTATATACTAGAGGATGTCTAGTATGTGCCCAATTTAAACCTGCTTCACCAATGCATAGAGCTCCATTAATGAAAATAAGCTTAACGCTTCCATGGTCAGATTTGCAAATAGACTATGTAGGACTTGTAAAGAGGTCAAGCAGGGGGAATCGTTATATTTTGAGTGTGGTGTGTTTGATGTCGAAATGGATTGAGTGTATTCCTGCACCAGATTGTAGTGCGCAAACAGCAGCTACATTGCTGGTGAATCATGTGTTTTCAAGGTTTGGGTTACCACAAAGAATAGAATCATAAAGGGGAAGTCATTTCGCAAGCGCTTTAATGAGTAAGGTATGGCAAATATTGGGAGTGAAAAGAAAATTACATATTGCATATCGAGCTGCTTCTTCTGGGGGATTTGAACGCTGTAATAGGTCTGTTGTGGACATATTAAAGAAATTTGTAGCAGAAGCAGGTTCCAGCTGGGATTTACGTTTACCTTTGGTTTTGATGGCAATCAGATTAACTCCTGCCAAAGCAACAGGTATTAGTCCCCATGCGGTTTTGACAGGTAGGAAAATGGTGTTACCACAACACCTGCTATACAGAACACATGAGCAGACACTTGTGAGCGCATCCACAGTTCATGAATACATTGATGAACTGAAGAAGCATTTACAACATGCATTTGTTTTTGTACAGCGAAATCTAGAAAGAGCTGCTGACAGTGCAAAGTCATATTATGATAAAAAGACATCAGTGAAAGAGTATTGTGTGGGCGATCAGATGTATAAATTTCATTTTGGAAAAGGTAAACAGAAGAATTCCAAATTTTTGGCAGCCTGGCAGGGGCCATTTCGAATTATAGATAAGATATCTCCCGTAGTGTACAAAATTTTGAAAACTGAAGGTGAAACAGCAACAGAACAATGTGTTCATGTAAATCAAATTAAACCATGGTATCCCAAACATGAGGTACGGAGACTTGAGCGTGTAGAAACAGATAGAGTCCCTTAAATACATAAAAATAAATAAATGAGGTTAGTCATAGGGCAATGACAGAGAAATAAAAATAGATGTGATTGATAAATACTGTGACATATATATATGTATACATAAAAAAAATGGGGGCTGAAACTAATGGAGTTATTTTACAAAATTAAAATGTATTAAATGTTGAATGCTGTTTTATATATGTTTGTTTTCTCTCTAACATGTGTTTGATTTCAGAAGGCGAGAGGAAAAGGGCGAAATGTTTTGCAAAGCATGTTTTATTTTTGGCAAAAGGGTGAAGTTAGTATTGTGCTATGTACTTAATTTGTTCCTTTCCTATTTGATTTAGAATACTAACGTATTTTGGGTCAGAGGTCACAGGGCTGTAGGATGTGGGAGACGATGGAGTCCTGGAGTCCACCGGATGAAGATCAAATGATGCCTGCCTCCGGATGGAGGTGAAGACAAAGTAACCGGGATGCCAAGGGAGATGAATCCTATGGAAAAAGAATCCAAGAGTGCCAGGATGGAAGAGCGCCCCAAATGAACCAAGTGATGTGATGTTGCTGGTCGGGACATATCCGAGGCAGACAAGTGTCCTGGAGTATGGAGTTCCACAGATTTATTATTTTAATTAATTATTTTAATCTGTTATGTTAATTCTTTATTTTTATTATTTATATTATTTTATTGTTTTGTGGTTGACTTCAACTGGACTATGGAAACTTCCATTGGGAAAAAATATGTAAAATATGTTATAAGAACTGATGTGTTCTTCAGTTGCAACATGAGGCAGGCTGAGATTCATTTTTTTTAAACGTGCAATTTTTCTTTGCCCTGTTCACTGTCTTTGCAGGAAGCAAAATTTGAATGCCATGAAATCAGTTAGATAGTTGCTTTCTGTAAAAGTGAGCTATTGTTGAGGAAGGAGGAGGCGATACTATGAATTTTGGTTGGTGCTACGTAAACCTAGGCGAGATAACAAAGGTTTTTGGGAATAGCTCTGACAGAATTACAGGGAGAAGACATTTTGCGGAGCTGCAGTGAGGACTTGGCTGGAGCTGCTGTGAGGTCACCTGGCTGGGCTGCTGGGAGGGATCGTTCCAGTTGCATTGCTGAGTTTCAGAGACTGGGGTTTCCTAGTCACTTGGCACCGGCTTGAGAATTCCGTGTTCTCGCTGTGCACTTCAAACTTCAAACACAAAGAAAACCCTGGGCTCATTCATCAAAGACGGCTAGCCAAGGGAGATTGCGTGTGGGAGAGCTACAAATAGCTGGTAAATATACAAATGGAGTGAGATTGCTGTGACTGCCGGACGAATGATCTACTATTAGGCAGGCAGTGTAGCGATAGGGAATTCTCCTGTGTTTAACTGCCACGTTATAATGTTGCAAGAAAAATGATGTAATCTTTCTTTCACTTGTTGAAAATGTAAAATGAAATTTGTGGTATTATTGCATTTGTTTCTCTTATGTTTATTTCAGAAAGGATTGTCTCACCAGAATGGTAATGTATCATTTTGAAATGAAATTGTGATAACACACAGTCTGCCTAAGAGTGTTCTTGCTTCTGTTCTTCATTTGGTGCCTCTAAAAAAAAAGAAAATACTCTTTAGGGGAGGGAATGATGTTTAATGTGCCAAGTTTCCTATACAGATGAAGCAATGTCATGAGCCATTATAAATAGTTGTGCGTGTGATTCCACTCAGGGTATGTGTGTGTGGCTTCTGAGTGGAATATAATACAATAGTCTGCTGAGTGAATATGAATCAGCAGAGAGAGGCCTATGGAAACATAGTCTCACTAATGTAAATAAAATAGTGATAATACCACATGTTATTGTGAATACTCTATGGAAACATAGTCTTACTAATGTAAATAAATTAGTGATAATACCACATGTTATTGTGAATAATTTATGGAAACATAGCTCACTAGTGTAGATAAATCAGTGATAACAGCCATAGGTGGCACTCCATATGAAAATGTGGTGTTTCTGAATAAAGTAAGTCTGAGGCCTCTCGAGATCACAAAAATAGTCTAAACAAAAGAAGGGGGTTTTGTATGTTGGGGCCACAAATAAAACAAAGAAATTATGCTCACCAAAATACCACCAACAAAATGTGTTCCACTATAAAGCCAAACCCAATCTGAATGCAAGGAATAGTCATTGTCAAATTACCATTGTTTTTGGCAGTAAGAAAATACCGCCAAGCCCCATATTTATACAAAATACCCTACAGTACTAAGCACTTATTCACTTATAACTATATCATATTTCTCCTTTGTAAGTAACACGTTAGTCAGGATGGTTAATTCAAAAGTATCACTTTAGTCAGAATGGTTATGCAACAGTTCATCAAAACACAGTGGTGGAATTTATACTTCTTTTCCACAGCAACCTTTTACCACAATTAAGATACTTCAAATTCTCTTCTTCGTGATACACTCTCCTGCCAGAACTAACTACAATTTGTCCCTTTCCTGGTTTACTCGCCTGCCAGAATAAAACTCCTACTAGGACAACTTGTACTTTGTGGTAACGCTTATTCCAAACTCTCCACACTTGAATCATCAATGGGGAAGTTTGAACCAGCAACTGCTTCACAGGGTAGTCATTTAACCTCTAACACTATTGGTTTACATATTTTTCCACACAGATATTTCACTACAGAATAATGATTGTCTTGTTGATCTATTTGCCTTAGGTAATGCGGCTTTTGCAGTTCAATCCTACTTGATTCATTTTAAAAGGAGGGCTTTGCTCCTACCCTCTTTGATCTCTACAAACACAACCTTTTGTCTGCTGGCAATGTGGTTTACAACTTTCTCATTCTGGATATCTTGTTATGTGGATGTTATATTCAAGTTGCCCTGGATTCACTCTCAGCATTCTCTGTGTTTGACAATGCAGCTCACAATGTCCCCGTATTGGATATCCCCCTGTAGGAAAGTTGTATTCACTTTGCTTTACTTTTACTTCTTTTTGGCTTTGGCAGTGCGGTTTACAATATTCTCCAGTTTGCAATCCGTTAGTAGAGGAGTTGCACCCAGTTTGCCTTAATGTAATTGTTTGATTTTCAAAATGATAAGTATTACCTAGTGGTCTCCTTCGTTGCACCCCAGTGTTACCTGTCTCAGGCCAACTCACCTGTATACCCTGGCGTTTCCTTCTGACTCGCTGGTATTGCTTCTTCTTTTTTCTGGACCTCTTCAGCATTTGACAGCTTCTGTCAGTTTGACGCCACTTGTGCTGCCAATGAAGCTTTCACGGCACTCTCTGGTACAAGCCTAACACAGAAGTGGTAAACAGAATGCAGAGGACCTCTCTCTCTCTCAGGATGGCTGGCTTCTCTACCGCTTCCCAATGCATGTCCTCTGCATGAACCAGGAGTCCCAACCTCTGCCACGTTTTCTGCATGGCATCCTGCGGTCAACACAGCAGCAACCCCAGCTCCTGCTTCTCCCTACTGCTTCCTCCTGATCTGGAACTGAAAGGCCTTGAAATATTTAAAGGTCCCGCTCAGCTGTAGGTCATTACACCAACTAGACCGCTTATGATAGATTATGTACTCAGGACCCCTTTTCCTCATCTCAGTACTAAGAGAGACTTAAGGGGATGACAAATCTGTGGATTAGTTGAGCGCTGGTTGGATGTGTTAGTCCATAATGTCGCAGTTGTGCGAGTTGATTATATTAATGATCAAGTCAAGTGTTTTGTCATTACAAGAATAATTTATTTCTTGGTTAGTTGGCACCAAAGAGAACATCATTGTAGTAAGGAATGACAATTTTTTGACATAGTGAATAGCAACACAGCCGACGCGCGTTTCAACCTTAGTCTTTTTCAAGGCCAATTGAGTTAAGGGGTGAGCTCCAGAGAGTTGTGGACTGATCCTCCCAGGTATGGGTGCCAGAGGGGCTGGATAGCCAATCGGTGCCGGTAAGCATAAGCTTACATGCTTCTCAAAAACTCTGTCCTAGAAGCATTGGCCGAATCCGGAACCGATTGGCTTGATCATTAACCAGCGCTCAACTAATCCACGGATTTGTCATCCCCTTAAATTGCATTGTATGTCAAAAGTGTACTGCTGGGTACATGCTGCGAACAAAAGGAGTCAAAGGAGTCATCCCGCAGCCTAATGGTCCTTTTCAGCATTTAGACATCGATTATATCGATATGCTGCAGACTTGTGATGGACATACATATATGATAGTGGTAGTATGTCCATTTTCAAGGTGGATTGAAGCAGGCCCATGCACCCACCCTGACGCAACTTGCGCTGCAAAATTTATAGTACGAGAAGTATTTCCCAGATGGTGAATATGTGAAGGATTAAGATCAGATAATGGCCCACATTTTGTAAATGAAGTATTCAAGCAGATCAGCTTGTTGCTTAGTATAAAGCATACGTTCTCTTCGGCTTATCACCCGCAAGCCAATGGGATATGCGAGAGACTCAATATCCTGCTTAAGGAAAGGATGGCTAA
Source organism: Ambystoma mexicanum (assembly GCF_040938575.1). Taxonomy (NCBI): domain Eukaryota; kingdom Metazoa; phylum Chordata; class Amphibia; order Caudata; family Ambystomatidae; genus Ambystoma; species Ambystoma mexicanum. Next base: position 121,022,425 of record NC_090932.1, on the reverse strand, counting down.
ATTGAAGTTTACATTGAAGAAAGGATGGTTACATTGCCTGTGTTTTGCATTATATGCGTTGAGGAATCAGCCAGTCTCTGACCACCATCTTACGCCCCATGGGATAGTGACAGGGAGGAGAATGAGGACTCCCCTCACTCCTCCATCGAGAACTAGAAGTGATGCCGAGACAACAGCAGCATTGTTAGGAAATGAGCTACATGCCTACTTAACATGTATGACAACAAGTGTCTCTCTCATTTCAGAAGAGCTGTCGGGCTCAGACACAGATGAAGACCATACAGCAACCAGACAAAAGGAATTATTATTACCATAGATTTTCCCAGGTGATAAAATATTGATCAGGAATTTTGTCTGCAAGTGCCATGAGCCATGGTTTAATGGTCCATTCATTGTGGAGGATGTTACGCCATCAGCGGTAAATGTCTTGGGAAGACGAGCTTGGATATTCCCCGCGACGTAAAAGTCTACACCGGAGAGTCCTCTTCACCCCCACCCCAGTCATAAGCAAGCATCGGAAAAGTAGTTCAGCAAGTGCAGACTAGAATGATGATAAGGAAGAAGGATGCAGAGACTGTCCAATAGACAGATAAAGAGTACATTGGACTGTGGTTCTACCAGGACACTCTTTGAAGCTGCTAAACAGGGAGTGAGAGAAAAAGCTATTGTTCTTGAACCACAGGAACTTGTTGCCATTGGAGATATACTGAAGTCTTGAAAAAAAAAGGCAGTGCCAGACCTAGAGTTCATCTTTGATGATTGGAATAGGGAGAAGTTCCCTGATTCCTTTCTCACTGAGTTTCTTATTAGAGGCATCCATGGTGGTACCCGATCACTACGTTCACCGGAACATTCTTGCTTGTTTTCTCTTCATTCTTTGCGCATACCCAGCGCTTGTGGAGTGAACTGTTAGCATTGATCTGTTTCTGCAAGATCCTAAAAATGGTCCCCGCATGAGGAGATTGCTTGCAACCATAATAGAGCAAGTTCTCCAGCTTCCTGAGTACTGTTTCAAAAACACAAATGCCCCTATCTGTCAGGAACTCAGATTGGAGGGTCTGAAATGCTGGAGGCATTGATTGCCGTGCGTGCGCTCCAGTCCTCACCCAATATGGCGGACGATCCTTTATATTCTGGCCCCTCCCACAAACCAACACGTTGTATCTGTTTACCTACGCTTTGGTTTGTGTGGAAACTTCATCCGTGCTTTCATCTGCCTTCTCCCTTCTTTAGCTACTTTCCGCCCTCCTGTTTCTCCTTCCGCGGGCCTTTTCGTCCCTGGTGTCTTCCGCATTCTGTGTCCACTCTGTTTCGCTTCTACTACCTTATCTACCCTCTTTCACCTTCTGGCGACTCTGCCTTTCGTTTTACTTCTACTCCTAACTTTTCTCGTCCTCCCTTTTAGTCCGGAGCCCTTCCTGTATTTTACTTGGTTATTCCTTTTTTCCGGATTACTGCCTTCTTGCCTTTGTGTATCATTAACATATTATTTGTATACGGCGCCCCTGCAGTTTACGGCAGCCGGCGCCGGAAGCTCATATTTGCTTACGGAGCAGTCTCCGCTCCGTAAGCATCTTGCCTTTCTTTCTATGCTTTCCTCTTACGCACTTATATCCTTTCCTTTCTAATCTCCGTTCTTCCTGACTGTCTTCCGTAGCGCTTCCTGATCTGTCCATCCTTCTAGGCGCTGACAGTTATATCCTCCTTCTCTCCTTTCTTGCTTCCCTTATTTCTCCTTCTTGTCATTTCCATTAGCATTATTCTAATTGGAATTTCCATAACCTTCAACTCACCAGACTCCTGTCCGGGCTCTATGGAACAATAGAGCCGGTAACAAACTATCATTGGTTTTTCTACCGAGTTTGGCTGCTTTCCAGTTGCCAAGGAAGAGACTTCAGCCATTTGAACCCATCTGATATATACAGGGTTTTTTCCGCCTTTGTGCTTTTTCCCTGAATTTAGGGCTGGCCCCCCGGGGTTCCCCGCGGACTGGGTTCCTTCTCTGCCAAGGTGGCCTCCGGAGGGGCCAGAACCTACCTGCATGAAAAGAAGATCCGGACACCCAAGAAAGAGCCTCCAACTAAACGGAAGGAACGTAAGAAGACCGAGACCATCCCAAAGGATTCTACCTCGGAAGATTCAGGTGAGGAGGAGGGGGAGGAAGTTCCGAAGCTTGACACTATCTGAGGACAGCGCTAGTTGGAATGGTCTTTTATTTCTTGATTGAAGAACGCCCTTATCTTGTTGGAAGACAAACTGATGTTCGTACTTTCTTGAGAGATCCTAGAAACCTAGTGGCAATTAATCAATTGCTACGTGACATCATAGAGCAAGTACATTTATTTTCTGAGGAAACACTGGGAACATCCTGAATGAGACTTTCAAGAGAAGACATTCAGAACTTACTGTCCTCGGTCTTCTATTATTTAGTGAAAACACATCCTCATTACATTTGGCAAAAGGTCGCCTCCTTTGTGTTCATCAAGAATCCTGTTAATCACCCTGTAATCAGACAGCTGGTTGTGGAGCTTGTGGAGCAGATACAGCGCTGCCAGAGTATTTTATGATGCTGCGCGAATAAAGTTTGATTTTTCCTTCCTTAAGAAATATTGAGAATGGGCAACATAGACAGTAATAACAACATGGCTAACAACGAGAGACCACCACGCAGAGCAAGAAGCTATTGCTGCGTGAAGTGGGCCTACTGGTACATTATTTACACATGTATCCTATTCATTGTGATTCTTCTCTCACTCACAGTACATATTGTTTATTATGTAGATCCAAATAAAGCAAGGATTCCTGTGTATCTTCCTATGCAGCAGGAAGTTACAGAAGTGGCAAGTGTAAGACCACAGACACCTTATGTATTTGTCCCTACACCAGAGGTACATTTAAAGACACATAGTTCTGTGATAGATAAATCTGGGCTTCCTTTTGGGGGGGAAGTCATCTTTAGAAGTTATTCAGGGCTCTATGTTACCTTCATATTATGTTAATAGGATGAGGCTTCTGGAGCTTTCTCCTACACAAGTTGCACATGTAAAGACACCAATGTTCCTATGATTCCCCCAGTGAGAAGGAATTATGCTGATATGCTTGATGAGATGATAAAAAAAGCTCATGAGACAAGAGGGAGACCTAAGAGAAGTACAAGGGAGGATGATCATGTACTGAATGGTTACCTGGATAATACAGCACATTTGGGAAACACCATGTGGTATCAGCACGTGAAAGAAGTGGGAAGGAATGCTCCTCAAAGGAGGAATGCTATGTATGTGCCTCCCTGCCTTGTAGTATGGGGAAGTCTAAGATTTTCATAGCCATTCAAATAGATGTCCAAACAGCACATTGTCTATTTCACATTGCACTCTGTCGAACAAGAGGTCAGATAATAGGCCGAACAGCCTACCTAAGTGGGAAACTGAATGGACGGATTCAGAAAAAGATGACTATGTTCAAGACACAAAGACAAGATTAAGAGCCCACACTAAAATCACGTGATAAGATATGAACAGCCTGGAGTGAAAGGAGCTGGAATCAGATGGGAAGAAAACAGAAAACTTGAGCGTCCAGGAAAAACTGCAGAAGACGGGGATCAATTCTTTCACCAGCTGGATGGGAGGAAGGTGTGGACATCTGCAGAGTGTGGGTAATCATTGGCTTCTACATACCAATGGATGCAAACTTTTATGGCAAAGACTTGATAAACTATTGACTTGGGTCGAAAACAAAGGAGGGCCTCTACAGATAGTCCCTCTGGGCAGTGCAAAGCTGTGTTTCAGAAGAAAATGGCACAAGAAAAGTTGGAGAGAACCAGAATTGTGGTTGAATGTTTGACGTACCAGGAATGAGCATTGGAACAGCAGTGATAATGGATCACTACTGGGCTTGTGGATCCAGAGCTCACATGAAGCTGCCCAAGGATTGGGGAGGACGGTGTTCTATTGTGAACGTTCATGTTCCAGCATTGGTGATTCCTAAAAGTGATCTGAACATTGGCGAGTTTCCAAAAGCAGATGCTCACCTGAGGAAGAAGAGATCTGTGGAGCTGATAAATTGAATGAACGCAGAGAACTTTTTCTCAGCTAAGTCCATAGAAGCGTTTGACTCCATTCCATATGAGGACAGATTGTTCAGCCAGACTTCATCAATATTTACGATAATCTTCATGCCAAGGATCCAGACTGCAGAAAATAGTAAGTGGTTACAAATAACCAGATGGGAGTTGTTGTAGACAATTAACACGACTATCAAGGGATTCAACGCTATCATGGAAGAGCTGAGAGCCATACAACTGATGACTCTGCAGAACAGCTACGTCTTGCTCATGATCAAAGCCATGGATGGCGGTGTTTGTGCCAAAATTGGAGAATCATGTTGCACGTTCATACCTTCTCGTGATGACGAAAATGGCACCTTGACAGAGCCCATAGAGATGCTGTTGAAGATACACGTCCAAATGGCAGACGAAGTGTAAGATATTGCTGATGATAGTTGGTTTGGATCACTCTTTTCTTGGGTTCCACAATGAATGGCAGATATATTCAAGTTCCTTGGTGCCCTGATAGTGATGCTTTTGCTTGGATTCTGTGTAATCAGATTGGCTCACAATGTAAGAAGGTTGCAAAGAAAGCAATAGGAATGAAGATCATGATTGATGTTGAATCAGGATGGAAAACTAAAGAGCTAACATATGAAGAGATCAGAGACTATGTGAAGGCCAGCATCCATGCATATGAGGGAACAAAGTTCCTGTACCCAAAGAATCACAAGAAATATGTGGAGAAGTGGATCTACTGCAGTACAAGTGGACAGTGCATGCTTTTGACTTGGAGCAAGGATGAGCATGTGAAATCAGTTGGATACCTAAAAGGAGTGATAAAAATATGTGTCCCAAAGAAGCATTTCTTCAGACAAGGATGTCTAGATGTAAAGAGTGATGGGAGAGTGGTCGATGAATCGCACAGAAGTCGGAGCTACGAGAAGGAGCCAAGTACTCCCACCTCAAGTACCGCTCCCACGTTGCCTATATGTTGGGAACCAGAGTGTGAAATACATGCAGTACCAGTGAAGTTACCAGAATCCTGGAAGCAATGTTCCCATTGAGAAAACAGTACCTGCATACACAACAATATGATGACCATTTGAATCAAATCCCAGAAGAAGAGGGAAAAGTGAGCAAAAGGGAAGATTGGTGATGTTACACGAAGCAGGGCTGATGCACCCAGAAGCGATGAAGAGGCAAGAGAACATAAACATTCTATAGGTGTTAAGAAAGTGTCGAAGATAAGCAACATTTCGATATTGAAATGAAGATGTTTATGCTACAGAAATTATGAAGATATGAAGTCATTTTACATGTATACAGATGCAAGAAACGCAAGCAGACAAAGTATTGTAGTGAATAGATTGCGGCATGAGCCAAATATATATTTATAGGAGTGAATGAACTATGGACGATTCCACTAGGCATTTTAGCAGAGCTGCACACTGAGAAAGAAAGGCGTTTTCCAGCGTGTCACAGTTGAAAAGCCATTGAATTACAGAGGTGAATCAAAGAAAGGCGAGGCTGGACCAGCACCAAGAAGCCAAGGCTGTTCTGGGCCTGAAGGATCAGACAGAGGTTACAAGCATGTCAAAAGAACAAACTCCTATTCAAAGCTGGGCATGAGAACAGTGAAGACGTCAGAGTTTCATTAAATAAGTGTATTTTAAATGCAGCAGAACTCTAAAACATGGTCTTTAGTCAAGTGGATGAGTGAAAATAGATAATCGTTACGTGCTATGCCAATGCCAGGAGACAGACAGGGTAATTCATAGAATCCAGCACAGAAGTAGCGCACGCGGCTGGCACGGAGAGGGAGCGTGCGCCAGCCGAGTGCGCTAAATCCCATTTGTATGCACTGCATATTCATGGATTTCCCCATCCATATCCAGCCGTGGCGCAGCATGGTGCAGCATGGTGCAGCGACTATCCAGCAGCGCCATTTAAACCCCTAACACTGCCCCTTGCGGCAAAAGCAGCCGCAGAAATGCACAATATGGTGCAAAGTTAACAAGGGGGGTCCTGGGAGTCCCTCTGCCAGACATTAGTCCTGGTTACGAGGGACTTACCCAGAGTCTTTAGCTCACTATCTTTCACAGAGAAGAAATATCCCAAACATATCAGTCTTTGTCCTGCCCTGGGGCAGTCCAGCACCGAAATGCGAGGCAATTCTTCTCTGAACAAGAGTACCAACAGAAACCCCAGACACGTGTTTCGGTCTGGTTGGACCTCATCAGTAGGGTGGATCTGTGCCTCTCTAAGAATAGTGAGCAAGGGGTCCACGTCTGGATTCCCCTAGTAACTTAGGGTGAGACCCAAAGTTACTTAAATATGCAGATTTAACAAGGGGGGTCCTGGGAGTCCCTCTGCCAGACATTAGTCCTGGTTACGAGGGACTTACCCAGAGTCTTTAGCTCACTATCTTTCACAGAGAAGAAATATCCCAAACATATCAGTCTTTGTCCTGCCCTGGGGCAGTCCAGCACCGAAATGCGAGGCAATTCTTCTCTGAACAAGAGTACCAACAGAAACCCCAGACACGTGTTTCGGTCTGGTTGGACCTCATCAGTAGGGTGGATCTGTGCCTCTCTAAGAATAGTGAGCAAGGGGTCCACGTCTGGATTCCCCTAGTAACTTAGGGTGAGACCCAAAGTTACTTAAATATGCAGATTTAACAAGGGGGGTCCTGGGAGTCCCTCTGCCAGACATTAGTCCTGGTTACGAGGGACTTACCCAGAGTCTTTAGCTCACTATCTTTCACAGAGAAGAAATATCCCAAACATATCAGTCTTTGTCCTGCCCTGGGGCAGTCCAGCACCGAAATGCGAGGCAATTCTTCTCTGAACAAGAGTACCAACAGAAACCCCAGACACGTGTTTCGGTCTGGTTGGACCTCATCAGTAGGGTGGATCTGTGCCTCTCTAAGAATAGTGAGCAAGGGGTCCACGTCTGGATTCCCCTAGTAACTTAGGGTGAGACCCAAAGTTACTTAAATATGCAGATTTAACAAGGGGGGTCCTGGGAGTCCCTCTGCCAGACATTAGTCCTGGTTACGAGGGACTTACCCAGAGTCTTTAGCTCACTATCTTTCACAGAGAAGAAATATCCCAAACATATCAGTCTTTGTCCTGCCCTGGGGCAGTCCAGCACCGAAATGCGAGGCAATTCTTCTCTGAACAAGAGTACCAACAGAAACCCCAGACACGTGTTTCGGTCTGGTTGGACCTCATCAGTAGGGTGGATCTGTGCCTCTCTAAGAATAGTGAGCAAGGGGTCCACGTCTGGATTCCCCTAGTAACTTAGGGTGAGACCCAAAGTTACTTAAATATGCAGATTTAACAAGGGGGGTCCTGGGAGTCCCTCTGCCAGACATTAGTCCTGGTTACGAGGGACTTACCCAGAGTCTTTAGCTCACTATCTTTCACAGAGAAGAAATATCCCAAACATATCAGTCTTTGTCCTGCCCTGGGGCAGTCCAGCACCGAAATGCGAGGCAATTCTTCTCTGAACAAGAGTACCAACAGAAACCCCAGACACGTGTTTCGGTCTGGTTGGACCTCATCAGTAGGGTAGATCTGTGCCAGTGGACCAGCATACAGCCCCCCAACAATTAAATTGCGCTAAAAACGCTTGCATATCCCGCTCGCGCCAGCCAAATTTGCTTGTAAAACTCCTTGCGCACCGCTCGGAATACAGGTACGCATATTCCAAGGGGTGCGCAAAGAGTTTTACACGCGATTGGGCTGGCGCGAACGGGGTATGCGTATTCTGGGGGGTGCTCAAGGAGTTTTACATGCGATTTGGCTGGCGCGAATACGCGCACCCCGCTCGCGCCAGCCCAATCACGTGAAAAAGGACACGCATGCTCGGATCACCCGCGAACAAATCTCGCAAGCAGCCCACACCACATTGCACCCCCCAACACCAGTTCACATGGCAGCAGGCAGCCCTCAACACAACGGACCCTCCATCACCCGTGCACATGCCAGCAAGCAGCCCACACAACAACGGACCCCCATCACCAGTACACATGCCAGCAGGCAGGCCACACCACAATCGACCCCCCCCAACACCCGTTCACATGGCAGCAGGCAGCCCACACCACAACGAATCACCCATCACTGTGCACATGCCAGCAGGCAGCCCACACCACAACCGACCCCCCATCACCCGTGCAGATGCCAGCATACAGCGCACACCACAATGTACTCATCACCCGTGCACATGCCAGCAGGCAGCCCACACCACAACCGACCGCCCCATCACCCGTGCACATGCCAGGATGTAGCCCACACCACAATGTACCCCCCAACACCCATGCACATGCCAGCAGGCAGCCTACGCCACTGCCGCCCCCCATCACCCGTGCACATGCCAGCAGGCAGCCCATACCACAACTGACCCCCCCAACACCCGTCCACATGCCAGCAGACAGCCCATGCCACAACCGACACCCCCATCACCCGTGTACATGCCAGCAGGCAGCACAAACCACAGCCAACTTCCCATCACCCGTGCACAAGCCAGCAGGCAGCCCACTCCACAGTCAACCCCCCCATCACCCGTGCACATGCCAGCAGGCAGCCCACACCACAACCGACCCCCCATCACCTGTGCACATGCCAGCAGGCAGCCCACACCACAGCCGACCCACCCATCACCAGTGAGCATGCCAGTAGGCAGCCCACACCACAACAGAGTCCCCCAACGACAGACACCTGCCAACAAGCCCGACTCATGTCCCCTCACCAGTGATGGCAACCTGCCATCAGGCCCTGACTCATGTCCCCCCAACCCCCACAAGTGACAGCAACCTGATAGCAGGCCCCGGCTCATGTTGCCCCACCCCCCACCAGTGACGGCAACCTGCCAGCAGGCCCCAACTCATGTCCCCCACCAGTGACAGCAACCTGCCAGCAGGCCCCGACTCATGTCCACCCACCAGTGACGGCAACCTGCCATCAGGCCCTGACTCATGTCCCCCCACCCCCCACCAGTGACGACAACCTGCCAGCAGGCCCCGACTCATGTCCCCCCACTCCCCACCAGTGATGGCAACCTGCCAGCAGGCCCCAACTCATGTCCCCCAGCAAACCCATAGTCATTACATAAAACCATGCATCAAATATTCCCCAAATTGGCTCCACCCGCTGCCCCCCATGCTACTCCATACCCATCCATTGCCCCAACCTCACAGTAATGGCCCCATGACATGCCATACCCGGAAACAAACATGCATGCATATAAATGCACAACATAGCCACACAGCACTGACACATGCCTGAGCCAGTGGCGAATGACACATGCAGCAAACAAATGTGAGCACACAACACTTTGATTGGACCAAATGAAAATGTATTGTGAAATCATTAACGACACCTTACAAAAATCAAAAATGCAAATAAAAATGCAATGAACAGAATCAAAATGAAATGGCAAATCCAAATGAAGTAGAAAATCAAAAATATGCAAGTAAATGATGAAAATGCACTTCCACAAAATAAATGCAGTCAGTTCCAAATAGTAATAAAAAAAGGAAACCCATTACTCCATGGGAAAGAAAGAAATTAAAAAACAATCCACACAAGTCCAACTATGTACAAAAAATGTCAAAGGGTCCATGATCCCAAACTGCAGACCTGTCCAAAAAAACTGCCTACAAAAAAGAACTATATACAAAAGAGTGGAACAATGTCCATGTCCTCCAAAAAAAAAAAAAAAATAGAAAGGAAACTTAACACTAAGGAACTATTTACAGTGGAGACGGGCTAGTCCTACGGCTCACTTCTTGATGTTAATGTCTTTGGCCAGGGCATCATCAAACTCCATGTTGATGTCCCGGAGGCTAACCTGGGCACTGTCCTCAAGGGCTCCAGGGACGTTGCCATGGTCTCCTCCAACTACCTGCGAGTCTCCTCAAAGAACGCTGCCCGCCTCAATGCCCGGCTCATGGAGTTCTCGGCTCTGACCATTGTGAGCTGTGCCCTCTCTGCCCGCCGCCGCTCTGCCTCTATCTGCTGGCCCAACCGTTGCCACACAGAAGACACAGAAGACGTCATCCTGCCCATCGGACAATGCCTGCCCCCATGATGTAGATGGCCCCGAGGCCTGATGCCATCCCACATCGAGCCTGCCGCTGTGCCAACTGCCTCTGCAACCATGACTGACCCCGGGAAGATGGAAACACCCGGGGCCGTGGTTGATCACATGCCCTAATTGATGGTGCCTGCACATCCTCCACTGGCTGGGGTCCAGTTTCTTGGGTGACCACCTCTGCTGGACCTCCAACTCCTAGCTGTGGCAGGGATGGGATCTCCACCACCGTGGCGGAGGTGGCTTGGGCAGGTCTACAGGGGGCCCTGGTGGCCTGTGGGCTGGAACACGGCATGGAGATTGACTGGCACACAGTGAGTAAAGAGGAGGAGAGGGTCGCAAGAGCGCCCTGCACATGGAGGAAACCCCCGACCATGAGCCCTCCCAGCCGGCCCATGTTGGCACACATCTGTTCATGATGACATGCGTGGCCCCCCCAGGAAGCAGGCACATCATCACGATTATCACGTGTGCGCAATGCGACACCGATTAGGACAGGCTCAACACTGTCACGGATTGCCACCTCCGCAGGTAGATGAGTGCCAGTTGACGTGGGCCTCCCCCCTACCTGCGGACAGGCCTGAGACGGGGCATCCCTGCTGGTGCATGCTGATGCAGACTCAGCATCAGGGACAGGAACATGCACAGACCCCTCTGTGGTGACCTGTGCTGCCTCCTGCCCCTGGACTGCACCACTTTCACCAGTGGAACCACCCTCACCAGGCCGCATGTGTGGGTCTGATGCGGCCTCCTCCTCACCCACCACCAACCTGGATGCCTCCGCACTGTGTTCCGCTGTGGACAGCCCCTGTGTGGGCTCACCTGCCCCTACCGCTGCCGAGGAGCCCATTTCCAAACTCCGCCGCTTAGGCTTCTCCTCGGCAGGCCCGGCCTTGGACGCAGCACCAGTCCCCTCACTCCCGGAAGATGACATGTCCTGGGAGGGTGACTGGGCCTTACGACCTGGCCTGGTGGAGGCATCCCTGCTGCTCCACAGCGCCATCTCTTCCCTCTTCCTCAGTCGCCGCTGTAGACAAGGAGAGAATGAACACAAGCATCAGGGTACTGAACAATAGTCTCCTAGACACAAAGCAATTGCACATGAGTGGCACTGTCAAACCTCACTTCCATCATCACCTTCCACAACACATGGGTCACTGCAAGCAACACACATGCAGAAACAGGCATGACACATGCAACAGACATTTGCATCCATTTCCAAAGCACCGTTGGAACATCCAATGGGGGGCTGAACCTCGCATGCATCATGGGACATGCTGATCACATGCACACACACCACCAGACTGTCATGCATCTGGCCATGTCAACCTCCCGACACAGTGCATTCATGGAGAACTAGGCCGCATCAGTGCATTCACACATTGTCATGGACATGTGTCATGCATCCATGGTGTTTCCAGTCACACGCACACTACTCAGACACACGCACATGGACACCATGCATGACCATGATGGTGACAGCAGCATCCATGTCTCACACCCTAAACATGGCCAAGTACAGACACAGGCGTGCAAACATGTGTGCATTCTCATATGCCGCAGCGCATTATGCATTGCAACACATATACCATCCATGTGGAACACGCCTGACTGGACTCACATGCAGCACCATCATGTCCCTGCACACACACACATCCATTCATGGCCCGTGACACACATACAGCCAACTTGCAAACTCCTCCCACACTGCAACATGCACTGTGTTGTACGAGAATGCATGGACACTTACCGGACGACTCCAGATGGGTCTGCATCTCGAGGACCTGGTGGTGAAGCACTGGGTGAATGCGCTCCATGACCCTCATCTGCTGGATGGTAAGCTGGCCCCGGTGCCACAATGCAACTTCTGTGTCCAAGAGGCGACGGCCCTTCCTGAGGGTCCTGGACTTGAAGTCCTCCCATCGCTTCAGGACATGTTTGAAGTCGTGGGGTGCCACCCCCTCCGCGTAGATGGCACCCACATCCTCTCAGATCCTCCTCCATCCTTCCTTGTCCATGCGCAATGATGTGAAGAGAGCATCATAATGCCCCAGGACTTCATCCACCAGAATGCCAACTTCATTTGCACTGAAGCTGGCAGCCCTCTGACTCTCTGCCGGGGGGGGGGGTTGCCACTGGTGCCAGATGGTGTTGTGTCGGACATGGCAACCCCCGAGGCAGGTGTGGGTGGGCAGCTGGGTCCTGGGGCTGGGCTGTGGAGCGATGGAACACCAGTCGGGTGTCTTCTGTTCCAGCAGTGGTGGTCACAGCAACTGGACCTCTGGTGATGGCTGATGTACAGGCACCAAATTGCAGGGCACGTTTGCAGCAGGCAGGCAGGCAGCAGCAGATGGCTCGTAGGAGGCTCCCCGAGGCTCTGGGGGGGCAGGTAAATGGCCTTCTGGTCAGAAGCGTGGTCTTCCGTGTGTGGTCGCGTGGCCAGCTTGATGCAGAGTGAGTCAGCACGTGAAAAAACAGCATGTGAGCGTGTAATTCGTGGAAAGGTCCTTAGCGCTTAGGCACATAAGTGACGTGATGCACATAGGCGTTGCTTTCTGCACGTGTTAAAGGTCCTCATAGCACGCCATTTTGCTGTATGTGCTTATTGTGGAGTACGGGCGTGAGATTCTTCTACTTCTTGTGTGTTCACACGCGATTACTTCACAACAGTTGCAGTGCGTACTTCTTGTTTATTGCGCATTTTCTTTCTTACTTTTTCCAGGCAGACGGTGAGTCGCGCATGTATTATTCCCACTGTGGTTGCCCCTGTGTGTCGCATACCCCATTCACAAGGTCATAGCAGCCTGCGTGTTAAACGCGTACACATATTTTGTGTTTCTGGGTGCCACAGCGTACTGCAGGACCTTAATTTCATGGATGTGGCCTACCGAGGGGTCGTGTGCACGTTTGTTTATTTTTCTGAGGTGTCTGAGCATTACGTGAACCATCATTTTTCCCCAGGGCTCACAGACAGCCTTGCAGGTGCACAGGGGTACCTATTCCATCTAGTTCCCTGCCCCCTTCACCCTAATTGCCCAGGACAATTATTTTCTGCACCTCCCATTCCCACAAGACCATCATTGCAATGGTTGGGAGGCGACCAAGTGGTAAGGAAGGCAAAGCTTGGCGACCTTCAAGAGGTGTCCGCGGTGGAGGACGAGGGCAGGATGACCAGGGTGGCCAAGGTGGCAGCGGTGGTGGACGTGGGCAGGGGGGCCAAACAGGGAAGTATGTCCAGGTCCATTCAGGGACACCTATGCCCCCCCACCCCAGTGGGTCAGGGAGATGCAGCTGACACCATCCCAGCCCAGGCCCTGCAAGCCCGGCCCGGATTGGTCTTGGAACAGGCACGGGATGACTCACAGGCCGACTTCCGTATCACAAAGTCCAAGCCGCTGTGTGGCAGTGAAAGTTACTGTCACCAGGCCACGTGGATTTGGGGCAGCAATGTCATCTGCTGCCCTGAACAGCCAGGTTGTGGAGGCTGCAGGGACAGCTGCAACTGGCACCACCCCGGCTGTGAGTCACCCAGCCGGGACAATGTTGGTCCCGGCCCCTCACATCGAGCCATTTGTGGCGCTTGGTCCTGGCAAAAACACTCAGCAGCCAATGCCTGCAGTGAGACCTTTGGTCATTGTGCCATTGCCTGCTTCCAGTGGCCAGTCCACCTGCGCTTCAGCTCCTACAGACCGGAGCAGCGTAAGCCACTCAGGGTCCACACCACCTCTGAAGAGGAAGAAGCATGCTCTTGCAGAACAGGCTGGGACCCCAGACAAAGCTCGGCCCTCCGGCACGTCAAGGAAGCAGAATTTCAATGATGTGGAACTGGACGCACTTGTGGACTACGTGTCAGAACATGGCCGCGACATGCTGGTAACGGCAGGGTGCAAGACTATGCCTGCTCAGCATAGGGCCCACTGGCAGTGCATTCGGGACCACATTTGTTCCTTGGGATTTGTGAAGCGCACAGCTGATGATTACTCAAAGCGTTGGAATTACCTCAAGCGGGTCACCACCAGAGAAGGGTGACGTCACAGAACATGAGGCAATTGCTGGAGGGTTCATCGCTGAGGATCAGGTCCAAGGTGTGGGAGACCTCCCAGATCTTGAGACAATGGCCCTCATTCCGAGTTGGGCGCAGAGGGATACTGGGCACCGTTAAGGACATTGGTGCCGGTAATCGCTTTGCGCCATATTCTGAGTTCCCTTGGCGGGTCCCTTCCTTAACGCCTGGTTTTACCAGGCGTTATGGATGGGGCCAGTGAAGGGACTTCAGAGCTAATAACGGTACCGCAATTTGCGGTACCGTTATTAGCACCTTCCCCCTTCCCATTGAGCCCTATGGGGGCTGAAATGGGAATGGGGAATGGCTTTTTCAATGCGGATTTACCGGTCCCGCAAAGGTCAGAATAGACCGGTAAGTCCCCATTGAACCAGGGCAGACTCGGTACCGGTATTGGAGGCCAGGCCATGGGAGTCATTAAGACCCTGGCGCTAAGGGGTTAACAGCGTCGTAAAAGGCTGCGGCGCCGTTAACCACTTAGTGCCTAATTACGAGGTCCCTTTGCGGGACCCGACCTGAAAGGCTGGTTTGGACCAGCCGTTAAAGTAGGGACCCGCAAAGGGACCTTCGAGGCAATTACAGTACCACAATTTGCGGTACCATAATTACCGCCTTCCCCAGTCCCATTGAGCCCTATGGGGCAAAAATGGGAATGGGGAAGGGCCAATGTTCAATGGGGAATTACCGCCCCGCCAACCTTGGAATGGGCTGGTAATTCCACATTGAACATTGGCAGACTCGTTACAACACCGGCAGCAACCATGGTGTTAATAGCGCAATGGGTTACCGCCAGTGTTGTAATGTGGCCTGTTTCAATTTCTGACGGTGCACTTTGTTACAGTTGTGTCACGTGTTGTGCATTTATTTGGGTTTTTTCACATTGCATGTCATGGCATGGTGTGTTGGACAGGTGACATGGGCTTTGGGAGGGGTTAGGTGACATACTCTTAGGGAGAAATCTCATTTATGGCTAATTTACCTTACCTAGTGAGTACCTCGCAGCTTTGCTGGATTTCTGGGGTTTATTTTTTTACCTGGTAAGAGTGTGAGTTTTTTTCCCCCACTCTTACAGTGTATTTTTGTGTATGTTGTACTTTTTGTGCTCATGGGCTATGGAGTGTCACCAACTCCCTAGGCATCATCTTGTTACTTGTGTATCACACAGCACCTTTAGTGCAGTGCCACAGGGGTGTCTTGTAGACTTCCCTTGTGAACTCGCTTTCTGGGGATGACTACTGTCCCCCAGAAACCTGTAAAGTCACCATTGGCTTTACTAGTCCTTTTTAAATACAAATCCAGTACAAACCATCTTACCATGGAGTACTGGAGGGGACTATCTTTCCCCTGTCCTTCTGTTCCTCAAGGGGTACCTTGTGTCCCCCCTTCCCGACTCGACATGGCTGGTGGCAGTGGTAACTATCATTTTTACACAGATCCCCGTGTTAGAGTTCTGGCTGTGGTGACAGACGTGAACATAAAACCTGCTACCACATATTTTTATTTTGGGTCCTAGCGTGGTTTTTCACTATTTCGTGTTGGAAAGGTCTTTCTTGTTGTTTGCTTTTGGCACCAAACCAGGTTTGGTTTCCTTGTTCTCCATCCTTTGACGGGCTTCTGCGAAGAAGCCCTCCTTTGGCATCTGGGTGTCTAGGTGGGCTGAATGTGAGTGAGGGGTTTAGTAACCCCCTGCACAGGGTCTCATTGGAGACGCAAGTCGCACTTTGTGTCCATTGGCTGAGGTGGTTGTCCGGGCTGGACAACCCCCCTGCTGTGTGATTGACAGCCAGGCTGTGTGAATGGGGGAGTTTGGCATAAAAGGCAGGACTCTTGGGCTGGAAGTCAGAGTCACCACTGGAACTACAAAAACCGAAGAGAAGTGGAGAAGAACACGGCTGCTGCAGCTCCTGGATCCCGGTGAAGCCCTGCTGCAGTCCTGAGTTATCTACCCTTCAACGACAAAGAAGATCTAGTCCGGCATCTTCTTCTCTTGAGCCTGTTGGGATCAACCAGCTCACCTTCTACAGAATCCTCTTCTGGGTCGAAATCACTGCACTGAGCTGTTGTGGTCCGGATAGCCATCAGAAGAGCCCTCTTCTGTTTTTAAGGAGCACACCTTTTATTCATCGTTGCTTTGCTGCTGCTTGCCTCATCCCTGGGTAGTGCAGATTGCTCCAGATGTCCTCCTTCTTGTCCCCACGACTGAAGCTTCAGGACCTGTGAGTCTGCAGGAACTACCAGGAACAACTGTCGTAGCACCAGCTTTCTTCATCTGAATAAGGTACTGTGTCCATTTGGTCGTTCTCTCCATCCGACCTTGAGGAATCGGGGTGAACCCTTTTCCTTTCCGAAGGCTTGTCCTTTCTTCCTTTCCTCTTATAACTTTTGCCTCCCTTTGACAATATACAGTACTCCTGGCAACGTTAATCTTGAACTGTTCTCACCGTGTGATCCTCGACAACAGAGCCCTGCTCCATTTGACACTGGCGAAGGCCTATTGACTTTTATCTGCCTCTTAGAACATGTCCTCTGATTCTATTGCCTTGACAAAAGTATTGCCTCTGATTTTTATCCATTATTCCCTTGTTTATATATTTGTTCTAAGTGTGTTTGACTACGTTACATTTCTTCCTGCGAGTACGCTTTTCTTTCGTAAGACCAAACTGTCATTACTCTCAAAAAGTGATCGCGTATTAACCCACGGTAACATCTTTGTTTCGAAACACTGGTCTGTCAAATCCTAATGTACTTACCTTGAATTGACCTGAACAAGAGGAATTGGTTGTGTGTATTATATTTAGAGTGTGGTTTTATTTAATAGAAGTGAAGTGTTTTGTGAACAGATGGTTTAAAAATAAATGTACTTATATTTTTTAACCAGAAACCTTGAGTCAGTGTTTGCTTGAGTAACAGAAATTGTAGTCCTTTGTGTAATTCCTATTACTGCTCATTTGCTCTTCAGATAAGTCTGGCTGCTCAGCCATCGCTACCACTTTACTGTGTAGTACAGGCTTGTACCAAAGGTGAAATTGTACTATCACTTGTAGTCTTAATTGTCTGTAGTGTTCCCTAAGGGTACTGCAGATGATTCTGCCTAACACATACCAGTATTTGACTGTGCTGATTTGCAAGGGGATAGTGGATTATTCTGCATGAATTTGTGCCTTTTGGTCACACAGCATTGGGTTCCTTTATTTAGCTAGGGATGGACACATTGTAGCACTTCCAGGGACACATTCTGAGTTCGGTAAGGTTGTGACAGTTCACTGTCCCTTTCTCATCATCGATTGTCACCTGGTATGTGCCAGGCCTGTGTGCATTCCGCAGGGGTGGGATTTTAGGTGAAAAATGTAGCCACAAGCTGGGTACGGGCTGCCTCCCCACGTGCCCTTTCCCCTCCCATACGCAGGGGCCGTGCGTGTGGTTGGGGATGTGGGGGCCCCACCATGTACACCGGTACGCCCCGCCAGGTTGCAATATTGTGCAGGACACATGCTGCCACAATGATCCTGCACACTACTGGGGGCACATATATATTAGCTGCCCACCAGAGCGGTCAAGGGAGCGGAAACGTGACTTCAGCAATCCGAATGTGCGCTCCACTATGCCCCGGGTTGCAATATCAGCTGCATTGTATCTTACCTCGGGTGGTGTTAATCTAGTACAGGCTAAATGGCTTAGTCTGAGAAAAACCTATTAGCACATAC
This sequence comes from Ambystoma mexicanum, assembly GCF_040938575.1. Lineage (NCBI taxonomy): Eukaryota > Metazoa > Chordata > Amphibia > Caudata > Ambystomatidae > Ambystoma > Ambystoma mexicanum. The sequence continues at coordinate 121,004,517 of NC_090932.1, read as the reverse complement.
CACAGTGTGAGCGAGGTGTGTTTTGTGTGGTAGAAGCGCATGTATCAATTGTAGTTAGTTTTGAGACGTATTAGATACACACATATAGCAATACAGAAGGAGCAACAACATGTTAAGGTTGTGGTTGCATAGGTTATAGATAGGATGCTGTTATAGGCCCTGTGTTTAGTAGTTGTCTACAAAGTTATGTGTTTCAGTGAGGTGCGAGGAAAGAGCTGAAGTAGGTGTAAAATGGAGTCAGTGTGTTGACATGGCAGGAGTGTCACCATATTGGATTTGAAGTCACACTGACCATACTATAACCAGGCCTTGATGGGGAGCTGCAGTGCCATTTAGCTCAGTCCCAAGATAAATCCCTTTTCCGTCCCCCAGGAGAGAAGCTGAAGTCAGAGGACCCGCTGTGCACAGATAAATGTTAAATGATTACAGCTGCAGGGCCTGAATACGGGGGTAACGGAATGTTAGCTGTGGGGAGGATAGGTAAGGATGCGCCCCTCAAAGAACAAATTCATAAGAATAGGGCATGAGGTTGGGTGATGCCAATAGGACCGGCAAATATTTAGAGCACTACTGCACTCACCCGAAGAGAGGTCATCCCATTTGAATTACAAGTGGACGCCTAACCAAAAGCAAATATACCCCTGAAATTCAGACACAAGAGTGGTCCCCTGGTCACGTCATTACTGGGCACCTGGGATGTGAAGGAGATAAAGGGGGAGCCATGCCTGGAAAGTTCCATGATTTGGTATAGGAGGAGCAGAGGTGATTCCAATAAATCCAGTGCAAAGTCGGGAGTGCAGCTTGTGTGTATGTAGCGTCACGTATAATCAGAAGGCCCATTCTCTTATCAATGCAGAGTTGGTCTCGCCAGAATTATTTTGAATGTTTCTGGATGGTAGGAGTGCAGATTACATGACAGTCATGATTTACTAGTGATGATATAGTGGGCTACGTGAATAGGGAAATGGGTTTAGATAAGGTATAGTGAATCATTACAGGGAATATAGGTGGGTATTAGCATCTTCTATAGTTGGTAGTCAATGAGGGTGGTGGGGTTTACTGTGCTGATATGCAGTTTTCAGTTGTAAAACCTGTAACTTCTTGGGGTGTGATGGGCTCTGTGTCATTTCGGTTCTACGGCACAGTCTAAAACCTTTTTGCATGTTATAAACCTTGTTTTCCCTTCCAAAATGGTTCAGTGACCATTTGGTCTCTTGGATTATTTTTCCTGCACAGGTTATGGGTTACTATTTTCTTTACAGTATCATTGAAGAATATACTTGTTTTTTCTTAAGATTATATTGAATTTGTATTAATTCTTTGGCAAACCCTTTTACCATCAAAGTTTGAAAGGCATACACAGGTTGTGCACCTATAGGTCAAGCGGATATTACAATTGTTTTTTTGTTGGCTATCTCATGGAGTTATCAGTGGTTTGTTTGAGAATCTGTGTCATTCTGTAGGTAAGTATATTTTAGAATATGTATCTAATTTGAAAGAAATATTGCCACATGAAGGCACAGGCATGATGGAAAAATGGGTTTACAATCACAGTATGATTGTCCAGACATGACACGAGCAATGTAAAAGCTACCAGAAGAGCGAGCTTTGAAAGGATCCAAGTTTAAATGCAATTCTGGAGCGCAGAGTCATGGACCTCATTACGAGTTTGGAGGTGTAGCCATGCCCTTAATAAGGGCATGGCTGCCTCCAAACTCGGGTCTGGGTCCGTGGTCCCTGAATGGGGAAATACCAGGCCATTCCAACTTTGGAGGGCCCGGAATTTCCCCATAGGGCTCAATGGGAATGGGGAGGGAGCTAACAACGGACACGTTAATAACGGGCCCGTTGTTTGCTCCCTGGTCCCCTCGCGGTCAGACCAGACATCCTTTGTGGGTCCCGCAAGGGGACCTCGTAATAGGGCAGAATGGGTTTAACGGCACAGGCAGCTCTACCAGCACCATTAAACCCATTCCACCAGGGTCGTAATGAGGCCCATAGTATCATACTTTCTACACTAGCATTTATTTTGCAGGATTTCTGTTAAAACCCTGTTATTTCCTAATCTTGACAGAAGAACAATTCATCTCTGGAAATGGATGACAAAGGAGCTCGAATCCTAACAGAAAATTAGGATTTGAGCATCTCGGAAGCACCTAATGAGCTTTTGGCCTTTTCCTCTTTTTCTCTGCCATACGCACCCCAAGAGTAATCTAATTTAGGAGGCAGCAGCAGAAACAGAATGTCATTACTTAACAGCCAAGATTCCTCAAATATTGCATGCAACCAAATGTGTATACTTGAAGTCACACCAAAATGTTTCCTTCTGAATCAGCCTGTATGAGTTGATGTTGAAATGATCCTCTGCTATATGGCCACTAAAGGCAATTTAACTAGGAAAATCGAGATGTCATATGGGTTGGGTTTGAGCCTTTTCAATGATGGTCTCCTCAAACTTGTTTTTTAAAAAAAAATCATTTTGTTAGTCAAGTCATTTAACCAAATGTAAAGCAATAGCCCTATTACAAGGAATCTTTATCACTAAAATGCAACGATTACAAATGTAAACATTAACCTTTCTTCTCACATTTCAACTAATATGACGTATTTAGCATATAAAAATGTACAAGAGCCAATTCGTTTGAAAATGCCAGTCCCCCATTTCAAATAGTATTTTTTTCCTCTCATTCTTATGCAGCCAGCAGGGTTTAACACAGTACTGTAGATATTTCAGAGCTGAGGGGCAGATCCAGCCTATGTGGAACTCGAAAAGATGCATACATGTGGTGCAACCACTTTTGAAGTTAGGTGCCCATTTAGATGACCAATGCAATGTTCGCTTTAATTCATTGAGCTCTTACATTCTCTCAAAAACGCTGCTGTAGAATTCAACTAATTGTGAGCATTTATCATGTGCACGGCATAATGGACTGTGGCCCTGCATAATCACAGCCACTTGACTGATGGCATCTGCATCCAGTGAACTTACTATATGCAGTTGTAGAGGTGTACTGAAAAAAGTAGTGGATCTGTGGTCTCGGCAGCGTAGAGGGTAGGTAGAAGCATAGTGCAACATGTGGCAAGGTGTTGCAGTCGGGGCATTCCAATAGTCTAAGTGACTAGTAACTAACGGTCCTATTACAACTTTACACTTACACAGGAATATGAATGCACAAATCCTCTATATAGAACGGTGAATATGGTCCTAAAAAGTAGAGAAATGCTAAACAGAAAAAAATAAAAGAAGTGGACCACTGCTCCTGACCGTTCCCGCTCACTTAGATCACTGACTGTATGCTGAGATAAGCCATCAATGGCACATTGCAATTAGGTTTGAAATGACTGCTCTGGTGTGAACATCCTAGTGAGCCAATCTATTAGACTGATGCCTTTTGCAGTTCTACCAGTCACAAATGTTTTAAAATGTTGTTTTAAAATAATTTCTCACACCATAGCACAACCGTAAGGAGTGAAAAGTCTGTTTCGGGCGGTCTTTCTAAATCAAATTGTCATGTCCCTGCTGCACACGAGTGTTCGCAGGGGCTGACAGGTGCAAGCCAGCCAATGGAATTTGCTGGTGCAAGGTAAGTGTGTTTTTTTTGTTTGTGTGTGTGTGTGTGTGTGTAAGAGTGTGTGACCATATGGGAGAGGAGGGGGAATGTGTTAGGCTGGGAAGGGGGTGCTAGGTGATAAAAGTGGTAGCTTAGGGGTGCAACCCCTAATTTCCAGAAAATCCAGCCAGGAGAGGGTGGAGGTAGGGTTGGGATCGGCTTCGGAAGGGGGGGTGGGGATTGAACATTTTAAAGGCCACAGAAAATCGGCCAAAACAAATCAGTCTTTTTTTGTGCACAGCCTTTAAGATGCGGAAATATCACATCGAACCAGCACAACCACCAATGCTCCTTGCTTAGATTGTTTGTTTTTGTTTTTGTTTTTAAGATACCCCTCTCACCATCTGCTGGGGGCAATATGGTGCTAGTGCTGGGGTTATGGTGTATGTTGATCTATGTTATAGCCTAGCCGGCTTCACAAAAGAAATTGTCATTCTTTCATAACTCTTATGGATATTGATGGAGTAAGATATTTGAAGGTCTCAGGAATACATTAGATAGAAATATAGGGCCTTCTTGTGAGACACTCATCAAGTACTAGGTGAGGAAATAAAAATGGGGTACAAGACATTATTTTTATTACTAAGGCAATCATTTGTAGACAAGGCAGAACTACTTATCTCTGAACGAAGATATTTCCTGCAACAGGGGCATTGAAATAAACAATAAGGCATTTGAGGCTTAAAGCAGAAAATGTTAACACTATTACGATGAAACAATGAGCAAAATCTGTTTACTGTATTTGATCTTACCAAACCTATGTGTTTGGGTTCTGCTGTTGTGCTGCTCCCTTCCCCTTTCCTCTCGTGCTCTGCCCTTATTACTACACTCTGAAAAAAAATCGGTTTTGGCATTTGGCACATTACAACACCAAATAATGAAGAGATGTACAACAATTAAGTCATCATTTCATTAAAGATATTTTATAAGTCAGGTCTTGTTTTAATGAAGTATGTTTGTGACCCATTATCACAGTATGTTTCTGTATTTTATGATTCCATAGTTACTTACAATGTGATATGGAATGTGAAATATAGAGGTACAAATGTGGAATGGGAAGGTTCTTTGGGAAATTGTTAGAGAGGATATGGAGGGTCGAGCTGGAAGAGATTACCGCAGGTGTTTTCACTGTAATAAACACATTATAGAAGAGTATTTTTAATGATAATGATTTGTTACTTATATAGAGACTTAAGCCAAAGCGCTTTACAGAGAACATATTTACATACATTTATCATCCCAACCGAAGTTGGTATTTATTTATCGACCTCGGAAGGATGAAAGGCTGAGTTGGCCTTGCCGGGATTCGAACATACGACCTGCAGGTCACTGATAGATCGCAGCAGCGAGCGCTCAACCTGCTGAGCTTTATCTTACCAACAGTTTGGCGGTGAGCAGGGCACCTCCCGTTCATACCTGTCACTATGAGGAAGGATAGTTGTTCAAGGAGTGAGTGTCATCGGGACAGTAAAGCACTCAAGAGGAAGGGTGCCTGCAGAGCAGTTACCAGAAGCCTCCACAGCATGAGGAAGGAAGCAAAAGGATTTTTAAAGGAAGTGACATATTAGATGTGCATGTGGGCGCAGGCTCCCTCCTTATTGCTATCAAAATCAGACAAAGCATCGTCACTGTGTGCGATGCATGAGTAAGAGAGAGGCAAGCTTTTCTCCAAGTCCAGCCAACATTAGAGGAAGGCACCATGTAAAATATACACAATGGCACAGATATAAAAAATTGAATCAGTTGTATATAACGCTTCTAAAGGTAAAGAGATTGCACAGCGCAAGAGCAATATCAAAAGAGATATTGGCGCTCTTTACGAGCCTGGTGGTAACCAAGCCGGTACTACCAGCAGGTTGCCACCGGACCCGTAATGATTTACGGGCACCTGACTCAACCCCAGTGTTCCAGAAAGTCAGGCGCCGGTAAATTGTAATTCCCCATTCCCATAGAGTCCCATAGGACTCTTTGGGAATGGGGAACACGGAAGCACCGGCACCGTTAACAATGGTGGCGGTGCTTCCGTGACGGTCTGCTTACAGTGGCTACTTTGTCCAACCTGTCAGGCACAGCAGCTCCGCAGGCAGACTCGTAGTATGCCGGTCCAGAAACAACGGTGCCAGTAGGCTTACGGGCACTGTAGTTTCCGTACCCGCATGCTTGGAATGAGCACCATTGTTTTGTGAAGAAGTATAAAGCAGAGCATGAACAAGAAAAAGAAAACAAAAACCAAGTGTGCAAATAACATGTGACTGAGTAACAAATTTTGGGAAAGTCTCACAATAAATTTTACTGACGCAATGAGAAATATATTAAGGAGATAGTGGGACATTGAATTCACTTATAATGCAGTCAATTAGAGTACATTCACCAGACTGAATTCTACCAAACCTAGGGGAACCAACCATTCCCCGGTCGGAGTGGAAGGAGCATTGAAAAAACAAATGAAACGAATTTGAACATGATGGCTTATCATCAGGAAAAAAGATCAGTATTACTTCACTATCGTGACCCAGAAAGATCATGAATAACCACCTCTTCCAGAATATGAACATGGAGCAGGCAATATGGACTTGTATAAGAGGGCCATGAAGAAAGTAGATATGTATTATGTTCCAGAAAAGAACATAGCAATCAAAAGGTTCAAATTATATTCCAGAAAATGACAGAAGAATGTTTCAGCACTGAAGACATTATCCGTGCCATGCAGATTTGGTGCAAGAATAACCGTGGAGGCATTCATAAGGCATCAAATTATCATACACACAAAATCGATAATACAGGAATGTCTCTGGGTGTGTGGGGATACTTCTTTGTCACAAACCTTGGCTATTGGAAAGACAATGGAATATAGAATGTTATGCTGGAAAGAAATTAAGGAGAAACCAGAAGCTTTTCGAAATCAAGGAGAGAAAGAAGCTATCCCCGACACAAGTGCACAGGTGACCATTGTAAACATGAAGGCAGAACTGAGTAGGAACAAGGACAACTAGAACAGAGGGATAACATGTATACATCTGCAGACCCGGATAAAGAATGAAAAAAGATGCAGACCACAACATAGTAGGATCGCAACACATGTCTCCTTTTGGTAGACAATGGCAAATTCACGATTTCATCCAGTGAAAAATCCATTATGTTCAAATTATACAATGGAAGGATATTTTGGAACAGCATGTCGAAGAAAAAAAAGTGGCTTATGTGTAGGAAGATGAAAGATCAGGGGGGGGGGGGTAAATTGTGGTGGTAAGAGACTTATGTTCAACCTCAGAATCAAAATGTTCTTGTTGTGTTTTTCATATCGACAACATAGAGGTAACCATGATAGTTGACAGTTGCTCATCATACGCCATATTCACGGCAGTGAAATGGGAAGAACTACAGAAACGCGGTCTGAAGGCTCATCTAAACAACTCAGACATAGGAACCCCAAGCAAATTTGTGGGCACAAGCATCTACATTTTCTGTTTCTTCCAATCTTTAATGGAGCTCAAGAACAGAATGGTGACCATAAACATATATGTTCCAAGGAAATTTGTTAATGTGGTAAGTTTGAAGAATCAGGCAGCATTTAGAAAAAAGAGTAGTCTGTGATGGATCCAATGGTGTTATCACTTCTTTCCTGGCGATGACATCTCCCCATGTGGCTGGGAGACCGCAGCCGCTACCTGATCCCGACCATAGGGGTGGGTATATGAGGGAGGATCACATGGGGGAGACAGCCTCCGGGACAGTATCAGGGCACCATCCGACAAGACATGGTAGTCCCCTTCTTCTTCTGAGGAGGATACCTCCTCCATGCCCAATGCCATTGTTATAACTCCCCTCATCCACCTGGGAAGGGTACTGGATACCTTCTCATAAGATCTGTATGCAAACAATCAAAATCTGACTTACCTTTTAAGACTCATGAAAATACCTTCTCAGAAGCTAAATACAAATCATCCAGAACTGACAGGCCCTTAAAGTTCACTAAGACCACTTACCCAGAGTTTACATAGAAGTCATCAAGAATGGACTTTCTTCCCCATTACTACAAGAATAGTTGAATGAGGAAAATGAGACGGGTAATGCAGAGCAAAGTAGGCCAAGAAAACAAGCTGCACTCAAGTTGCTGTGAGTGCATACCCGTGGCGGGGATATTTAAATGGGCAAAGGGAGAATTTTTTTAAAGGGAGAATGAAACAAAAGTAAGAGAGCTTTCAAGTTTGTGAGTATATGCAATACACATCTAAGAAAAGCCCTGGCAAGAAACCAGGCAGACACAATATAGATAAAACAAACATAACAGAATATCGAAGTTTGGAAGTGTGTGCAAAGGCAATGTGAGAATGGCACTGACAGGAGAGCATACAAGGCAAATTAAAGCTTCAACAAAAATACATATTTAAGAAAGTTGAACAGTGTATAGGAAATCAAGTAAAGATGACCTTAGATATATCAGGACTAGTAAAAAGGTTGACTACAACAGGTATCCTAACAATATAAATAAAAGAGCCAAATTGTCTTGTGCATCAGTTGATTTGTGGATCAAGAGAAAATCAAGGAATTTATATTTTTGAATATACAACAGAGTAAAAGAAATCCACTGGAAGGGAAGCACCCTCTGGAACAAGGAACTCTAGCCTTCTGGAACCTTTCTGTTGGAGTGTGATGAATCAAATTCCAGGGTACCAGTGATCCTGGGTGATTGGCTGTTTTTAAAACATCAATCAGCCCCACACCTCTAATACACCAGTATGGATCCGAACAAATTGGAATAAACAGGCATACAATTAAAATGATAAACCTTCTTGTCCAATTTTCGTAACGTGAATGGAACTGAAGGCTTATCTCCTCTAAAGGTTGTGGATCGTTGGTTAGTTGCAACACAGCAACAATACAAGTATTACCCAGTAATAAAAGGAGTGTCCATTCAAGGTTGTATAAAAATATCGACTTTATTATTCTCAGAACAGACAGTCTAACAACACTGCGAAATGCAACCTTCCCTGTAAAGGAATGCAAAGGACAGACAGTTTCAAAGAAGGAAAAGGATTCACTTAAGATACTGACAGGCGGGTAGTCGGTATGGTTAATTACCATCACAGTTTGTTAAGGTTTCTTGGATTTAGCACAAAGGGAGCAAAGGGTCTTAAAACATCTACAGTGTCCTTCTGTGAAGGATCATGGGCACAGAACCACAATTTACCTTATGCTATAGATGTTCTTGGTGCTCAACAGGGTTAAGTCGACTTCCGGGCACTTTATAGGCTTCTGCGACAGAGTTCAAGAACAGGTTCAGCTGTGGGTATTAGGTGGCAAGATTGTTCGGCGAGCAAAGCTTGATGAACGGGTGCAGGGTGGCCTACATAGTGCTTGGGGTCAGGATTTGTTGTCTCAGTGCTGTTTGGCGGTTCTGAAATACTGGCTGAAATGTCTCAGGGTTTCTTTAAAAGACTGCGGCTTGACAACGGTCAGTGTTGCAGTAGGTTGAGTTTCGAGGAACTCTGTTGGCTCGAAAATGTCTTTTAAGTCGGATAGTGGTAGATGGTCATTGAGGCACTTCTTCCAGCTTCTTCAATGGGCTTATGTCATCCTTCAAGTCATATGGCCCAAAGTATAGGAGTGTGTTAGAGGCAGCTGCCTTGTCCTTGGTTTTGGGTTCATATACCTCCTATCCAGGGAGCTTGCTTCAGAGCCTAGGAGGACATGCTATGTGCTGCCTAGGTACCCATTCTGAAGCGGCTGGGGGGTCCTGTTGGGTATTTTGTGTAGATTTGGGGCCTGGCGGTATTTTCTTACCGCCAAAAATAATAATTTAGTAACGATCACTCCCTACATTCAGATTAGGCCATGTACAACAATAACACAGTGGATATGCATTATTTCAGCACACAGACCTATTTAGATGGTATGCGCGGTTGGTATGCGTGGTTGGTTTGCATGGTTGGTTGGTATGGTGGTGAGCATAATTTCTTTGGTTTATTTGTGGCCCCAATATCCAGAACCCCTTGTTTTTGTTTAGTTTGTTCTTGTGATCACTAGAGAGACCTCAGGCCTACATTTCAGAAATACCACATTTTCATTTTTAGTGTGCCACCATGGGCAATTCTCACTGAATTATCTACAACAATTAGCTACATGTGGTATTTTTCACTAACTTATATATGATAGTGAACTATGTCCCGGGCCTCCCTTTCCGCCGACTCATAGACCTCCGGCAGACTACAACACACACAGTAATTTATAATTGCTCATACTGAATGACATGCACACAGCTGCAGCCAAATCTTATTTTTAGCTACCTTAAAAATGACAATTGCACTGTCTAAACATCTCCCCACATCATCAGCACTGTTTTGGTAAATAGAAAACACACCACCCGTCTGCTTTCAGATATTTTTGTGTATTATAAAAGTTGCATTTAAACACGATCTCACTCTTTACAGAAATAAATGAAATAGCACAGTAACAGCATTATTTGTGATACACTGAAAAGAGAGTGGCAGGGAACAAGAATTCAATTTGCAACATTAAACACGTGGGTAAAGCACAGAAATCTCCTTTCCTACACTGACTGAATATTTCCATACACACTCAGCCCCCACACCTCAGCGAGATAATTACCATGCTTATTCAGCATGTAACTTCTTTGGCTGTTCGCCTTCTGGAGGGGTTCACCCAGCAAGGACAAGCATCTGCTGTCACTCAAACTGGGACTTGTTGACTGGAAATCCCAGTCTCTGCAACCAAATTGAATCTGCTTTAGGAATCAGGCATCCCCAGCTATCAACCCTATCCTTCTTCGAGCTGTGTCAAGATGTCTCTCTACAGCTCCTTCCTCGAGATTCTACAAGAAAACTCTGGTTACCTCCTACCAAAGGATCCTAACCAATAAAATTCTATCATGCCCTAACCACCCTCTGCACACAATGGCTTGGCTTATACAGTTGCAACTGCAACCAAACTGATTTCCTGCTTATTCGAGGTCTTTGCTTCCTGCAGTTACTATGGACAGAACAGCAGAGCAAAAAGAAAAAAAAAACTGAATGTGCATTTAAATAATGTTCCATTCATGTTGCACTGAAGAACACATTATTATTAGTGGGTTATGATCAGGTTAGTTGTTGATGAGGTTAGTTTATTAATTTTCAAATGTGTCTCTTGCAACATAGGCATTTCAGGTGAAAAATAGTGCGCATTTTGAATGTACAAATGTATGCTTTTAACTGTGTAAAAATATGATTTGCATTTTATATGTAAAAATCGTTTTTGACTGAATAACCTGCCCTCACTTATGTCCATGTTACACTGGCAACACATAGCTTGACGCAATTGCATTAAACCCATGCAGTGGTGCTGCATAAAAATGCTCAATAGCACATGTCTTGCTGTAATTATATCAATGCACCAAACCCATGCAGTGGCGCTGCACTTCAAAATAAAACATTCTATATATTGATCCTGTGCAGTGGTGCTGTACTCTGTGCTCCCAAAACACGCCAAACAATCCTACAGTCCTCTGAGCTCTTTTCTCCCTCTGTTCCCTGTGAGAAGTTTAAGAGAGGGATCTTTCTTCCGTCTTTGGATATTCTGGCCTTCCTTCACTGGCGGAAGCTGTAAGGCAGACTGTACCTTCAGCCAGTGTCCAAGGTTGAGTTCTTCTTTCTTATTTCTTGAGAAGTCATCAGCTGGTCTGCTTAAAGAGGGGTTCTGGCCCTCTTTCAAAGCCAAGTGGGCCACAGTGATTGGTGTAGGCCAAGCCTACCTGTGACGAATCCTGAGGAATCCTCACAGAATTCCTGCCCAACGTCTCATCCCAGATGGCCGGGGAATGCAGATGCTTCCTGATCATATCGCTGGGGTGGTTTTAGCTGGGTGGATCACCTGGGAGTGGAAGGGCCCCAGAGCAACAGGACGATTCTATTAGTGGAGATGCAGCATGTGTCTTCTTCAGAGAGGGAGATTTCTACAATGTTTGAATATTTAATGGATTGTTGCCAGAGTAAGACTCACCTTCATGCAGTTACCCATATTGATGGTAGTGAAAGCTCATCTATGGAACAAGAGAAGAATATATGTGAAAATCAGAACTTTAATAGGCAGACTTCTCATGAACATGGCTCTCCCTTAATTCGGGGCCAACCTTTGACTCCTCTAAAACCCTTCTATAGAGGTCGTTTCAATACCAAGAGCAAATCCAATAAAACTGAAATTGGTATTCATGAAGGAAAAGGTAATCAGAACATTGGGGACTTCAAGTCCCACAATGCCCTTACTACTAGGATGAGGAAGAGGGACTCAGAGGCTCTAAACTATAAGATGCAGTCTAGTGACTCTGATGACCCACACCTGAACAGGGCTTTTGAATATATACCGTGCCCTCAGGTGCACGCCGTTAGAACAGCAAGGAGGATTTGAAGAGGTTGAAGTGGAGGAAGAAGGGAGATGCCAGAGGCGCCGCTATTGTTAACGCAAATGTTTGTCCTGAGAGCGTCTCCAGAGGGGCTTGATGCAGAGGCTGAGCAGCACAACATGGTATAATAGCAAGAGTTTCCCCTGTAGAGAGAGGCTCTCCTAATTGTGCACTGTGCTCCGGTGGCTGGTGAGCACCGGAGTGCATTGGAAGTGAGGGAAGCTCCTTTCCTGGTCGACACGTGAAAGGCAGCAGAAGAAGCAGAACAAAGCATGGCAGCATATTGAGCAGACCCGTTTGCAGACACCAGTGAGTTTACCATTAAGAGGAAATCCTGCTACACACCCTGACCGACCACAGGCCACTGAAAGCATTTTTGAATACCAAACTAATGTAAGCAAGTTAAATTTAAATTGGCATATGCAGAGCTTGTTACACAAATGAGTAAAGAAATGCTACAATCATTGCTATCTAAGCCAATACGATTGGCAAGATAAAGAGGGGAGCAACATTTTAGCAGGCTAATTATAAATCCCATTGCCAAAAAGGGGCAATACTGAAGCCAGTCATTTACAAAAAATCATTGCCAAAGAAAGGAGGGAGCACAGCATGCAGACCATATTGGTTAAACAACAAGTGAGTATTGTTACAGAGGGATGTTAACCATTGTTGCCATACTGAGCAAGAGGCAAAAGTTAAACAAGACATAAGCAAGCATTGTCAAAGCATTTTCATGCCCAGAAACTCTGGTGTACAGGTGCGCTATAAGTGCCATATCATATCATACCATATCAAAGCAAAAGAAGGGTAAGGGTGTTAAAGAAACATTGTCAGCAGTTACCTGATGTAAAATTGGGATAACAAGAGTGGCAGGAGGGACACCCTCCTGATAGAGAGTATCACAGAGGAGAAAGTATAACCTGCACTGCATGTGGCAGAAGAATGTGTGAATGTTGATGTTCTTGAAAGTTCAAGACTGTTTTCAAAAAGGATTAAAAATCCACCACAGACTACTTGTAGTAGTGTTAGGAATGTGTAGTTCTGGCAGGTGAGTATACCAGGACAGGGGTCTTTTAGTGATAGTCATGGCAGTTAATTGGACCAGGAATAAATAATACTACATTGTGGTTTAAGGTTTTGGAGAAGAAAAAGTGGCAAATTCACAAAAGTGGTTCAGGAATTAATGTGGAATCATCCTGACAAAAATTATTGGGGTGTGTAGTTATATTGCGCAAAAAGACTTTGTGTTACAGTAATCAATACCCTAAAATAGGTTTCGAGTCCCAAAGCATAATCAAGAAATACAGATGCAGCCGTCCAATATGAGAATGGTGGTTTATTCTATGGACAGCCGACGCGTGTTTCGACCAACCAGTCGTTTTCAAGGCTGTTGATATAGTTGCAACAATTGAATTGTCATCAATGAGAAAATATACAATTGTTGGTAGGTGATAAGTTATAACCATCAAAATCACAAATGGTACATAAATAGTCTATAGTAGTGCGAGTAAAAAATATATTCAGTGCAAGTAGGCATTGTAAGGGGGGCGTGGCTAACTGGCCATGGAATAGGACGTGCTGCGTGAGGAGCTCCTGATGATCCGACTCTATTTTTGCCAAAGTTACCTGCTGAAACTGCAACGAGCGCCTAGAACTCTGAGGATCAGACGTCGGAAGCCGCACGCCAAGTGAAGTTCGCTGGAGAAGTTCATAGTCCCAGAGAATCGTGAGATATACATGTTTTTGTCGGTGTGACTGTGTGGCCGCTTCGACACCTAGATGGCGGCTAACAAAAGAGAGGCCTCCGAGGAGAAACTAAACTGATTCCCTGGACCTGCGGGACACGGCTGCGGTAAATTACCTGGAGAAATAATACAATAGGGTGATATGGCGGAGTGGTCGAATCCATGAGAGCGCCCGACCTGACATACGCTAATGGAGCCTCGGCGATCTGACCGCAGGAGGAGATGACATTGGATGCTTGGGTGACGAGGCCTACGGAAGTTGAATGGGGAGTGCCATCTCGAATGTGAGTTAGGTGACCTGGAAGCCGGACCATTGTCGGACCGAGGACAGTGCAACAGTAGCACTAAGGCGGAAGCGTACAGGAGTGGAGGGAAGCGCCATGTCGGCGAAAGGGTTGAGAGTCAAGACCAAGTAACCCACGATGGAGACTTTCACGAGAACGCAACGGACCCCCTCAACATCGGAACAGAGCACGATCAAGACCCCTGCGGAGGATGCCCCCGAAGGGGACAAGCACCAGATCCTAGAGGCTATAACGGGGCTAAGACTTGGCAATGACGGATCTACGCACAGCTCTAGAGAATAAGATCGATGCCGTGGGTACAGAACTCACCCTGCTACGTCAAGATGTTAGGGCACTTGCAGAAAGGACCAGCGGTCTGGAAAGTGGGGTGAAGATTAACATCGATGTTAGCACGAGCAATGCGAAGGAGATTCATGTCTTAAAACAACAGGTCACTAACTTGGAAAATCGTGTGGAAGAGGCGGAAGGAAGGGCGAGGAGAAACAACATTTGCGTGCTTGGCCTTCCGGAGGGAGAAGAAGGCCAAGATCCCACAAACTATGTTGAAAACATGATCCTACAAGGGATCGGAGTCGGTAATCTTTCGCAGGGATTCACGGTGGAGAGGGCGCACTGCGCCCTGATGAGGAAACCCCGGCCGGGGGCCCCTCCAAGACCGATCATCGCGAGGATCCTGAATTACAGGGATAGAGAAAAGATCCTCGAATACTTTCGTAAGGGCGGCACGATAGAGAGAGCATCCACCAACATCACAGCATATCCGGAATACACGATACTGGTGCAGAGACAGAGATACAGTTGCGTAGCCGTCAAAAGGAGGCTGAGGGCAGCAGCTATCAAATACATGCTTCTGTATCCGGCACGATTGAAAGTGCTACATAAGAACAAAGCGCTATTTTTCGATACCCCTGAGGATGTTGTCACATGGCTGGACCTGCAGGGCTGCCCGGAACAAGAAGCGGATCGTGATCGGCAGGATCATACCGAATGAAGATTTAGTAAGGAGAAGGACCCTGATTGTATAGAGAAACTGTAACTAACTGAACCTTGTACACAATCTGAGCCTTGTGCTCGATTTGGACTGGAATATAGTGAGTGTAACTGTAATTGGTTTCGGTTTGGCAATTGAATGCGTAATGTTTTTTGAAAGGAGCAACAGAACGCGGACGACCTACCCCAATAGACTATTAGTTTCAGCGGCCATTATGGCGGCTTTATCCTACTGAGCCTTGAGTAGAAGCTTGCGCTAGGCAGGGCTAGATGTGGGGGTGCCTGAGATCCAGGAATGGAGCTGGGCAACGGTTGGGAAGGGTATTGTTGGGGGAGGGGTGGGTGGGACGAAGGTTGGGGGATGGGAAGTTGAGTGTGTGTGTGGTTATGGGGAGTTTAAGTTTTGTTTCGAGCCTATTTGGAAGAATCAGTTTATTGTACTTGCGGTGCATGAAGGGGCGTAATCGACGGAGGATCGGGGGGGTGCTTATTAACGACCTATGGGGGACCTCAGGATAATAACGTGGAACGTCAGGGGCCTTAACAGCTACCTGAAAAGAAACAAAATCATGATGTATCTGAAAAGGCAGAAAATAGACATCGCATTACTACAGGAAATGTACTTGACGCGGGAGAAGTTGGACCTAGTTAAGAGAAAGTGGAAAGGGACCGTAGTGGGTTCGCCATACTCTGCATATGCCCGGGCGGTGTTAATCTGGGTGGCACCGCATGTCCCATTCAAATCGATACAAGAGGTGGTTGAAACTGATGGAAGGACGGCTATATTGCGGGGGATGGTGGAAAGCAGGGAGGTATGCATAGTAAACACGTATGCCCCCAACCAAAACACAGCAGCATATTTCAGAGCCTTGTGTACCAATCTTAGTACGTGTATAGGGAGCGCGGTGATCTGGGGCGGGGACTTTAATTGTGTGTTGGATCCTGTGGTGGACAGATCAGATGACAGGGTGGGTAAGCCTAGCCCAGCGGCAAGAGCGTTGCGGATGCTGCTAACTGATTTTGGCTTTACAGATGCGTGGAGGATGAAACATCCCACTGAGAGGCAATACTCGCACTATTCAGCCCCGCACCAACTGCACACTAGGCTCGATTACGTCTTTGCTACAGCAGATGTGATGTCTGAGATTACTCAAATCGAATATAAGGCCAGGGTCCTCTCGGATCATTCGCCCCTGATCCTCGGATGGCAATATTGCCCCCCGAGGGCGAAGATCCCTACATGGCGCCTCCGAGCGGAGGCGCTCAAAGATCCAATCTTTAGAGAAGATATAAGGGAAGAGATTAGTAACTTCTTTGAGGAGAATACTGGAAGTGTTGACTCTGCGGGCACATTATGGGAAGCTTTTAAGGTGGTGATGCGGGGGGCGGCCATCGCTAAGTCAAGAGGGCTACAGGGTGGGGTCTTGGCTGACCTACAGAGGGCGGAAACTGAGCTAGAAACAACATTGAAGAGCGATGACGTAGACACGGAGCTGGTACTCCAACTACAGCAACAATGTGCAGGGCTTTGGGAAAGACTCTGCAATCTCAATTATAAGAAATATGTTGAGAGGCAGCACGCGGGGGGAGACAAGACAGGCCGCCTTCTGGCCTGGCTATACAAAAGCGAGACCCCTAGGCCTCTGATTAGGACCATTATTAGGGAGGACGGAGATGAGGTGGCCACGCAAGAGGGGGTTAACAAAGAATTTGTGGAATATTACAGAGTGCTGTATGGAGATGATGAGATAGGCGACCAGCGCAAGATAATCAAAATGTTAGAAGACATAGGGCTGCCCAAGATAAGCGACGAAGAGAGGAAGGAGTTAGATGAGCCAATCACGTTGGAGGAGTTAGAAGAGGTAGTGAAGCAGTTGCCTACCTGTAAGACCCCAGGGGCAGATGGGTTCCCCAGAGAATTTTATAAAGTATACAGAGAGGAAATCCTCCCCCCAATGCTGGACATGCTGAATGAAGCGTTTGAGACAGGACGGTTGCCTGAGTCACTCAGAGAGGTGATCATAATACCGCTGCCCAAGCCCAATAAACCGGAGCATAGATGTAGTTCCTACAGGCCTCTGTCGATGCTAAATCAGGACAGCAAGATTCTCACGGCTGTCCTAGCAAATCGATTGTGGAAAGTGATTGGTAGACTCATACATCCTGATCAAACGGGTTATGTCCCGAGCAGAAACATAACACACAACCATAGGCGACTTCACCGGGTGGTCGAATGGGGTAGTAAGAACGAGGGTGAGATGGCGATAGTGTCTCTAGATGCAGTCAAAGCTTTTGATTCGGTCAAGTGGTCATGGCTATTGGCTGCTTTGGAAGGGTATGGAATGGGGCCGTGCTATATCAGGTGGGCCAAGATGTTGTATAGTGAGCCGCTTGCCAGGGTCCGAACTGGAGCGGTGATATCCGAAAGATGGCAACTTGGCAGAGGCACCAGACAAGGGTGCCCCTGGTCCCCGATGCTTTACATCTTGGCCCTGGAGCCTCTGGCAATATGCCTTAGGGCACAGTATGAGGCGATTGGCATTGAGGAAGGAGGGGAACAACACTTGATATCCTTGTATGCGGATGATTTGTTGCTGTACTTGCAATACCCAGAAGAAAATCTCTTATACATACTTGAAGTGATGGAAAGGTATGCAGAGTTGTCGGGCATCTCGGTGAACCCCCAAAAGTCTGTCATATTCCCACTAGGTAGCTATAAGAGGATCCCTGAAGAAGGACGACCGGTGCTACAGGTACCATGGGCAACTAGCTCTTTTCGCTATTTGGGCGTAGATATATATCACACGGTGCAAGATGAACACAGACACAATACGGAAGTAGCCGTCGAGAAAATTAGAAACAGTATGCAGTTCTGGGCAAGATTGCCCTTGGCGATGATGGGGCGGGGGGCTATGCTCAAGATGGTGGTTCTGCCCAGACGCCTGCCTTACTTTAGTAATATCCCATACATAATACCCAAGAAGTTTTTCAGTAAATTGAACAGCATGTGTTGGGATTTCTTGTGGCACGGTACCCGAAATAGAGTGGCGTTTTGGGAACTGCAGAACTTTTCGGAAAAAGGAGGTATCAGACTGCCCCATTTTGAGGTTTATTATTTGGCGGGACAGTTACAATATGTGGCTAAGTGGCTTTCTGATGAAGTGACCCCTGAGCACAGGGTGCTTGGACAGGACTGTGCCCTGTTTTATTTGAAGGAAATGATCTGGCTGTCCGAAACTGAAATGAGGGGGCGTCCTGCGATGTTGAGGCTTGGATGGAAAATTTGGCGTAGGGCTTGTCGCCTAATGGAAGTCCCATACCCGTGCCTCCTGCAGATACCGCTGGTTGCTTTGACAGGAGGGGATGATCAGCTGAGGGCGATTGTTAGGACCCACAGGGAATCGGTGGGGCTGGCAACGCCAGGCGATGTTTGGCAAGAGGGATCCATTAAGGAGTTTATAGAACTCAAGGAAGAGGCGGGGCTACACACGGGTCAATATGTCACGTACATTAGATTGGTGCGGATGATTAAGAACACCTGGCCAGAAACAGTTTTGATAGAAGAACCAGATGCAGTTTTGGAAACAATGTATGATATATCTGAAGGGGGTCATGAGATCTCGAGACTGTATGAGATGGTGATGGCTAAGGTGGGGAAAGATTTGACGCATCTGAGGCTGGACTGAGAGGTGGAAGTGGGGGCCCCGATGGAGGACGGGATGTGGGAGCGTGCCCTGGGTTACCACAAAAAAGTGTCTAGAAATGCCATATTAAAACAAATTCAGCTGTATGTAATGCATAGGGCATACATGACTCCCTTGAGGATATCTAAGTTACCGAAACGCTGGAGTACAAGTGTGTCCTAAATGTAACCTGGAAAACGCTGACATGACACATATGTTTTGGTCATGCCCGATTATTAGGTGCTACTGGGGAGAAGTGGCGCAGAAACTGGCCGATAAAGGGGTTACTCTTGTCACAGACACGGCTTGGGCCTGCTTACTGGGCGGGTTCCCTAGGCCATGGAAACTCAAACATATTGAGAAACTGAGAAATATGGCGTATGTGCTTGCGAAACGTAGGATCGCCATGCGGTGCAAGAAATGCCACAAATCTAAGGTGGATGTATGGTGGAAGGACTTAAAGAAATGGGCGGAGGCTGAAACGGTGGCATGGCAAGATGCGAGTAGTCGGGCTGATGAGGGGGAGGTGGGCACCCTATTGGCCTGGAAAACGCTAATAACAGAATTGTTTGGAATAATATCAAATCCAACGGACTCCGAAGAGAACGAAACCCGGCCGCATGTGCCAAACATTGAAAGAGATTGACAAATAGGCTCACGGGGGGAGGGAGGGATAATGGGAGCAGTGACTACGATAACTTGATGTGTAATTGAACTATTATGATTATGCTGCTTGTTTGGTTTTCGTTGTTTTGTTTGCATAAAATCAATAAAAGAAATTAAAAAAAAAAAAAAGTAGGCATTGTAAGTAACATCAAAAACGGGTGTACATACCCATATTCAGGCAAGGCCAATCATGGAGGGCGAGAGCAGTTGTGGGGGAATAAGATGTAAAATTCCTTAACACATGATCATAATTCAATTAAAATTGTATTAGTGACATTTTCACTTTGTTAGGATGATTCCTTATCAAAAATCAGTGTTATCTGTTCTGGTTACATCCAGTTAGAATATTCCTGGTGATAGCGGGTTGAAATAATACCATTATATATGTGCATTGGTGAGACCCATTGCCAAGGATTAGGTGTTCCAATTGTGCATGTTAAGAATCATGCAATATGAGAATGCTAATAACTAAACAACTAGTTCTGGGGATGAATCCTACAAAAGTTAGACATGGAGTAAAAAGATAATAGATTCTGAGTATACAGATGGACACAAAATTACTTTGGTTGTAAAGAATTGTCAGCTCTGGACTGATGATCTCATTTGAGAAAAAGAGTGGAGAATTCCTTACCCTAGCTGGCCATTCGTAAAACTTGTTGTGTGAATTCAGTTGATTGGGACGTTGTGGTGTGATGCTTCTTTCATTAACCATTTAACCATTAATCTAGGCCATCATGGTTCAGGGCTTTAATACCTGAAATATATATATATATATATATATGTATATATATATGTATTCAGTGACCAGTTGGCTATATAAGCTCCAAAATAAGGAGTAATGCAGAAAGAACTGATAATATGACAGTATATCACAATAACAGTGGAATGTACCTTTCTCTCACCTTAGGGTATTGATATTGATATTGATATTTTATTTCTATCGTGCTCATACACAAGTTTTTCAGAGCGTGACAAGGCAAGGGAAAGGGAACAATCTTACTAGGCCCAGTGATATTGAGAACGTGCAAGTGCAGGATGGAGGGGGAGGGGGAGAAGTGCATGGAAGGGGGAACAAAAAGTGCGGAGCGAGGAGGAAAAAACAAAAATAATAATAAATTAATAAATAAAAAGGCAACATACAATGGGAGTGCAGCCAGCAAGTGGCAAGTGCTGGGTTTATGGAAACAGGCCGGGTAGGTCTGAAAGTGCAGGAAGAAAAGGGGAGGGCTGTATGGGTACAGATACAGACCCCAGTGCAAGGGGTGGCCCAGAGGCAGTGCATGAGTGTGGCAAGATGAGCAGGTACCTGGGCCCGGAGGACAGAGGGTGGCCAGGTGCATGGTGCCAAGGGAGAGTAGAATCAGCAGGGGAGAGGAGGGGAGAAGGCAGAAGCAAAGAGGAAGGTCTTGAGGTGCTTCGGGAACTGGAGATGGTTCTCCTCAAGTTTTAGAGTGGCAGTGAGGCTGTTCCAGAGGGAGGCCCCAGCCGTGGCTGAAGGTATGTTGGACCCAGGTCCCAGAAATCCTTGTGGACAATGCATAGGGTTTTGAATTTAATCCTTGCATCCACTAGGAGCCAATGGAGAGATTTCAGAGCTGGAGAGATACGATGCCAGGGGTTGAGGCCAAGGACAAGTCTTGCAGTCCTGTTCTGGATAAGTTGCAAAGGGTGGAGAGTAGAGGCAGGTAGATTAAGAAAGAGGCTGTTGCAATAGTCCAACTTAGAGAGAACAAGAGCTTGGGAGACAGCGAGCTTCTGGGGTAATAAGAGGAAAGGAAGAATACCTCTGAGGCGGTGCAGTAGGAAGTTCGACTTTTTTTATACATCAGCAATGTGGGCAAAGAAGGGGAGTGTGGAATCAAAGGTGACACCAGGGTTCTTGGCCTCGCAGGTGGGGATAGGAGGAGGGTCAAGGGAGGCCGACCACAGAGTGAGGGGAAAGGAAGGTGTGCCAATGAGGAGGATCTCCGTCTTGCTGGCATTCAGACAAAGATCGTTGGTGATGAGAGAGGTGGAGGGGGTGGCCGAGAACAGCCTGAAAATGAGTTGAGTGTCGTCCGTGTAGCACTGGAAATTGGGCGATAGTTGGCCGGACAAGAGGGATCCACTGTTAGTTTTCTTGAGGCGAGGGTGCATTATAATGTGGCACGTTGGCTGTCCGTATCAGAAATTCCATTGAAATAGTAAGGTCCCAATACCTAGACCAGCAAAAAATTGAAGTATAATAACCCCAATGATTGATCCAATGTGGTACAGTGAAATACGGGGTTGGAATAACCTTACCTTGTAGTGTATGTCCACGGGACTTTTCCCAACAAAATGCCTGCAGAAGATGACCGTGCTAGGTCAGGCGAATACTGTTTACAGCTCGCAAGTGCCTCTGACGTCACGCGTAAATGCGTGAAATTACGCACATGCTCATTAACAACAATGACGTCATGCGCATGGGCGAGCGCAAGCGTTGACGCCAAGAAAAATAAAATCATGTAGTTGAATCTGTTAGCATCAGAGATAAAGAACATGAATGGGTGAAACTGTGATCAGTTAAAGTTGTCCCCAGTGGCTAATATGGTAAATTGAAGAGTATATGGAGAAAAAAGAAGAAAGAAGAAAATTACTCCAAAGAGGATTGTGGGATTTGTAGTAATCCCTTGACGTGGGCTAATTAGTAATCCTAAGTATTAGGATGATACCTATAAAGGGTCTTGTAAATGCAAGATATGGAGTAAGAAATAAAGTTACGAGCCAGAATGCTCATATAATAAGTATGATGTGAGTTGACTCACACTCGTATCATGGATAATTGTATGGTCATGATAAATAGTAGGTTAATATCAAAAACTGAAAAGTGTCACAAGTATTAATTAGAGGTCTGGAATGTTGCTTGGATGGTCTCATCAAGGCATTAACCAAGTCATGAATTGCATATAATTAATTGTCATATCACACATTGCAGATAAGGAGTACATATCTAATTATCAAGTCACACATTGCAGATAAGGACTACATATCTAAATCACAGGAAAACATACATTTCATTGTCGTGTTCAAACCATGTTGGATACATCGTAAATTACAAATGGTTTTGGCTTCCAGTTTTCTCAATTTGAGCTCCAAATCTCCTCCTCTTTTCCCAATAGATGCCTTATTTAGGCCAATAAATCTTATATCATCAACATTGTCCATCTGATGACATTTCTGCCAATGAGTGGCCAATGGAATTAAGTGATCCTGTTTCTTGAGACTACTCGAATTCGAATGCATAGCTGCCTGATCGTGCTACCTACATATACCTTCAGGCAGACACACACAATTGTATAGAACACAAACTTGGTCCTACAGTTGATGAAGTCAGTGATCATTGTTTTAATACCAAGCTGGAGTGAATTCTCTACAGTCAGGGTATGCATACTTACATACAGTGCAAGTACCACATTTGTGGAATCCCTTTGCCCGTTTCAACCATTCAGATGCTTTGGATTTGGAGTTGACAATATGTGAAGGGCAAAGTCTGTTTTTCAGGGCTTGCGCTCTCGTATAAACAAAGATGGTTTCACACTGAGAAAAGGCAAGATATCATTATCGAATTTCAGAAGATCCCAGTGTCTTCATACAATATTGTATAGCATATGTGCATCAGTAGAATATCGTGTGATGATGTCTACACATTTCCTTGGTGTTTGTGCTGCTTTGTTGGTACTGTCAAGTTTAAGTATATCTACTTTTGGCTTACTGTCTGTTCTGATGCGTGCTTTAGCTATAACATTGTCTGAGTAGCCTCTTTCTCTGAATCTTGTAGTGATAAGCTCGCTCTCTCGTGAGAATGATAGATCAGTGCTGCAGTTGCGACGTGCCCAATAGAATTCCCCAGCCGGGATATTCATAAAGGTCGTTTTACGGTGGCAACTTTCAGCATGTAATGTACTGTTGACCTCAGTGGGCTTGCAATATGTTAATCCCCTTTATTTTTGGTATCATCCTGACAAAACGTTGCTGTTGATACACTACATTGTGTTTGAAGGTTGTGGAGAAGAAGATGTGGAAAGGCCACTAAATCGTTTCACAAACTGTTTGGAATCATCCTGAGAAAACGTTGCTATTGATACTAAGAGTAAGAAGTTGTGTTGAACTTTTTGTTGTAAGTGAGGAGATTAAGACTTGTGTAACTGAACTGTTGGTTAAACTCCAAGTGAAAGACTTTAAGGAGCAAGAAGAACTTTATGATCCAAACTTGGCTACAAATAGGCATCTGCTTATTTGAACCTTATTTAAACCTTTTAGCTGAAAATCCTGCTTTTAATCTGGGCAAGGGAATCTGACACAGGTTACAAGGATATACAGTTAATAGGTCTATAGTGAATTTAACTGTTATTTCTGTTATATTTGAATTGCTGTATATTTCCTTTATGGGTTTGATGTATGTATAAGTGCAAGGGTCAGAGTCCTTTTGGTAGAGTGTTTTCCTTTAGTTTATTTAATAGGCAGGGACAACCCTTGTTAGGTTTTGGACAGTGAGGTGTTTATCAAACCCTTTTGAGTGAAAAACATTTACCAAGTTGTCTGCCTCACATTTCTGACCCATAACATGCCTATGTGAACCAATCCTGGGGTCCCTGCCAACAATCTTCTGTATGTGTGAAGTCATAACCAGAGTGCTTTGGAACAGGAAAGGCAAAAGGGTTAAAACAGGAGCATTGTGTGCCCCTGATCTAAAATGGCAGAACCCTTATCTCAACATAGAGACCTCTGGGCTTACTCCCTTGTTCTACCTCGTCCCACCCATCTTCCTGTCTGTTGTGTTCAAATAGTCTCTCTGGTTAATGTTCCTCCCTGTGTGGTTCCTGTTAATGCAGCAGGTCCCTCAGTTCTCTGGACTCTCTGGTTCCTGAAACCCAAATTCTCATGCCTTATGAATGAGGCCCCCCTAGCGGGGTTGCCTACTGCAACAAAAGACCCAGACATGACAGTTCACTACCATTGAACCTGAGAGGTGGAGGCTGACTTCAGGCTGACACAGTCATATGTGAAAGGTTGTGGGGTTTCCTGTCTCCTTTGTTACCCTGTGCAGCCAGGCCCTAGGTGAGCCTGTTTGAAGTACCCCCTGTTAGTATGATAAATACTCTACCAGCTTAAAGGCCTAACAAAAGAGCAGGGTGGATCCATGGAGCCTGTGTCAGTTAATCATGCTGACCATGACAGGGGGATGTTTGGTCTCCCCCTTCCTGATAAATTAATGATGTGGAATTTCCTTAGTAGGTCAATATCCATTCCTACCGTAGGTAGGTGGTTAAAGCCTCTCGTGTTCCAAGAGTCTACATATACTCTAGAATCATATGCTTGATAGCGTATCCCACCTTGCATTCGATCCACACCTAAATATACTGGGATCCATGCACAGCAATTCTCCTTGTTAAATTTGTTAACACAATCTACTTCCATATATATTGTCCTGATTGTAATTTTACGATTTGAATCACACACCCTAATTTTTTCATGTCCGCCCCATTGACGAATGTCCTCCTTAATTGGCTGCTGCCACTTAAACAGGTCAAAACCCATTATTACACTTCTATTTCTGATAGATTGTATATGCTGAAACACAATGTCAGCCCTTTGTGAGTCTGGAAAAACAAACTACATGACATCGCCGGAAAAAGTATTTCTTAGAGAGGGAGTGTTTGCTAAAGATTCAACACATTCGATCTATTTAAAATAATGTTTTGTTTAGATTTTAAGATTAATTCCAAGTCTAGGAAACCATACACCTCCTCTTGACATAGTGGTGTGTACTCCTATGGACTCTGAACTTGACTCTCAGAGAAAACATCCTTTTGGATAATCTTTGTAGATATTTCATAGTCTGGAGGCAAAGCTTTATGAATCACAGAAGGCTGTGCGAGTAATGCAGCCATGTCCAAACCTTCCGGCAATAGGAGAGAAACATCCTTGTCATTGGGAACTTCACAGTCCAGGACCTCCCATTCCTCCTCCCCCTCTTCATACATAGGGAATTCTTCGAGCTCCTCCCCCAACTCCAGACTGATTGTCTTTTATAGAAATATCTGAGCTTGTGGACCCTTCTGTTCCCTCTTTACTAGGGGGCTTCTTCTTATTAATTTTTGCTCTTTTATTTTGATCTTACTTTACATTGGATTCCATAGGTAAAGTTCCCTCATTAACTCCTTCGTCTTCAGAGGTGGACAATCATGCTCTCATCTTCTGCAAAAGCCTTCTAAACCTGCAGTTTCTCTTGATAATAGGGGGTTTTATAGTATTAGATTTCATCATGGTCAAACCCGACTGACTATGGTGATGATGGCGTCCCTCACCCCCCAAGCCTTTCGTCTCCTTATTTATCTGCCTTAGCCTGCCTCTTGTTAGATCCTTATTTGGGCCATTGCAGCCTTCGAGCTCATTCATCTTGTTCTGAGCCATCTCCCCCACTTTATTCACACATGTTGGATACAGATCCTCTACACACAGTCATTCTCTGGCTCAAAAGCATCAGCATTACAAATAACTCGCAGTAGTTCACTCTCACATCTATTGCTCTGACTACCAGTTGTCTTGAATAGAATAGAACCCCTTGTTTTTACATCAGTTCTATATTATTCAGAGGGGACCCCAAACTTGTCTCCCTTTCTTGCAAACAACTTCTTGAATCTCCTAGCAACGAATGATGATCGTTTTCATTAGAGCGAAGCTCAGGTCTTCTTGCAGAATCATAAATAGCTTTGGTCAGGCCAAAAAGTTCTGGATGTTTCTCAGTAGGGGTCGCTCTTGACTGCACAGAGGTAAAACCTTTTCCATTAATTCCACCACTGCACTTATAGGGGGTGTGGGCTCCAATGATATGTTTCGCAAATTTTGTCAATTCTTGTGCGAACACTGGTTCTAAAGTTGAAACATGTGATATAAGATCAATTGTAGGATCCTTCCTACTCTTTTCTATAGTGATATTATTATTGAAGGTAAAGAGATTTCCTGAGTTGGAAAATATCTCAGGCATACCATCGTTTTTGGCACTGTAGGGAGTTCCTAATGGGAACGTTAGTCAGTGTCTGCAGTGAGATCCCACTTGCCTTTATTTGTAGGGAGGGTATTACAGAGTGGCCACACCTTCATAGTCTTACGAGAAGGGGCTCCCACTTGGGGAGAAGTGACAAATTACCTCCATTCGTCAAAATACTTAGCCCTGCCCCTTTCTTAGGAATGAAAAAGAGGGAGGACACCGCAGGAGACTTTGAATGCTGAATGAAAGCAGTCTAAAGGTTCTCGCGTAAATACTTGTGCAGATTCTGATCCTTAGCTCTCGCTAGTGGATAAATTCATCCACATGGGATAGATGCTTGAACAACTAGGTCAATAGGAGAGTCCTAGGGGTGATGTGGCAGCAGCCATTTGGCTCTAACTCGATACAAGATGTCAGCATAGCCACTGTAACATTCAGGGATACTTGGTGCAAGGGATGCTATGAAATATACAGCGAATATGAGGGCTGAACTAGGGGTACAACATGATATGGCTTCCTGAGGTTGTTCAAGACAAAAAGAGAGATAATGGTTTGAGTCAAATTGTATAAAAACCTATGGACCAATCAATTTGAGGGTTATGGATCTTGAGCAAGCTCATACCTAGAATTACGCCATAGTGTGGTGTGTAAATAGGATCTATTCCTGATGCCCCTCCATGCATGTCAAGGTCAGGTCAGGCATGTGAGTGATGATAGAACCAGATAATACATTCCTTCCATCCACAGCATGTGCCGTTTTGGGTATATCCTTTTGGATGGGATGCAAAGCAAGGATCTTGGCTAGAGCATGGTCCATGTAGACCCCAGTAGCACCATAATCAATGTATACATAGATATCTATTAGCTGCTCGTCCTACTGCAGGATCTGTACTGGTACTTGCAGTAACAGGGATGTCATATTCATGTTCTCTGGGGAATCCGACTTCACTGGGAATTTCCATGTGACTCCCATCAGGGATGGGTCTGGGAATTTTCTGGCTTTTGTCTTGGTTGCTGAGGACATTCCTGTTGAAAGTGTCCTGAAGACCTACAATACAGGCAATGGTCACCTTTGCGTCATCTCTCCCTTTTTGGCCTGAGTGAGAGGGGGACAAAATCTGCATAGATTCCCCCATAGTTGCAGAGGTGTAGAAGGGGTCACCAGGGTAGTGTTTTCACTTGACAAGTGTTTATTTGTCCAGGCAAAAAATGTGTCTTCATTAATTTTGCCTACCCTGAAATGCATCCATCGACTTGCAGAACTAAATCCAACAAGGCTAAGTACGAGGTAAGAAGAGCAGGAATGACCATTACTGCGTCTTTTAGCACATCTCGCAGGCCCCTGTGAAATACTGTAGCTTTCTTTTCCTCCGACCAGTTTGTCTCTGCAGCCACTGTTTAAATTTGGCAATATAGCTCAACAAATTGGGATAGCACAGAGTCAATTATAGAAGCTCCAGGTCAGTACCTTGACTCTTATGTTTGGTACAAAACCCTCTGCTCAAGGCTGCAGTCAGAGCGTTGAAATCATCTTAAAGTGGGTTATCTCTTTCTAACAATGGGTTGGCCCACATGGCTGCTCCACTGGCTAAGTAAGATAACATAAATGTTGCATTGGTGGGAGAATCCGTCTAGGCTGCCGGGCTGATACAGAAAGTGGAGTTTGCTTTGATTTATTAAAATTCGGTAGGCATAAGGGTTCCCCATAAACCTTACTTAAGGAGCCTGGGCAATCGAAACATGTGTGGTGTGAATGGGGTGAGGCGGAGCCAGGAAAGGAGTATGTTTTGCTGCAGTCAACTATCCCACTTTGGGAGGCAAAGGCTGAACATTTTCCTGTAGGGCATCCAACCATGTGTGGATATTGGCATGGGTAGCAACCATGTCTGCCTGTTATGGCTTCAACTAGGGAATCTGTCGGACTAGACGCCATGTTGATAAGCACTTAAGGCTCAACAATCTGTCAGGTGTCCTCGGAAAAGGAGCGCCTGTGAACTTGTCCACAGGCTATCCCTAGTGTGACACTTCCTCTCAAACGTAAGGAGATAAAGTTCAAAAGAAGCAGATGGGCTTGAGGCGGACTTCAGGAATCCCTAATGAGGAAATAAGGAGGTGACCAGATGATATATCAGATATGGTCACTCCCCTGATATAGAGTATAAATATCAGAAAGAGAGAACATCAGGGGTGTAGATGTTCAGAAGCAAACTCAATACAGAGCAAAATATCAGGTACCATGTCCTGACGTAAATGGAAGAAAACCAAAGAAAACTATAGGACCACCTGAAAGGCAGAAGTGCTCCACTAAGGGTTAATCAACTGGTCCCAAATAAAGTTCCAAACAAAGTATACATCTGATCCAGCAGGGAACAAGGAAAAAAGAAGCAGTTCCAGAGAACAGACAAAGGTCCAGTGCACATCAGGTCAAATCAGTAAGACTAGGGCATGGCAGAACACATCTATATAACAGGCAAAGGTTCAGTACACAACAGGTGAAGTTAGCAAGAATAGGGAAAGGCAGAGAAAATCCAGATAACAGACAAGGTCTAGGCACCAGGAGACTACACACGACAATGTAAGCATAACGAATGGGATACATTACTCACCAGGAGATGTTTCTTGAGCAGTGATTGCTCCTTGGTCTCTCCTTTTGTAAAGTGAAGCTTTGCGGCGTCCTTGCTATGGCATGATGCACACTGACATTACTGACCATCTGCTGAGGCCCGGTATGTTGACATCACTCACCAAAATGGCCACCAAACCATGTTTACTTACATCAACATGTTCAAGTGCATTTCTCATCCCAAGTCCTCTGCATAATACTTCATCACTATCCAAAACCGAATTCCTACTCCTCACCAACAACACCAAACACCCAGACATACAGACCTGGCTATCAACCATGAACTCTGAGTGATTCACGCCAGAGCTCACCTCCTTACGCCAAGTCCCTTGGGTTCCACATCAACAAACACCTCTCATTCAAGACACACATATCTAGGAAAACTCAGACAGCTGGGTATCAGTTCTCCCTTCTGTGAAACCTCCAGCCTTTCCTCCCTCCGGACAGCTTTAAATCCACTGTTCAAGCACTGGTCCTGTCCCACCAAATGGGGCAATGAGCTCCTCAAAGCCCTCTGTTCGTCCTCCCTTGTGATATGATATGTTATGATAAGTCATTTATAACGCACCTCTACACAAGTGTTTCTAGGCGTGAAAAGAAAGATCCCTGAGAACGGTCCGCACACCTCATCAGGGGTCTGCGCAGATACGACGACATCACCCCCACCATCTTCGACCTTTACTGACTCCATCTGCATGCACAAATCACCTTCAGGTCTTGCTGCATCATCTATAAGGCAGCCGCCTTCAAGTAACCCGGCTTGCGCAAAAACTCAGCATCTCCGGCGGACAGCACACCACCAGAAGCCAGGACACGTGCAAACTTGAAATCTGGTGCTACAAAAAGGAAAGGACCAGACAACAAGCATTCTCTATCTGAACCCCAAGACTTTGGAGCCTCCTCCCTGTCAGCTTCAGAATCGTCCCCACACTCCTACAATTCAGAAAAGAACTCAAGACTCACCTCTTCAAGGAATATCTCTGCTTCAACAACTCGGCCATAACATCGCCCTTGTGGCACCTGACAAGCTAGACGCCACCCTCCCTCTGCTCCCCCCCACCTGGTACAGCTGTACCTCTCTTCTGTGCCCCTCTGTATCCCACCCCTGCGGTATATCTGTTCTGTTGTTACCTCTGAAAAGGACTCAGTTATGCATTTGTACTGTTCTATACCTCTTTAAAGCACTCTGTTATGTATCTGTATTGTTGTATACCTCTGTAAAGTGCTCTGTTGTTTCTCAAAGCTGGGTCCACGCTCAATAAATACAATAATAATAATAATAATAATAATAATAATAATATTAATAATATTAATAATAATAATATTAATAATAAAATAATAATAATCCGTCAAATTACCTCAAAAACATATTTTCTCTATTTACTATTGTCCAAAATGTATACTTTTGTGAAGAACACCTTTACTTAAGAAAAGAGGAACAAACATATTTAACAGCTACAACACAATTTGTTTTTTTCACTATAACAAATGAGTACACCATATAGTTTGAATTTACTCACTGTTAACTAGTCCTCAGTAAAAATATTATGTTCACTTACATTCAAAGTTGTTTGCATTGCCGTTTAAACATCAAAATACATGATATATTTGGCCAACCATCTTAAAAGCAAACAGACAGTGACCTATTTCCAAAGGTTTCAGTAAAGCATTTAGAAAAAAGAATTTAGGGCGAGCTCTTCATATTACCCTTTCAAATTCACTTGTCAGGTTTAGGGCTCACCTGAGACTTGACATAATGTGATGA
Organism: Ambystoma mexicanum; assembly: GCF_040938575.1. Classification (NCBI taxonomy): domain Eukaryota; kingdom Metazoa; phylum Chordata; class Amphibia; order Caudata; family Ambystomatidae; genus Ambystoma; species Ambystoma mexicanum. The sequence goes on along the minus strand of NC_090932.1, from coordinate 120,973,719 downwards.
TGAGGGTGGCAAGCTGCCATGTCGCCAAATCCAGAAGCAAAAGTCTTGAGGAATAAGACGACTCTCTCTGGATGCCACCCTACCTGTCGGATGTAAACACAGGCCTGGTAACACCTGGAGTGGGACTCCAAAATATTAGAAAACACACCCAAATGAGGGGAAATAACCTTATGCCATGATGGGCTTCCAAGGCTAATTGGTAAGTGGAAGGAGTTCATCCAAGAAGGTAAGAACTTCAGAGGTATAGCTTTGGCGGGTTTTAGGAGAAGAATAGTATACAAGGCAAATGTCCAGGAAAAACAAATAATTGTCGGCGGGGGTATAAATTGAAGAGGAATCAGAGCAGGAGCAGCCAACATGTACTGAAAAAGCCAGGACCAGCCAGTATGGAAAAAATAGGAAGAACCAATAACAGAAGGCGGCAAGGAGAGGGAGCAAGGAAGCACGTAGCAGAAAGGAAAACTCAGAGTGCTAAGATAAGGAACCACAATCGCTTACTGTTGGGACACAGCTTTATGCTTCCATTGGTGAAGAAAATAGTTTGTTGTGCCCGAACCAGTATCACCATCACTCCAGCATCTAATGTATGTAACATGATGCCTTGATGAAGTGGGAACATACACAAGCCTACAGGTTGTTGCGGGCACCATCTTGGAAGGAACTATTGTATATTTTATTTTTTTACTATGATTAAGGTCTGAAATCTGAGAATATTTCCAAACCATGTTTTTAATATGAGCCACTAGTGTAATTCATTTGAAATAAGGCGAGAATTAGGGTTTACATCTTTCTCAGTGCAGAGAATAACATTTTTATTTGGATTTCCAGGAGCCACACCAGGCCTTATCTTTGTCATGGTTCTTGCTGGCACATTGCATAAATCAAGTCAGACTGTATACATTACTTTTTTGGGATGTGTGCCAAAGTGCCTCAGTAATAGTAAATAAAACTGGTATTGAAAGAACTACCAAGAACTACAGAACAGGACGTCCTGCTAAGTTTGTCGCTGCCATGCAACTTTTATAAGTGGGTGAAAGGTGCATTAGCCTTGCTCTCAACATAAACAATCTTTTTACTTCCCTAAAAAGATGCTTTGCAATGCTACTAGACCAGTGAGCTCAATAGCTTTTTGGGACTCAAACACATTTTACTGTCGGCGGGCGAAGAACAGAGGAAGAAGGATTTCTGGAAGGGCAATGCAAGAAGGAGAAGCACCGGGCCCATTATCTTCATGCTGAAGGGAGAGGTTGAAGTCCCTCATTTTTTCCTGGCTGTCTTTTAAAGTCACTAAACCGGATTTGTGGCTGTTCTGGGGCATTTTAGTTAGAGTGTATATTCACTTTTGAGCAGAATTATTAATTTTGATTGGGTGTATGGGGAATATGTTTGCATTTCCCACCAAAGGCAAAACACCTCACCACCTATGAAGATATCATATTATTAATTGGCTACATGCTGGCACCATGGTTACTCCAAATTGACATTAACGTTTTTTTAAACATCTTTTCTTATTTGACTGCTGTTTACATAAAATATCATGGTGCTTTAATGGGTGGCTTTTCATATTTTTTAGCATTTGTCTTGGATTGTAGACCGCTCCAGGCATTCAGTCTTCTCCAGCCCTCTCATCTCCCTTTCTTATAGAGGCAGTGAGTATGGGAGGTGTTTTACCCTTCATTGATATCACATTGAGAAAGATATTGACGTATTGAAAGGGGAGGTGTTTTAGGAATTGTAGGTACTTCTGTGAAGAGATTGCCTAGCAAGATTTGTGAGGTTGCCTAGGAAGACCTGGTAAGGAAGCTAGCTGTTTATAAGGTGGCTATGATTTCTTGGAGAAGTTTGGTCAGTCTTGGTCTTGAGTAGATAGAGAAAATGAAAGCTGCTTATTCATTAATGATGTTTTGCAATTTAAGTGTGTTGATTGTAGTGACCATAATGGTAGCAATCCTTCTTTATTACTTATTTCTCACCATTAAAAGATGTCTGCTATACATGAGAGTGTAAGACGCATTCATTGACTGTTCATTGTTGAGTGTTTTGTCAAGAAGCATTTTATCATGAGCTTTAAGAGTGGGGCATCTATTTAATAGTACTGTGTATTGATATGTTACATATTGTGCATGTCTTTAGGACACACACAAAGGGTTATTGGAGGGTATGAGCAGTGGACTATCAATACAAAATAATGTGACAGTAAGCCTCTCCTGATGAAAGAGAGTAGTCTCTTACTGCAGGCAGTTGTTTCTCACTTTCTTTGCTGATGCACAGGGACAGGTGTATGCTCTTCCCTATCTCTATTCCTATCACAGCCCCTGCAAGGAGGGCTGGGGGGGGACTTGGGTACTCCCCAGAGGGTAGAAGGGGAGCTATGGAGATAGTGGTGATAAGAATCACGTTACTATGTTGGTCGTGCAGTGATAAGGAAGTTTCATCTGGACCACATGCACCAGTGTCAAGGGTGAGAAATCAGGACATCACTGTGTTTAATGTATCTATCCAATGCCCTTCTCATTGAAGGAGTAATCTATCCGAATTACCACATCTTGGGTTTGCTTTAAGTGTTTCAAGAATAACAAACGTAATTTGTGAGATGTTATTTTTGCATTCTTTGAAGTGTCTTTAATGGGCCATCTCAAATGACTTGTTCTTACATTGGATTTATGTTATGTCCAGCAGGTTTTATGTTTTCTATTTGTATTCCAAAAGAGTAAAGGGAACGTTTATGGGATACCATTTATAGAGTTGCAGGTGTTGTAACTGTTAATCCAAACTTTTGCGCCCATGTGGGGATGAACTATAAATTCACCATTAAAGATGTTACTCAAATGCTGAAATTAAAGCATTACATTGTACCTTTCTACCACTCTTAGATACTGCATGGAAATCACTAGTTTCTACTCTTACAAAAAAATGCCTCAAATGTACTTGTTCTGTAAATCATTACTGATGGCCCCAGAAACAATCTGTGCAAGGTAGAGTAAAAATTGAACAATTCCCAACTTGTTTACAAATGCTGTGATATATACCATTTTTGGGTCTGTTTCATTTCAACCAATTTGTACTAATTCTGCATTACTTTTAGTAATGCATTTTTATTGAGCTTTAGTAATATACAATTGGATGAAGCCATATTCCTCAAACCTTTGTGCCATATCCTGGACATGCTTACAAATAATGTTTTCTTGTGCTACAATTCTCTTCACTCTAAGCATTGGCATGATGCTATGTTGGATACTTTATTATGAAAGTAGAAAGTTTTGGCAAATTAGTTTCCTAAGGACACATAGTTAATGACCAAGGATACAGGCCTAAACATGATGCTATGAAAGCTATAGGAGAGGCACAAGTACCCACAAACAAGGACAAGGCATGTGTGTTCCTATACCTATACAAATACTGCAATATATTTGTCAAGAATGTTGATGATGTTAATCAACCTTTACGGTCACCATTAAAGAATGAGACGACATTCAGGTGGAATAGGGAGCGTGAAGTGGCTGTGAGACTTATTAAAGAAGGGATATGTAATGCTGCACATCTCAGAGGACTTGTGATAGGCAGTCCAGTGCAGCTAAAGGTAGATGCCCGTTGTAAGGGCTTAGGGGCTATTATTGATGAGGTACTGGATAGCATAGATATGGTAATACGCCATGCGTCCAGAGCTGTTTCAGATGCAGAGTGTATTTATTCTGTTACTGAGTCAGAATTACTTGAGTGTGTGTGGTGTGCATTATTTTCCACAGTATCCATTGGCAATCTATTTACGGTGTGTACATACCATAAAACCCTTGTAGAAGTACAATTAAGTTTGAAACTTCAAGAATATGATTTCCAGGTACATTATATGCCTAGCTCCCAGAACAAAGTTTCTGATTTGATCTCATGGGTGCTGTTAGCTGAGGAGGAGGAAAAACAGAAGAAGGAGGTAGAAGTAGTTTCATCTTTGGAAACAGAATCAAATGATAGTATGAGTTACTAAGGAGGAGTGGAGCAATGAATTGAATGCAGATTTGATTTTGAACAAGGTAACACACTGGACAACAAAGATTTGGCCAGAGAATAAGTTGGTGAATGAATACTGTAAGGGTGTAGAAGTATGAGATGGACCAAGAGGTGGCATGGTTTTGGTTATACCCTTGTCTTCTATATACCACATGTAGATCTATCTATCCTTAACTCTATGAGGGGATTCCCTACCTCAACATAAAACTAAGTCAGAATGTCCATCAAATAATATTCACCATCCTTGTCCAAGCCCTACTTCTATCCCTTAAACTCAAACCCAAGAATGCTAAATAAAGTAAGTTTTCCAGCCAGGGCATATCTCCCTTCTCCTGGTACACTAAGAAATGTACTATTTACAAAAACCAACAGGCCAGGGGGAATGACTCCCTTCCCCTGATGTTCTGTTGACTTCTATATTAGTTCAGCTTTCAGATTATTTACGAGGAGAATGCCTCCCTTCTCCCGCTGTCTATTGATATATCACAGTCTCCACACACTTTGGACCAGGGGGAATGTCTCCCTTCTCCTGGTTCTCGACATATAACTTGTAATGTTCTTAACTCCTGCCAGGTCTGCAATTCTGTTGGCCTCTGTTACCAGGTTCTTAAAGTGGCACAATTCTTTCTATGAGCTTCATTGACGTCCCTCTGATCACTGAATTGGGGAACGTTTTTCTTTCTGATGTATTGCACTTTGCCTTGGGTTCCCAACCCTTATCCAGTAGTCATTGATCTTCCTGTGGCCATTGCGTGGGGGACGTTCTCCTCAGTGCTTGTTTCAACTATTTCAGGGTCCCGGCCCCTTGACTGGTGGTCAGTGGTTTCTCTCTCTCCACTGAGATGAGGAAGTACTCCTGGTATGCAGTGTATACTCGTTGCCAGGTCCCCGACCCTTCTCTGGTGATCAGTGATATTGCTGTCTCCACTGAGATGAGGAAGTATGCTTGGATGTACTCCCTATTTGTTATAGGGTCCCTGAACCTTCTCTGGTGGTCAGTGGTCTCTCCATCCACTAGGATGAGGAAATGCTCCTCGTAGGCATTCTCTATTCGTAATAGCGTCCATGACTCTTCTCTGGTAGTCAGTGGTTTCTCTATATCCACTGAGAAGAAGTACACCTCAGATGCAGTCTCTATTTGTTGTGGAGTCCACAACCCTTCTCTGGTTTTCAGTGGTTTCACTGTCTCCACTGAGACAAGGAGGTACTCCTCTGAGGCACTCTTTATTCATTATAGTGTCCCGACCCTTCTTGGCCAACCTTCATGCTCTCTCATGTTGATGGCTGGAAGCTGAGCCCCTCAACTCTTCCCTTGTACACATGTGACTCCCGTTACCTGTTTGTACCTGCTTGCACGTTGATGGTTTTTCCAGGGACTGACGTCTGTCTCTTCCTGACTTCCTGCAGTCTTCGGTGCCTTCAGTGGTCTTGCTGCATTTCCCCATCCGTCCACTCCATGCAGCCTCTGCATCACTGTAGGACCACACGGTCCAGCCCCTGCAGGAGGTCACACCAATGCCTTGCCTTCTTCCACTGGTTCTTGGCCTCCATTGGGCTCGCTGGAGATGCTCTCTGCTTTCTGCTTGCATCCTGCAGTCTCTGGTCGTCGCCACTTCTGGACTCCTGTGTTTGGCAGCTTCCTCGCCTCTCGCTACACTGGGGCTGGCTTCACCCACCTAGGCTTGACAGTTTGTTTAGTCCTTTGACTCTTCTTATAATATGTTGGCAGTTCCTCCCTGGTGTAAAGTCTTTTGGTCCTTTTGATATTTGCATCTGTTGCCTCCTCTGGGCCACCTCGTATCAGTACTTGCCTGACTAGTAGTTTCCACATCTTCTGTGATCTTCCTCGTCCTAGTCTTTTCTACCTTGGCTGTACTGAAGGCATTACAATAGTACACAGTTCTATCCTCAAGAAAAGTTTTTGTGATGGAAGGGGGGCAGAGAATGTTGGGGCGCGACGTTCTATGAGGGTCTATACCCTAGGTGGTTCTACTTGTCCCCAGGTGAGGAGTTCATCCCCATGAGTTCCTCCCACAATAAACCACCCTAGGGGGACTATTGGTAGTGGCCTCACCTCCCAAGCCTCCTGGGAAGCACCTACCCACCCCCCTGGGAGAAGTGACAACACCTAGTTAATCATCACAACACCTTTTACCATTTTCAGAAGTAAGGGTTGAAATGCCCATAGAGGATGGATTACTGATTAGGGGAGAGCAATTGATTCCTCCAGCAAGCCTCAACGAGCATATAGAATTCATGGTGCTCAGGGGGCATCCAGGCATAACGGGCACTAAGAGGAAAGTGAGAGTGGGGTATTAATGGGCAGGAATTGATTTTTAAATAGACTGCAGTGTTAGAAATTGTTGCCATGTCAAGACTCGGATAAGAGTCTCAAGGTTTCGAAGTAGAAATCAAACACTATAACTCTAGCAAGGCATGGAAACAGGTGGGCATTTACATTGCAGGACCATATAATTATTTAGGGCCAAGAGGAAGGGTTGTGCTGGTAATGAATGACTGCTACCCCCAAATGGCCAGAGATCAATCTAGTTAAGAGCACTACAGCTAAGGGCAGGCTCTCTCTCTCACAAGTCAGGACCGACAATGCCACACCTCGGCACCTTCACTTCACAGTAACTAATGAAATGAAGGTGGCGCTGTGCTGCCTCCTGTGGAAACAACCACACGTCACCATGTAATTTCACTGGCTCAGAAGAACAGACAATGAAAACTGCACATTCTGTGTTACTATACAGAATGTATCAAATACTGTATAGTAACAACAGAATGGTAGTTTTCATTGTCTGTTTGTAACAGTTTGTTGTTCATTGCTATTGCTGGCCCCTCCCAGGCCCAGCCAGCCATGGCCTGCAACCTGCAAGCACGAGAGAGATTGAGATCAGAATGAGAAATCACAATCATTTATAATCGAAGCAAAACAAACAAAACAATTGCACGTGCGCTGGCCCCGCATGAGTTCCGGTGCCCAAAAAAGAGTGCCGGTGTTGGCCACTGACAGGAGCCCACAAGAAGCACAAGAGACAATATGATTATAGATTCACAGAACGTAAAGAGATTTTCAACCTGGTGACTGGATAAGAAAAACAAGGGATCGAGAGTGTGTAAGAGCATGTCGACGTTCTTAGATACTGGAAGGATTAATACATTTTTCCTTAATGCCTTGAGAGGACAATATGGGTCATCATGGAACTTTAACAGGGTGTCATGTTTCGTAGCAGGTTGGTGAAACATGATATGACCAAAACAAATGAAGCGCAGGAAGGGAAAGAACAGGAAATAATGTGTGGTTGTGGGACATTGTTACAGTTCTTTGCACGGAGGCCACGACTCATTTATTAGGAGGATAAAGAAGCTTACTGTCTGGGTGCGGGTCTTAAGATCCATTAAGTGTGTCGAAGTCACTGTTTTTCCTTGTTAGCACCACTGTTATGATTGTAAGTTTGTATTAATGCCTTGATTTTGTTGTTTTCATTTTTTCCTTAATGCTCGCTGGTTTCCTCTGTTCTGTCTTTCTTCAGATTCCATCAATGGGGGTATGTGTTGTATTCTATGGTTCCATAGTTACTTATAACGTGACATGGAATGTGGAACATAGAGGGGTGCATGTGGAGTGCAGAGGCCCTGCAGGAAGCGACTGGAGTGGATGTGGAGCGTGCGGGGTCTAAAATACATAAAGTTAATCCTTAACAACATTCAAATACTGCTATAAATAAGTGGTGCAATGTGGGCCTCATTCTAAGTTTGCTGGTTCAGAAACAACGGTTCTCGGTAAGCTTACCGGCACCGTTGTTTCCGGACAGGCAAACTATGGGTTTGCCTGCCGGTGCCGCTGTGCCTCTGACCCTGGCACAGCAGGCACGGTAGGCAAAGCCATCACAGAACTACCGTCACCGTTAACAACGATGCAGTGCTTCTGTATCCCCATTCCCATATGGGAATGTGTTTAACGGAATTGCCGTCATTTGACTTCGTGGCCGCCGAACCCATAATGATGCCCATTGTCTCACACAGTAACTCCAGCTCAACATTATTCTTCCAAGACTAACTGCAGATGATATAAAGTAAAATAAGAGCCACCACCCACCAGAAAATGTTTCTACCAATGGTGGTTAATATTCAATAATGCAAAAGTCAATCAACCTGCCAACCATTACGATGGACCCGAAAACCAGAGAATGCCGAGTGAAATATCAGTTCTGCTTTAATTGCTCAGTGCACCTGAGGAAGTGTTTTTCCTTGTGGCTGAGAGTACCCCAGCAAGTGCATGCAAATGTGTGCCAGGTTGGGGGCTTTTTGCAGACTTGTATGTCACCTTGGTCATGCTAGCTGTTGCATGTCACCCCTCCTGGGGAACATGACACCTCCAAAGGATCTCTGTGTGGTCACATGGTGGCAACCATGTGACCAAATTAATAAAAAGAATGAGCCACTTCGGCTCACCAATCGTTCCTATCCTGACTCCGGTGTCGTTCTTGTGTGCACCCTGCTGGTGCAACACTGTGTGCAGTAGGCCCAGGGATGGGGCCCTGCACGAGGCCGGTGCCCCTGCTGGGCAACGCTGCCCTCCCTCACTGGTATGGCCATGTGACCATGGCTTAGGGTGCAACCCCGGCCTGGGTGCCCCCAGAGCCGGGGCTGCTGTGAGCTGGGTGCCCCCAGCCATGTGGGCTAGTCCTGTGATCCGGGGTGAGTGGGGTGACCCCTGCTCATTAGTCCACTGCGTGATCGCGGCATTGGTGACCCATGTCGGGTGATCACGACACATGGCTGACGCCCGCCTGGTGACCCGAGGCAGGCCCCACAACAATTGCAACAAAGAGCCTCTGAGGTGGAGGCGGAAAGAAGCCACGTGAGCTGAAGAGGCGCTGACTTCTCCGGGTGGCCCAGGGCCGTGTTGTCCCTGGTGCCTGAGGCGACGGGTGGTTGCATGACGGAACCTGCAGCAGCTGTGGCATCGGTCGAGTTGAGGTGCGGCCATCAGACAAAGGAAATGGGCTTAGTCCGGCGAGGCCCAGGGCCGCAGCGGTGAAGGCACGCATGACTGCAGTTGGTCCTCCAGGCCATCGGAGGACCCCGCTGGGGGCTCGCAGCGGAGGTGGGCCCATTAATAAATGTTTTACTATGGGCTGTGCTCACCCCGGAAAAGGGGCTTCGGCAAGAGTGGAGGAAGAAGCTCCGGGGGTGGCCCAGGGCCCCGTGTGCATTAACGCGGGCCGCCTGGTGCCCCCGGGGAGGTGACCATGCCGGCCGTGCATGCAGCCGGGATGTTCACCCCAAAAAGAACTGTGGAAGCCAACTCTGCGGGAGGCAGATGGAGCGGAGCCTCTGTGCGCACCACTTGGCCACGGCTCTCATCACTGGGGGTGCTTGTGCGGCCAGGTCGGTGTGTGCCTAACCCCATCTGCTGTGTGCCCCGGTGAATTCGCAGAAGAAGAGCCTGCTCCAAGGAGCAGGCAATTAAAGAAGGTGCCAGGGGGTCTGCCAAACAGCTGAGGCGGCCCCCATAGGAGGCTGGCCCATTACCATCTGAGCCAACGATCTCATTCATGAAAAATGCAACAGGAAGCCTGTGCGACCCGAAAAAAAAAAGCTGGTGGTGAAAAAAAAAAATTAAGGACAATGGGGGTATGCGGCATCCTATACGACAAAGGATTGGGGCGGGCCCATGATCGCCCGCTCGCGGCGGTGCAAAAACAAAGACAAAAAAAAGGGGGAACATGATGGAAAAGAGGGCTAGCAGCGTTGCTCTGTCCCAGAAGGGAGTCACGTTTGTGCAGCTTTCCGGAAGTGCTGCAGGTATCCAGCCCATCACATCAACAAAGGGGGGGCAACACGAACATTGATCACTGCAGCGCATGCTCCATCTGCCACCATAAGGGGGCGCTGCACCATCTGCCACCATGAGTGGGAGTTCCCATCGTCAAATGTGGGGAGGCATAAGGATGGCCAGGCTGGCCATGAAGCAAAGCAAAGCAGTGGCCATTCAGAAGAGCTGTGGCCTGCAGGCCGCCCGGGGTGTCACCTGGGTCAGGGAAGCCATAGGGTCCTGTGGCCCCCAAAGCAACAAGGGAAGGAGCCATGGTAAGAGCGCTGCCCACAAGGTTAGAAGGCCCATCAGTTCCGGGACATAAGAGGATGACCCACGGTGCCATTAATTTGTCCCTTGTAGAGGTGCCCAGTCTTCACCACGGAGGAGCCAGGAAGGGTAGCGGCTCTGTAAGAATTGCTTGTGCACCCTCAGTGTTACTTAACCCTGAACCAAGCCAGGTATCGCGACTGGCCTAGACAGCCTGTCATCTATGTCTCCTTATCAGCAGCCCCTGGGTAAAAGGGGAAGTGAAGGAAGTGGTGTGTCATCCTGACTCCAGTGCCCGGCAACGGTAAGCCCACACCCTCCATGAACAAGGTTGATGTGGCCCCTGGAGTTCCCAGGTGCGGCTTTGCCAGCCCCTAAACTTTGCAGTCATCTGGCTACCCCCAGCATCTTGCCCCCTAGGTTTTCCCACAAGCTATGGACTTGGCCGATGTGGCCCCTGGTACCTCCAGGTGCGGCTTTGCTGGCCCTGAACTCTCATCTGGCCGCAGGCATCCAGCCACGAATGTGTATTGCTGGCCCTGTCCGTCCATGAACCCCACACTGTCCTGAGGAGTCCTCGCTGGAAGTTGGACTGGTGGCCCACGGACCAGGACTAATGTGGTGTGATACGGTATTGTTGTGTTTGGGGGTTGCAGGGTGCCAGCTATGAGCAATGGTGTTGTGTTAGGGGTACAAGAACCCCTCACCCAGGTTAATAAAGGGTGCGCCTGAACGTGGAATGTTAATGGGCCACCAGTAACTCACCAACCCAGATCATCATCCCGGGGAAAACCTGTGCCCCCAAGAGTGTGAAGACGAGTGGGAGTTATGATACTAGCATCATTGTGTGCAGTGTGCTATGATTTTGTATTTTGTTTTGTTGTTATGAAAAAGGAGGAGTGTTGCATGTCACCCCTCCTGGGGAACATGGTACCTCCCAAGGATCTCTGTATGGTCACATGGTGCAACCATGTGACCAAGTTAATAAAAAAGAATGAGCCACTTCCGGCTCATCTGTCGTTCCTATCCTGACTCTGGTGTTGTTCTTGTGTGCACCCTGCTGGTGCAACACCGTGTGCAGTAGGCCCAGGGACTGGGCCCTGCACGGGGACGGTGACCCTGCTGGGCAACGCCACCCTCCCTCACTGGTATGGCAATGTGACCATGGCTTAGGGTGCAACCCCAGCCTGGGTGCCGCCAGAGCCGGGGCTGCTGTGAGTTGGGTGCCCCCAGCCATGTGGGCTAATCCGGTGATCCGGGGCGAGTGGGGTGACCCCTGCTCATTAGTTTGCTGCGTGATCGCAGCACTGGTGACCCGTGTAGGGTGATCCTAACACACGGCTGATGCCCGCCCGGTGACCCGAGGCGGGTCCCACAACACTAGCTATGGTATTGCAGTCCATAAAGCTTTGGGGGATATCCTCTGCATCTGTGCTCTAACGACATGGCATGTGCATTAAAAGTTTATTGCACTTGCTACATATAGGAAATCAGAAAAAGGAGTGATTGACACCAACCTTTGCTTCCTGATTTCTTTGTACAGGGTGTGCAGAGTTAGGACATCCAGGAGGAGAGCATGAAGTAGAATGTCTAGGTCAGAGCTGCAGTGGCAAAGGAAACACAAGGCGGATGAAATAATAAATGGTGTGTCTATGCATGGGTGCATGCAACGGATTTTGTTTGGCAGTGTGAATGCCTTTGCGTGTGCTTTTAAAGTCAGGTGCTTCTGTGTGTATGTGAGTTAATGTGTGTGGGTGGAGTGTGTGTGAAGGAATCCAGCAGCTATCTTGGGCTGGGGTTTGGAGGAGGAGGAACAACTGGAGGTGGGATGATGCTTTGGTGGTGTAATTAGAATAGTCCTCAATGTAACGGCCCAAGTAAGAGATTAATTTCACAGCAACTATGACATCCTTTTCTTACAGTGACCATACAGCCATTACTGGGCACATTCCAGTTCAATTGTGAACGTGCAGTAGCAGTAGCGGCCTTATAGGGTAAAGACAACATGCATGTACTTTCACTGTCAGACCGGAGTACTGTTAAGGTATGTCAAAGCCGTTATGAGTGGGTATTTACAGTAGCAGCACTCGCTCACTGGCCAAAGACAACACAAGCCATCATGAGTGTGTGCCTACAATCGGGGCTAGCAATTATATTATAGTGTTGGAATTTATACCACATTCTGTTGCCATTTCAATTGCCTCCTGAAACTCCGGAAGATCTGAACGAGAGGGAGTCAGACACAGTAAACAGAGTGAGTGGGAACATGCAAGATAGCTTTGACTTGTTGATCTTTGGGGACCGAAAATAACCTCATTGTAGGTCACTTTCTATAAGTTATCTGTGTCAAGATCATAGAATAATGTGTGCCCAAAGAAGAAAGTTGTGTGCCTCTGGTATTAGGCTGCATTGGTGGGTATTTAAGTTTGTTCTAGAGGTGTAGGGTTCTGATGTGTGATATATCTCTCTAGGGGTGTTCAATTGTCATTCGTGGGTTACAGAGAAGATATGCTTTATTTAAGCAATAGAACCCGAGCGGCGGGTCGACACCAGTAATGCCCCCGCCGCGAGGGTTCTATTGCTATTAGTATCCCGGCCTGCAAAATTTGCATGACTGGGATACTAAAAGCAATTTTTTTCTGTCCCGAAACGCTGCAGCGTTTCAACGCTGCAGCGTTTTGGGACAGAAAAAAAATGACCAAGAAAATGGCCACCACCATGGAAAGGGAAAACGGAGTCCGTTTTCCCTTTCCATGGCGGCCATCGGGAGAGGACGGGCTGGGAAAACAACTGTTCCCAGCGTGTCCGCTCCCGAAAAAGGATTAAAAAAAAGGTAAGTGGGGTTGGGAGGGTGGGAGTGGGACGGGGCAAAAAAAAAAAAGTACCTGCGTCCCCGGCGGGGCACGAGGGAAGCCCCCAGCTGTGTGGAGGCGCAGAGCGGGGATGGCCCGCTCCAAGTCTCCACATGGCTGGAGGCTTCCCTCGTCCCCTGCCGGGGCGCAGGATCAAGAAGGTAAGTTGGGGGGGTAGATGGGAGGGGGGGGAGGAAAGGGAAGGAAAAAAAAAAGAAAAAAAAAGACTTACGCGACTCCCCGGCGAGGGCAGCCTCTCAGCCACGGGGAGGCTCGGAGCGGGGGTGGCCCTGCTTCGAGCCTCCTCATTGGCTGAGGGGCTGCCACACCCCCCACCGGGGACAAAGGCCGTGGAATCCCAACGGAGGGATTCCCGGCCGGGTAGGCACCTGGCGAGAGCCAATCAGAATGCTTGTTGCATTCTGATTGTCTCTCGCCGGGGTACTAATACACAATAGAACACCGAATGTGAGTGTGTTAGTGCAGGGTTCATTCTGAAACCTCCATGGGCAAGCTGGGGAGAGGTGCAGACAATCCCAGAACCACATATAACAAATCACAACATCGAATATCAAGGAAAATGCCCTAACAAAGCATTATAAATCAAAGAAACACATGAAAAAGGACTTACAATGCAAAATGACCCAGTTTCTTCCCCAAGCATCTACCACTGACTTGCAGTATTTTATTATTTCTCTTGTGTCACAATGCTCTCTCTTTCACACACACTTTCTTGCTCTCTCTTTCTCTCTTTCTTCTCTCTCTCAATCCCTATATATTTCTCTCCCCTTTTTTCTCTATCCTTCTCTCTCTCACTTTCTCTTTCAGTCTTAAATAGATACATTTTCATGTGTGCAATCAGTATCTGGGAAAATGGAGATGAGGAAAGATGGTCAGTGATGATGGGGACTATAGTCATTACCATATTATAAGCAAAAAAGGTTAAGGGAAGCAAAAATCATTAGCACTGAGAAAGGGCTGCTTGAGATATAAATATCATTGAGGGGTCAGAAATGTAAAGCGGAAAACTTTGTGAACATTTTACAAAAGATGCCATTTTATTAACTCAAAAGGTTGGATAAACACCTCACCATTCCTATCCTGATGAGGATTCCCCTGCCTAAAGTAAACTGATAGAAACATTATCTAACAAAAGGCTTCTGTCCCTCACACTTGTACATACAACTACACAAGGTAATATGTAGCAAATCAAAATATGACAAATATAACATTTAGATACACAATCTGATATCTTTCTCTCCTTATAATTTGGGTGAATTCCCCGTCCCCAAATCCAAAAGAATAAGTCAATCTTCTGATGTAATACAGTTCCAACTCAGTTCTTTTTGTTTCAACTTGACAACAAAGGTTCCAACACAGTTCTGTTTCTTTCAACTTGACTTCAACCAACAGTTCACCAGTTTTCCTCCTTCCACTTGTAACAAAGAGCTTAGAGTGCCTTCTTCTCTTGAACCCAGAATACTCCCATAGCTCATTAGGATCAACACAAATTGTCTTTGTTAGGATCATTCTGAAACAGTTCACAAAACACTTGTTTTAGTGATTGTATATGATTCTGCACCATTCACACAACCCTTGCTTCAGTAATACAATTTTGTCAGGATGATTCTGCAACAACTCACAAAACAGTGTTGTAGTTCTGCTACTTCTTCAAGATTTGTAACCACAGTATTGCATTGACTTCCACCTGGTACACTCACGTGCCAGATTTACTACTACAAAGTCTTCTGCTCTGGTGTACTCTCCTGCCAGAACAGAATAAATTACTACACAGTCTTCTGGACTGGTGAACTGTCCTGCCAGGCCAAAATAAACAAATAACAGCAAGTACTTCTGTGGTGAAGGTTAACTTCCAAATAATTAGAAGTGCCTCTTGTTTCACAACATCAAGTACACCGTGTTTCTTCAGGGGAAACAAGAACCACACTGGTGCTGTTTGTTACACACTTGTGATTGCCACACAATGCAGGTTATGCTCAACTCCTTCTGAATTACTTCTATCAGAAGGGCAGCCTTCGTGCCACTTTTGTTTCCCCACTTCCGCTCTGACCAAATGCTGACAATTATTTTCTTTCTCTCTCTCTCTCTCTCTCTCTCTCTCTCTCTCTCTCTCTCTCTCTCTCTCTTTCTCTCTCTCTCTCTCTCTCTCTCTCTTTGTCTCTCTCTCTCTCTCTCTCTCTCTTTGTCTCTCTCTCTCTCTCTCTTTTTCTCTCTCTGTCTCTCTCTTTCTCTCTCTCTCTCTCTCTCTCTCTCTCTCTCTCTCTCTCTCTCTCTCTCTCTCTCTCTCTCTCTCTCTCTTCTCTCTCTGTCTCTCTCTCTCTCTCTCTCTCTCTCCTATACGTCTTTGGCTTTGGTAATGTGGGTTCAAGCCAGCCAGAGCTTCTTTATAAATGGGCAACAGATTTTACAAATGTTGGACTTCTCATTTGTCCCTCTTGGCTTTGGCAATTATTGTTCTTTTTAACTTGCCTTGTTACAGTTCTCTTTTGGCTTTGGGAATAGTTGTTTGAATTGGTTTCTCAACTTAGTGCCCCTTCTTTGTTGTTGACCTTTTTCAATCCAGCCCACATACAAACAATCACACCCTTCTGGTCTGGTGATTAAGTTCTTATTATTCCACTGGCTCCTTTTAAAGTCAGCTTGGTTTACAAAATAATGATGTGCTGCTTTATATCAGTTCGGTATTCAAAAACATGTTTCCTTTTGAAGTTCACTCTGCTTGTGTTACTTCTTAGTTTAGGACACCCAAACTTGGCGAGCAAGCTTTTACGGAGCACTCTGGGTTCACAATCTCTTAGTGAACTCACTGGCTCTGGCATGCGTGACCCTTCACCTCCCTGACTCAAGGTCCTCTGCTGCTGCTTCACTTCATGGCCCGGAATCCTCTCCTTCTTGGCTTCCTTCGATCTATGCCATTCAATAGAGGAGCTCTCCTTGATCTATAAAGGCACCATGAAGTAGACAGAGAGAATTGCATAACGTTTGGGCTACAAACTTTTACTAAATTAAAAGGAGGGTTGGCAAAAAGGTCTAACTTGCCCTATGCTAATGTGGGATATGCCTACCCAAATAAAACTAACTTTAGTATGTGTCTGGAAGTCAGAAACAAATGTTTGTCTGTGTCCAAAACCTAGACTTGGCCTCACATCTAATTGCATACAATGTGCAGGGACGTCAACTTCAATAGAAGTAGTGTTCAAATAAAAGTTCAGAGCTTCTTCCAGCTCTTGGTTTGTAAGGGGTTTCCCTTCCCCAAATTCAAAATAGCTCACAATGCCAAGGGTTTCATTTCCCCATGCTTTCAAGTCTTTCACTTTTCCAAAACAACACAATTCCAGATCTTCTGGTTGGGTTACTTTTCATCAACATTAAATAGTTCAGTTCCTCAATTTCAGATCTTACAAGATTTCCTTTCTATTCAAACACAAGCTTCGTTGTGGATGCTTTCAGGGACTTTTCCATAGGTGCACTCGGTCTAGGCACAGTTGTCGGAACACACCTTACTTGCTTCTTCATATAAATATTGCTACTGCTTCAGCTTTACAGTGGTTCATTCTTATTTCACATCCTCATAATGCTTTATCATTACTTGTTTTGCCACCATTCACTTGTTGCACTTTCACATATTCTCCTGGCTCTTGACAATGCTTGTTCATTCAAGTTACCAGTTCCCTATACACTTATGGCTATTGCCAATGCTTGTTTGCAAAAGCTTGTTATGTCAAATCACATAGTAACTTATATTCTCATGGCTTTTGCCAATGCTTGTTTGCTAATGCTTGCTTTCTCAAATCACACAGTTCCTTGTATAAGGATGTTCCACAATCTGGCTTTCAATCAGATTGATATTCAGAAAGTGCTTCATTTTCATTCAGTTCAGTATTTAAAAAGTAATTCCTTTCATTCATATAGACATTCATTAAATGCTTCGTGTGTTCACCTGCCGTCCCGGTGTACACTTTCCCAGGTTGACTCAGTGGTCCAAGCTTACGGCGTTCCAGAGAGACCTTCAGCTACCACAAGCTCTCTCGCACGTCTGCAGCGCCTCGCTTTTTCTCTCCGGCGACTCTCTGTGGCTTCGCTCGCACCTCTGATGCTTCTCTCGCAGCTCAGGCCTCATACTTCACCTGGTCACACCGGTTCCCTTTCCACGATCTGCCACCGGCCTCCAGCTTCCTTTCCTGTTGCTTCCTGCTGTATACAGTCTGCATCTTCCAAGGGGTCTCAAGTACTCCGTCTGCCAAACCGCCTTCCAGGAGAGGACTGCTCTTGCACAGCAGTCCATAGACCTGCTTCCACAGCCGCCACAGCTGCCACAGCTGACTCAGCTACCACAGCTGACACCATTTTCGCCATACTGCCTGCTTTTAAATCTCCCGCAAGACTTATTGATACGAAATGGATCAAAGACTGCTCTTTGCTGACTCTGGAGCCCTGCATTCCTACTTTCTGTCCTCCTACTTGTCCCAGTTCCTAGCTAGTGTTTGTATATGTGTGTGTGTCAATAAAGAGAGGATGCATTACTCTAGTTGGTCTCTTCATCATCCCAGTACCAAACTAGTGTATTGTGGGGAATGTTTTAGGGGAAAAATAGAGATGGGATGGACAATAGCCTATAACGGCTTGGGGGACATTGGACTGACGCTGAAAGGGGAATGGGGATACTGTGTAAGACCTACGGGTGCCTCATCCATGCTCCCCAAGTCTCCTCCACCCAGGTGATCCTCCCTCGCTTGTCCACCCGCAGGGTTAGGATCCAATAGCGACAGCCTTTTCACAGCCACCCAGTGGTAGGATATAAGGGGAAAGAAGTGAGGACGCCCTCATATTCCTCACAGCTCCCACGGTTCACTGTTGCTTGCCTGCCCCAAAGCCCACCCTCTGCAGCTGCAGTTCACAGTGGGAAAGCCGTTAATTCCAACGCTTCACACAGCGCTACCTCTGCATTCAAGGTCTCAGACAGCAGAGACCTTCTCTGGACAGACATCCATTCGATGCATTACGGTGGTCCAGTCGTCTCTCCTTCGCTTCTGCTGCCAAGTGGAGTAACCTTATACTACTGCTTCTCTCTATGGCCTGCACCTGTGGGGGCCTTTTATGCCTCCCAGTCTCCATCAGTCTCCACTAAAAGGCTGCACTTTGCAGTCTTTTGCCTCTGCAGCCCTCTTCTTTGTCCAAGTACTTTTGGGAATAGGTGTTGGAGTTGGAGTTCACAATATAAAAATCATTTTTCTAACAGCTTTGATTTTACAATATGCAATCAGGAGGGTAAGGTCCCTGGGGAAGTTACAAAAATGATTTTCCCATTCTTCCCAACCTGCTTCTCTGCCCATGTGATACTCCCGCAGAACACCACTCCCAGGGCCAGGATGAGGAAGCGCCTGCCTTTCCCTGGCCACATGAGAAGGGTCCCAGGCTGGGATTTCTGGGAGAATCATACCAGAATCATCACATATCTCAGGAACACATTTTATCTTTGTTAATGTGTTGGTTGGCAGTCTCAAAAAAACTTTAGCATAGGCACATATAATATGACGGAGGTTGAACATTTCTAAGGATAATGACGGAAGATGCCCAGAGAAACCCTTACGAAGGAGAAGACCATCACTTTAACTTCTTCAGGTGCTGTTCTGAGTGCCCAGCTTTGAGTGCCTGTCTGGACAACGAATGATGTTTGTCAGGGGTTCATCACATGAGCCGGACACGGGACAGAATTCCGGAGTGAATCTGCCAGAAATCTACTGCAGTGTCTCCCATAGTAATCTGTCCATGGGAGACTGGTTAGTTCTCCATTCTTATGAAATTAGCACAAATGCTCATACTTTCTGGATTACATAACCGTCAGCTATTATTTATGCTTCCAGTCCAGCGTTAATTCAACAAAGATAATTCAGTACCACTTGTCACCTACCCAAAGTGTTGTCTAGGGTATGCCGGGGCTTGTTAATACCCCTAGACAACCCTTTGGGTAGGTGACAAGCAAGGAAGTCATGCTGAGCCATTCAGCTTGCATTCAGGAGTAACCATTGTTTTTCTTTGTTTCACCCCAGAAAAGATGCACTGTGCCGCTTCATTGAAAAGAAATTGGGCACCCAAGTACCTTTGACAGGAAACCATCACCCTCATGAGTTCCCTCTTTGTCTTGCCTTGACCAAAGGTAGCATACTTTCTTTGGATTAGTGTAACATACGTATATGTAATTACATACAAAAAGAGAAATTAGCAACCCATTTTTTGTAATGTTGTTTCTATGTTGTAGCTCATGTCAACAATGGGTGCGTCATCTGATTTATTCTGTCTTTAATAGCAGCTAGATGTCCTGAAGATGGCTCTATAAATAACATATCATGTACACGTGGGTACAGTGTAACAGGATTACAAAGCCGAAACACGTGTCGACAACTCGGATAAGCAAGCTGTAGAATAGAGTTTATTTATCCTCTGCTCCTGATGAAGAAAAAGACACTGTAACAACATTAGACAATGTAAAAAAATATAGTTAGATAAGAGTTTCCCTATAACTATCTTAAAAGTGTTGATAAAAATGATATAAGGTAACTTGTATACTAACCCCCAGTCACAAATGTCTTTTGTGTTCGAAATTGTTGCATTAGCAGAGCTATGCAAACACTGTGTATGTGGTTATGTCAATTAAGTGCTCACAAGGGGTGTCAGCCCAAGTAATCGTCTGATCAAAACAAAACCAAGCCTTTGTTAAAATCCAGAAAACTGGATAAATACAATAATAAAAATAAAAAATAAAAAAAAAATAAGATTTTATGTTGATTTTTAAGGCCTCCATGTACACTAAAGAAAATAAATAAAATGTGTTTTTCTGCAATATAATTCAAATGAGTGACATGAGCCTTGTTGGTTTTACTCTTTTTCTCTTGAACTGGGAGCATAAATAACAGCTGGCGATTGTGTAATCCAGAAAGTGTGAGTATGTGTGCTAATTCCATGATAAGGGCGGGGTAACCAGTCTCCCACAGACAGATTACTGTACACATTCTTCCACACTTGAGTCTGGTCCCCCGATAAAAAATAAACCAGTGGAAGTACCCAATAGATGCAGTGTCACCCATAGTGTAAAGAGCCACAGCACAAACAGAAATTCCCGCCCAATGAAAGGCAAGTGTCCCTGAGGCAATGCCCCAAGAAAGACACACTATGGGCGACATTGCTTTCTTGGTGGGCAAATAGACATGTGTGGGCAAATGCCAGCACGAATGTGTATTTACTATAGTAGTACTGGGCTAAATGTGCAAAGGCACCATGTATACTTACTATTTATTGAGGGTATGTCTTGGTCAAAGCCATTATGAATGGGTACACATAGCAGACAACACAAGCAGCACTTGGCATATTGGACGAAGCCATCATGAGGGTGTACTTACAGTAGCAGTAGTGGAACTACTAGTGTGTGTGTGTGTGTGTGTTTGTTTGTGTGCTTCTCTTAACAGTGGCATACATCAGTACTGGAGTCATTTGGAGAAAGCCATCGTGAACAGGCTCTGGCACTGGGTGGGGTGGCGGTGCATGAAATTAAAGCTGGCATTTCTTTGGGTGACAGCCCAGCAAAGGTATTTATTTTGCAGCCATATATAATGTCTTCTGAAAGTGACCATACAGCTACTTCTGGACAGGTGTACTTTCAGTAAGCAGTACTGGCCGTACAGATCATAGGCAATCCAACCCCAGTGTCCTTAGTACTTGAATTAATGGGAAAAATCATCATGAGCAGTTACTTAGTTTAAAAGTGCTGGGGTTATTGCGCAAAGCCAAAATTAGTTTGTATTTTCTTAGGTGTACTGTCAAAAACCACCATGAGTGTGTTCTTGAAATTGGAGTACTGTCATTTTTCCGCAAACTCGTCATCACTGTGTACTTAAAGGAGCATTACTGCCCTATTGGGTGAAGTCACACAGAGCATACATTTATAGGAGCAGAAGCTTCCTTACTAGACAAAGCTATCACGAGTGTCCACTTATAGAGGCAACACTGGCATTATTGGGAAAAGCAGAACCTCTGTGAATGTGTGTGTGTGTGTGCTTACATTTATGCTACTGGAATCATTGGGCAATGCCTCCATGAATAGACACATTAACAGTACTGGGTTTATTCGGCATAGCCATCGCGAAGTTGTGCTTACTAGCAGTGTTGCATAATTGAGCAAAACCATCATACATAAAGTGGTAAGGCTGGCATAAATGGGGGTCATAATCATCCTTTCAATGCATTAGAACATGATTCTGTGCCAGTGTCAGGAGAGACCCTCCCAGAAATATCCTTGGTTGCTTTGCGCTCCCTCACTTTGCTCTCTATGCTAATTCTTTATTCACCACTAGTTACTCCCACCTAATGTCGGCTTTATCCAACATATGTTAACTCAAACTATGCTCAGTTAAAACGATGAGTACTTCTACATTTAAATCAATCTAAAGCCCACCGAAAATGTCCCACAGCTCAAGGCCATGCTCAGATAAGTCTACCGGGCAATAGGGCAATGCCTGGCGTGCATGCCCAACATGCTAGCATGGACTAGTTAATTTTGGGAATGCGGGCCAGTTTTATGAGTCACTTTACTGTGCAGCTAATAGCTTTGACCAGTTTTAATTTTGACCAGTAATTTGCAATACATTAAGTTATGTTATGTTGACTTATAACGCGCGCTGCTACCACCCAGGGACAGTCTCCCGGCACTCAAGTAGCTCTGCAAGAAAGAGGACGGGGTTGGTTAGTCAGAGTAGAGGGATGGGATAGGTCCAGAACCAGGAGAAACTGGCGTCTGTGTGCTGGGTTGCAGATGGGTTGAGTGCGTGCACTGGCGTGTTGTATCCATAAAGGGTGAGGCCCAATGCCTAGGTTTTTTGTTGTATGTGAATGTCTATTATTTGGATGTGTGTTTGTATGTTTTATGTGCTAATTGCTGGTATTTAAGGTTGTGGTTGAGTGTACTGGTTTGTGTATCCATACTGGTGAGGCTCAATGCCTTTTTTTTTTGTTGTATGTGAATGTGTGTTATGTTGGTGTTAGGCAGAATTATATGCAGTACCCTTTGGGAACACCACACACAATTAAGACTACAAGTGACAGTACAATTTCACCTCTGGTACAAGCCTGTACTACACAGTTATAGCGGTAGCAGTAGCGGAGCAGCCAGACTTATCTAAAGAGTAAGTGAGCAGTACAAATAGATACACACAAAGGACAGCAATTACTATGATTCAGGCAAACACTGACTCAAGGTTTCGAAGTAAAATAATATATACATATATTTATTTACTCAACAGTTATATAACATTTCACTATTCTAAGCAAGTTCAAAATCACAATCATAAATACACCACACCACTTCCCTTAAATTCCAGCCAAGTTAAGCTCACAAAATGAAGTTGGAGCAAAATGGCACTCCAGCAATTTAAAAGGGAGGGAAATACAAAGTTATTAGAAATTAGGCAAAACCAACAGGTAAGTACTCAGGGCAATTGAACAAGAGAGACTACAGTGAGGAGATCAGCTAGAAAAGGCTTAGGGCCAAAGTCAATGGGTCAAAAGTCTTTTGCTCAAGATCACACAGTTCAGGGTAGTTTGCAGTAAAGTTCGTGTCACAGATTCCGGACGAGGTTGGTTGGTAGAAAAGTTAGTTCAAAGAAAAGAGAAGGACAAGCCCTCGGATTGGAGAAATATTTCAAACACTTTCACCGCGGATGAGCGAAACGCACAACTGGATTTGCACAGTGCCTTAAAATGAAGAGGGGGCTGTAGCTGAGGCAGACGTTCCTGGTAGTTCCTGCAGGCTCACGGTTCCTGAAGCGACTGTCGGACTGATCAGAAGTGGGAAGACTGGAGGGTCCTGCACTACCCAGGGAAGAAACCAGCAGCAGCGGCAAACAATGGATAAAATGTGCGCTCCTTAAAACCCAAGCAGGGTCCAACCTTCCTGGCTATCCAGCCCACTGTAGCTCTGTACAGCGAATTCGACCAGAGGCGGGGTCCTGGCTTGTAATTTGGCCCAAATGGTTGGTCCCACCAGCTCAAGGGAAGAAGTTTCCTGAAGGATCTTCTCTGTCGTCGGATTTGGAGGTTCAGACCTGCAGCAGGGCTTCACCCGGCAATTCAGTTGTTTTAGGGGTCCTCTTCTTCCAGTTCGTCATTGGTTCTTTCTTTACAGTGGCGACTCTGCCTTTCCAGTCCCAGAGACCTGCTTTTTATGCAGTTTTCCCCCATTCATACAGCCTGGCTGTCAATCACACAGCAGGGTGGCTGGACTGGCAAGGCCAGTCCCCTTAGCCAATCAGACAAGAGTGCGACTTGAGTTACCAAGGGAACCCATTGTTAGGCAGAATCCTGTGCAGTTCCTTTAGGGAGCACTACAGAAGATTAAGACTACAGGCATATGCAATACATCCCCTTTGGTATCAGTCTGTACCACAAAGATTTAGTTGGTAGCTGTGGCTAAGCAGTCAGACGTGTCTCAAGAGGAAGATGAGCAGTATTCAGGGTTTACACATTAGGACTACAATACTATGGAACAAGGAAACACTGACCAAAGCTTTGTATCAAAAAGAACATATATATGTATTTGACACTCTCTGATGTTCACACGCAAATCACTATTGTAAAAGCAAGTTAAATCAGTCAAGAAAAGTAACTCCCTATTTAATTGTAGACAAGTTTGAGCAAGAGTGAAAACTGAGCAAAACGGCACAGTGAAAATCAATCAGAAATGGCACTCTTACAATTTCTCAAAAGGGAGGGAAAGGACAAGCTATACCGATGTATACTCTTTAACACACCAGCAACACTTCCCAATAAGATTGTGAACAAGTTAGGCAAGGCAGTACTTTAGCATATGCAATACTGAGGTGAAAACCAAGCAAAATGGCACTTCACAAATGTAAAATGAGGGAAGGAAAAGGTGGTTATAAGAGTTAGGTGCACCAACACATTTCTAGGTGAGAAGCAGTCTAGAGAAGGCAGTTGCAACAGATTTAGCCAGATTCAACAGGCCTGTGCCAGAGTCAATGGCACAGGGCAATGAGCCCAGGAGCAAAATGTTCTAGTAGCTGCAGTGAAGTCTTTGTTTAACGATTCGAAAAGGCGGTTGCAGAAGGTGAAAGACAATGTTAGATGATAGGGACGGCCAACCCAGTAGGTAAGTAAAGGATTTAAAACACCTTTAGCAGTACCCAACGAAACGGGAGGCCTGGCAGAACAATGTACCTTAAAAGTGGAAGAGGTTCCTGCGGTGGCGGTAGTTCCTGGCAGTGTCTGCTGTTCGGGAGATCCAGCAGAGGAAGAGAGGCTCTCATCATGGAGGAAGGTTTGAGTTACTGCACTGCCCAGGGATGAAACCAGCCGCGGTGCTGCCAAAACGAATAAAAGGTACACTCCTTTAAATCACGGTCATGGTGGACGGGTGCCTGGCTATCCGGTCTCCGAGTGCAGGGCACTGGCGATTCGACCAAGGCAGGTCTTGGAAGGTGATTGGTGAACTGGTTGGCCCCACCATCTCAAAGGAAGAAGACTCTTGCAGAGGAAGTTCTTCTCAAGTCGTTGGAGAAAAGTGGTGAGGATCTGCAGCAGGGCTTCACCGGTGGTTCAATCGTTGCAGATGTCTTCAGCTTCTCTCCTCTTTGGTTTCTTAGTTCCAGTGGTGACATCTTATCCTCCAGTCCTCAGGACCCTGCTTTTATGCAGCAAGACCCCCATTCATACAGCCTAGCTGTCACTCACACAGTGGGGTGGCTCTCCTGGATGGAGAACCCCCCAGCCTATCACAGCAGAGTGCGACTTGGGTTGCGTAGGCAACCCTGTTCAGGGTGCCTATTCCCCCTCCCACACATCCTGTCTACCCCAGACTCAGTGTCGCCCCGAGAGGAGGGCTTCTGTGCAGAAGCCCGCCAAAAGGACGAACAAAGGATCCCCGACATGGGTTAGGATTATAGAGAAAGACACGAGAAAGAAATATAATCAAAGTTCTGGCAATAAAGGAGTAAAGTTAATATTAAAATAACCCAGCGGTATTTCAGAGGCTGTCAGAAAAAGTGGTAGCCTCGAACAATGGGAAAATCCCATAGGGAAATATTTGCGATTGAATATTTAGGGTAGTAACCACTGCCACCAGCCAGAAACCTTTGAGAGAGGGACTGTACGGTACCCCCTCGAAAATGAACACTAGGGAAAAACTTCCATAGTAAGATGGGTTGTACTGGTTTAGTTAATAATTATTGACTAGTAAAGTCAATGGGGACTTTACATGCCCTGGGAGATAGTAGTCAGTCCCAGGGTATGGAGTCTATGTTTGGGGGTCGCTACAACACCCCTGTGGTACGGCACGGAGGGTGCTGTGTACCACACATGTTAAAAAGATGATTCCTATGAGGGTGAGAAAACCCCATAGACCATAAGCACACAAGATAGCCTAAAACACACTCTAGCAATATGTCTAAGAGTGGGAAAAAAGGGTCTCACTCTTAGCAGGAGAAAAAAATAAACCCTTCAAATCCAGCAAAGCTGCTGGGGTACTCTATAGGTAAGAGAAATTAGCCCTAACACTGCCCCCCCCCCCCAGACTAAGGGACAGGAGGATCTAATCCACTCCTGGATGAGTTTCTTATCTCTAGTCGGTTAAAAACATCCTAGAGAGACCATCAGCATTTTGGTGGTGACATCCTGATCTATGCTCAAAGGTTTTCCTTTGTAAGCCATATGACCTACAAACCCTTTCTGGTACATCTTTCTTATTTAAGGTATAAAGGAGCTGACCCAACAGTCCCCTTGAAGTTGCAACAACTTCTGAACCCAAAATAGGTTTTCTCAAGGGGTCCTTAAGAAGGATTCCCATTAGATCTAGAAGGGCCTCCATGGTTCCTCACCACCTCTCTTTCAAGAGCAGGTTGGGTCTCAGGCATCCTGGTTGGAGGGTCAGAGGTCAAGCAAAGTACAGGCTTCCTCTTCTTCTGAGATGTGGTTTTACCTGGTGGAGAAGTTTCTTTCCTACCACTGGGTTTTCCTTTGGAGTCTTCAGTAGAAGAGTCCACAGCCTTAAGGTTTTTAGCCTTGGGCCTATTTCTCCTGGATTTCTACCAGCTTTGAGAATTACCAGTTCTCACAGGCCTAGAGAGGGGTCCAATCTGTATATCCACCTCTTCCTCAGAAGCAGAGGGAGTCAAAGACTTTATAATTGGATGGTCAATGGGGGAGCTTGGTTTGGGCTCCCATTTTCCTAACATTCTAGCCTCAGGTTTGCCTGTGTTAGAGGTCAATTTACTAACATCAGGGCTTTCAGTGGGGGTCTCAGTAGAGGTTCCCACAGGCTTAGAGTGGTCTCTTAAGGTTGCCTCTCTAGCCAATTTGGTTTGGTCCTGTGTCTCCATACTGGGAGGCCTGGGGGTACAGGATACTACTCCTAGAGTTTTTAGATCATTCCCCAACAGGACTCTCCCATGCACCTCAGGCTGAACACTGACAGGAACCCTTACTGTCATGTTATTACACTGAATGAGGGCTGGTAGAATAGGAACCAACTGGACAGTACCTCCAGAAAATGCAATGGGAACTTTGGGTGCCTTAGCAACATCCTCAGGCTGAAAAGAACTTTCATCCACTACTGTTCTGCTGGCCCCAGTGTCTCTCCTGGCAGAAGTATCCTGGCCATTGACAAGAACACTGTCCATGTAATATACCTTAGAGTTTTCTGGAAGGGAGTCGAGTCATACACTCCCCTATTCTTTTTGCTAACCAGACCCATGGACTCTAAGGATACAGTTGCTTGAAGAGCCAATGGTTCTTCAGCAAACAACTCATAGTGTGCACTAGCCATTTGTACTTCTTCCTGTGGAGAGAAGGCTAAGGAGACTGTGATGATCCCTGCAGGTTTACCCTTGCATCTAGGATCACTCTTTACATGGTCAGTAGACCCGCAAACATAGCATTTTCCAAATGCTCTCAGGAATGGCGGTTTCTGCTGACCTACCCCTGGTTAAGCCCCAGAGGGTTCACTAGCCTTATTCGGTTTCCCAGAGGGCTTACCCTGGCTATTTTGTTATTTGTGGCCCTCTTTCGAATGGGAGGTATTAGAATTCTCTTAGTTCTCTTTTGGTGGCTGCTTCCCCTCATCCTTCTTCTGAGTTGCCCCAGATTCCTTGTGAGTAGTCCTGTTGGCAACCCACAAGTCAGCACTCTTGCCTAACTTCCTAGGATCCATTTCCTTAGAATCAGCCAAGTGCTGTCTGAGCTCAGGAGAGCAGGCATCATAAATAGACTCCAACATTACAAGATTTCTCATTCCCTCATAAGTGTTAACTCTGTAACCCTTAATCCATCCCTCTAAGTTCTTCAAACACTCATTCACCCAAGTAACCCAAGGGGTACTATCATGCTTTTTGATGCTCTTAAACCTCTTAAGGTAATAAGAAGGAGTCTTCCCAAATCTAACTATCGAAGCTAGCTTCACGCATTCATAATCCATCCTATCCACCTCCCCCAACGCCATTACCACATCAGATGCAACAGGGGGGAACCTAGAGAACAACCAGGGGATCAACTGATTCCCTGTGAAATCCTGGAGCCCATGATTGTATTCAAACATAGCTAACCAATCTAATACATCCAACTTAGGTTCATACATACCCACAATCTCTTTAGGCATCCAGGGTCTTTTTGGACTGGAAGATCTAGAGGATTCAGGGAGAGAAGTATTTTCCAAAAACAATTTCTTCATCTCTAGCTCATGGTTGTGCTCCATTTCTTTGAGCTTTAGTTCTTGATGTCTCTGTTCCATTTGAGCACTAATTCTTTTGAATTCATTTTTTCTAGAGTGATAAATTCAGGACTTAATGTGGGATCGGACAATGGTCCAGTAGCCATAGGTTGAGGCCTTTGAGCAGGCAGAGGGCCAAAGGGGGTGACATGGTTATCCTCCTCTTCCTCATCTGCTTCAACAATAACATCATCAACATTATCAGCGTCAACGTTTGCGACATTTGCTGGAGGGGTAGCCACTACAGCCCCATTCTCCAGACTTTGTTTTTCTAACAATCTTTCAATCATTTCTGATTTCTTGCCTTTGACAGGAAGACCTTTCTGTCTACACAGATCCCTTAAATAATCAGCAGTATTTGTAAGCATGGTCTCCTGGCTATAGCTTTTCATCTTTACTGTTTTCAAAATTAACTTTTAGTGATTGTTAAGCCTTGTGGTTAATTGAACCAAGGTACTAGCAGCACTCTAAAATGTAAATCCAATACTTACATCCCCAGTGCTGTACACCAGTGTTAGGCAGAATCCTGTGCAGTTCCCTACAGAAGATTAAGACTACAGGTACATGCAATAAATCCCCTTTGGTATCAGTCTCTACTGAGGCAAGGACCAGAAAGGACCACTTTGCCACAGACATCTCTTTCCTGCTCCTCCCAGCGTTTTTCTGATTTGCTGATTTTTGCTGCCTTACAAGAGGTGAAAAGACTTTTAAGGACTTACATCACTGTTATATATATATCGAGCCTTAGGAGATATACTAATCGCTTATATTTTACTTGTTTTAGGCTCTAACCTTTGGCCACACCCCCTTTGTGGGCGTTTGCCATAAATCTGAAACGTGCGCGCACCAGCACGCGCACCGAGGCAAGGACCGGAAAGGACCACTTTGCCACTTCGCCGCGGCATTGTGTGCTCGTGTGTCCAGCCCGCTCCTTACCTAAACAACATCTTAAGTTCATCGAGCAGAGCAGTTAAAGCTCAGTGAAACTAGATGAGTTTCATATAAGTGGAGGTTTGTGTTTGAATTTGTTATTGAAGATTACCAAGTACGAGTGTACGAGTGAGCCGCTTAGTTAGGCATAGCGTTGCTTTGTGTTGAACAGTGTTGAACAGTATTTGTATTCGCAACTATACTCATGTTGCAATGCCTATATTCACTAAAATCAGATATGCCTGCGGACCTACTTGTACCTCAAAGAAGGGGAGGGGGTGGGGGGAATGTAAAGGGAGGCGGCTCCATGCGCGTATCGCGCAAAGTTATAACGCTCACGCGATATTCTAAAATGTTTCCCTGACACCTTTTACCTCCCCCAACTCTAAATGTGCCCCCAAGTCACACCATTTTGCAGACAGCTATTCCTCCGTGTAACCTTGACTCAAGGTTGCAGGCCTCTGACGCTCTTAGTGCCGAGGAAGAGATTGAGACTGACACTGAGACTGAAAAAGTTCCAGTAGTTTCAGACGAAACATTGTTGCGTAACACTTGGGTACCCCCTCGCTTTCTCCCAGCGGAAACCCTGACACATGGATTTGTTGATGAGAGCCCAGATACCGGTCATGTAATACCTGATATCTCATTGCATGCCGATGCTTGTGATCTCTCAAACGAATCTAAGACTTGCTCTGCCTCAACTCCAAGCATAAATGGCTCTGTGTTTCCAGGATCTCCGGCTGTCTCCTTCGTGCATCCTACCCCACGTAGGAGTACAGCACCTCGTTCTGAGCCCCATGCAACGTCTCCAGTGCTCCCTACTATGGTAGAAATAACCCTGTCAGCAGTAAATATGACCATAGCAAGCCTCTTTAAATTGTTTGAAACGTTAGAGTCAAAATTGACAAGGCAAACAGAGCTGATACAAGACATTTCGAAATGGATTGCAGAAGAATTAGCATCCAAAAACAAACAAGCACTAGAAAATGAAAAACGAGCACATTATATCCCATTCGCAAAAATAACTAAAGCCAGCACGCGTACTGTGAATGAGAATCTCACAGCTGTACTGTTCATTGAAAAAATAAAATTTCCCATGCTAGCTACAGAGTTGGTTCCAGATCCTCAAGTAGATCCTCAAGTAGAAATTGAGTCAAGAAAAAACAACTCTTGGATTAGTATAGAACAAAACTCACAGGAAAACATACCAGAGCTAAATCAAACACAGAATGATGAAGGACATTTTGAAATCTTTGCTAAAAACAAAAAAGCGCAGCGGTCCAAACAAAAGCTCACAATAAACATGCGAAAATCAAGATTAGGGATAAAGAAACAACAACAAGCGCCAGTATCCCGAAAGAACAAAATAAACGGAGTGACAGAGAATAAATTGGATGGTGACAAAGATAGCTGTGAAAATGTGTGTGAAAATGCTCCTACCACCTCTTTGGGAGATCACACATTAACAAATCCTCCTTTAAATGACCTGCTTAATGCATTAAACGAACACCAGCAATCTGCCAGTTTGGAAAATGAGACCCAGTCCACAGTAATTAAAGATGTTCGCCCAAAAGCACTGAAAGAACAAAAAACCGTGCAAGATCCATTGGCAACGAAAAAACGAATTAATGATCCAAATAATGACTTGTATCATGAACAACGCAGGCAAGACATTAGAAAAGAAGTTGAAGCATATCTAAACACATTGAAAATCAAAGAAAACAGTGTCTGCAATCAGCCACCACAAGAGTCTGAAGCACCAGTGAGCAAAAAACAGCTATTAGTGGTTAACACTAATATGGAAAATAACTTCAGTCATAGTGACACGAGCGCTGAGCTGTTGTTAATGAATCAAAACAACCAAATGAAAACAATGTATGGAGAACCATTTTTTAAGACCAATGAAGCACAACCCAATCAACAAAGAGCATCCAATCGGGAAGCTGTGGATGCATATATAAATGCACAACAAGGAAATGGAAATTCAAGAACACAGCAACCTGATAAGGCCAGCTCAGGTGCAACGTCTTCCATAACGCAAAACCATGAGAACCAGTACCCAGCGTTCGACATGAGAAACCCAGAACTATTCAGAAATCAGATTGATCCTCACAAAACAAGTACCCAACCCAACTGCTTCATAATACATGAGAAGAGGGTTGGATTTGCTTCAATACCAACTGAAGATACGATTCACAATAGTCCAACACAAGCATCAAGACATTTGCTGCAAGAACAGACGCGCATTGAAATGTCGATTAAATCTTGCTTAGATGAATACTTTGGAAAGATGGAACACAGTAATGGATTCAAAAGACCTCTTCAGAACAACCCAATGACATAGTTCACTAACAGTGCTTTAGGACAAGTACAACATAGTCTTGAAGAATCGCCACAGCCCTTCTGCCCTAAGTAGAGCAATGCACAGACCATGGATATCAAGAGCCAACAGCCTCGAGATAAGAACTCAAACTACTCAAATAAAGCTAATAAAAAGGAACCAGCAAATAAAACAACTGAAAGGAGATATTCATTGATCATGAAATGTCGTGCTGCCCCGTATTCCACATTTGACTTGTGCAGAACAAGTGTTCTGAACATATTTGGAGATATTCCTGAGCTGGAGGATATATCCACTACAGACATCGACCAGATTGAATTCTTGAACAATGAGTATCTTTCAATTGTACGATTATGGATAACATCGAGAGTAGTGCTGAATGCCCTGTGGAAAGCAAAGATGGAGATATTCAAGTTGGGATTCATAATCGCCCAAGATCCGCATGCAAGAGGGCAAGTGGATCAACAATCCGTCCAGGCTCCTAAACATGTGCCTCAAATCTATCAAAGAGCTGCATCAGAGTCCAGTATGCACCAAAGAGTATAACAATCAACCATTTGTGTCCAGAAAATCTGCCTCGCCTCCTGGAACACCCGTGGACCAATCACCTACAGCAAGAGAAAGGAAAGTGCTTGGAGGATTATGACATCATAACCTTACAAGAAACATGGCTGAGAAACACTCCTCTTTGGAACAATCACAAGGTCATATTGTCACCAGCAGCCAAGGCATCCACGGACAGACCAACCTCAGGATTGCTAGTGGCAGTAAAACTGGCTAGTGGCCTAACTGTCAAATCTTGGGCAGCTCCTAATGATTTCCTTCAGCTGGTAAGGATTGATCTACAGAATTCGTCCTTTGCTCTAATAAATATGTACAGAAATCCGGCAGGCATTACAGACGATGCATTCTATTGTGCTTTGACATCGCTTCTAGATCTAATTCTGGCTACTTCAGATATCTCGGCCACTATCGTTCTAGGGGATATTAACCTAAACTGCATATCTAGCCAAAAACTAAATAAACCAGGTCAAGTTGAAAGGTGGATTCGATTTATGGCAGATAGGAATTTCAAACTGGCCAATGGATCCCTACCATGAGATGTGCCCCGAAAGAACACCTGGCATCGAGGCAAATCAAGCAACATCATTGACTACCTCTAAGTAGATGAAAACCTATTCAGTCTAGCCACCCACTTCCAAATTGTAGAACAATCTAATAGTGACCATCATCTGCTCTCATTAACATGGTCATGGTCCTTACAGCAAGCTTCTAATTCCTACAGAAGAATGACACAGAGTGTGATGGTGAACAATGCTAAATCCAGATACAGATGGACCGACAAAACTTTATACATGCTAGGAAATGACCTAGATGCGTGTGGGAAAAACGAAATCTCTTACATCGGTACCATGAACAAATACAGAACGGTGTTAAGCAAAAATGGTCAACAGGCCTTCCATCACAAACATCAGTTCGACCAGGAGGTAAAAGATCGAAAAGTGGCCAGGAGAAGAGAGAAACATGCAATTCAACTATTACCACGAGAGCTTCAAGCTCAAGCTATTAGAAGTGCAAAGACCAAATTCAGAAATTGGACTCGTGGAAGGGCGGCTTTCATGTTCCAGGTGGACAGTGAATGTATGTTGCGCAGTATCAATAATAAAAGCGCTGCTGAAATATGGGCATTACTAAATAACGCACAATAGGATAAACAGAATCATGACCAAATCAATGGTGTCCTAAAATGGCAGTGGGTACTTCACTTTTCAGAATTATACAGGGATATTACCAACTCGAATTTAAATCACGAATTCCCTAGAGCAACCACATGGAACTTAGAGTTCTCAATAACATCCATATGAGAACTAATAGTACGATCAAGTAGTTCCAGAGCTACAGGACCGGATGGTCTGAGCAATGCAATGTTCAAGGCAAATCCGACTGCTTGGGCTGTCATCCTTGAAAAAATCTTCAGAGCAGTTGTACATAACAAAAGCTTACCTGACTCTTGGCATACCTCGATTGTGGTGCCTATCTTTAAGAAGGGTGACAGATCTAAGCTGTCTTATTATAGGCCCATTGCTTTGCTCGACGCACCGGCCAAGATCTTTGCAAGAATAGTGCTCTAGGAATTTAATTCATGGTCTAAAATTGAGAAAAAACGGGACCCTAACCAAACGGGCTTTGTTCCAGGTATGGGCACTAGTATAAATTTGACATGTATAAATGCTATTAAGAATCAAGCACGAAGTACTAGACAGCCATTTATCTGATTTTAATGCGGCCTTTGGTTCGGTCTCACGATCGTTCCTTATGACTAAATTATCAAAAGCAAACTGCGCTAAAACACTGAAAGACATCATTCATGCACTACATTCACAAACATCTATACGAATAAGACTGAATGCAGAAGGTCTCCTTTCCTCAGCAATTGAAACTGCTAGGGGCCTGAAACAGGGATGCATAATGGCGTCCGCGCTATTTAGCTTCTTCATTCATGACATTCAAGAGGTATTTGTAGGTCAGGTGACAGATGCCCCAAAATTAAATGGTATGTCTATAGCTGCATTGTTGTATGCAGATGATTTAGTTCTCTGTTCTAAGAGTCCAATGGGGTTACAAACACTACTAACTCTTTTGACTCAGTATATACAGACCAACTTGCTGAGTATAAATCTTGAGAAAACAAAAATTGTCATGTACGCCCCGAAAATAACAGCTCGCAACACAAAGGTTTGGACCATACAGAACACCACAATCAATGTTGTGAGTCAATATGTTTATCTGGGCATTACCCTTGATATGAGTCAACGTAATCATGGTCATCTACAAGTATTGCAACAGAAATTACAAACCTCAATATCTCAAACGAAAATCATAATGAGGAGGTGCAGCAGATTTTCCATCTTGACAGCCTGGACATATTACACCCAAAAATGCACCCCTGTGTTGCTTTATGGTATGGAAGCTATGGAACCACTTGAGGGCCGTTTCCTTGACAAATTAGAAGCCTCATTTTGGAGGCAAATACTACACTTACCCCAAGCGGTCCCAGTAGTGTGGATCCGCTATGAGTTGGGCCTAATCTCTTTAGTAGAACAATATCACTGGTGCATGTGCACTTTACTCAGAACATGTCTTCTGTATAATGATGCTAGAACTCTCCTGAGAATATGGTCATCTTGCTTGTTGCAGTCTGAACAAGGGTTTGCCAAAAAATGGTTGCAAAGTATATGTCATATATTAGCTACTGCAAATGCCACAATTGAACTGCTTGTTAAGAATCCGGTTAAAGTAAAATGGCAGATCTTTACTAAAGACTGTATTCAAACAAGAGAGCGATGTATGACTTATAAACATTTTGATGGCGACTGTATGATAGACAAACATTTTTGAACTATGTCGCCTTATTTAGTAAGAAGTCCTACTGTGGCTGTGAGATCAGCAATTATGCGCCTAAGGTTCAATTTATGGCCCACGAGGGCAGTTCTAGCCGAAAGACGCATAATTCAAGAATCGAACAATATTTGTCGATTTTGTCAGTTGACTAATGAGGGGGAAACATTGAAACATCTCATCATCGAATGCCCTCAGCTGGTCTCTCTAAGAATGACACACTTTGCTGATCAGTATGGATTTTTGGCTGAGGCGAATCAAGACTTACGTTGGAAAATAATCGTTTCAGCTCGTTTAGTGAGAATCAGAATTGCAACTGCCAATTTTTTGAATGTGCTGAACTTATAGTATTCATGTAAGAGAACTCAAGTAGACATCTAAGATGATGTGAAATGAATTGACATGAACCAACAATTAATTGTGTTTTAAATTGCTTTTTAATCATTTAGTGTTTGCAATTCCTTCTGAACTTTTAACTTTTAACGCTGCAAATTTTGTATTTTTGTATTTTTTTAATTTTTGTATCTTGTATTTTGCATTTTTGTACCTTATTTCTTGAAACCGTAAAGTGTGTTTTCAATTTTAAACTTTAAACTTATGTCGGAAAAATGATTATGTGAATATGAACTTATGTGAAAAATGATTATGTAAATTTCATTTCTTTTGTAAGTAAAATATTGTAAAAGTTAATTAATTAACTAAACACTATAAAAACATTTTTTTTTAAAAATCAGTCTGTACCACAAAGATTTAGATGGACGCTGTCGCTAAGCAGTCAGACTTATCTCAAGAGGGAGATAAGCAGTATTCAGGGTTTACACATTAGGACTACAATACTATGGAACAAGGAAACACTGACCAAAGCTTTACATCAAAAAGAATATATATATTTATTTTACACACTCTGATGTTCACAGACAAATCACTATTGTAAAAGCACGTTAAATCAGTCAAGAAAAGCATACAAGGGGGGTGTGGCCAGCGAGCACTCGATGGAGACGTGATCCGTTAGTGCTCTGAGGGCCGCCGCAATATCCTGCATAAATCCTGTGTAATTGGGCGATTGAATTCATGAAAATAGCAATGAACTGTGGCGGAAACCTGACAGATTAACGGGCAGCAATTGCGGCAAAATCCGCTCTGTGAAACCGGAGATAATCCCCGCGAAAGAGGGGCACACCAGGCACCGAGGAAGAAACCAAAATGGCCGACTGCAACAGATGTGAAGTATGGGGAAACAGGGTAGGAGTGCATATATATATATTTATTATGGTGTTACAACTAGTAAAATTAAGTATTATTATTAAATATGAAGGGGACATGAAATGTACGTCTTCTCTCCTTCTCTCCTCTTCCAACTGACATCCGAGCCAACGTTCCAGGCCTGTTCACCTCCCTTTCTTCCACGTGCGTCCCCTCGTGCAGATGCACGAGCTATGTACAGTGTACTAGGACACTACACATCTCCCTTCTTTATAGGACAATAGTTTGAACGTTTTATTCTACATAGTCATACAGGTAACTTGGTGGTCTGTATTTTCTTCCCGTCCTGGACCTTATCCTGTCACTTCCTTCAGGGTAGTTATCTGAGTCTGTTGCCAAGGAAGAAACTCTCCAAGACATTCTGCACAACCTATCATTCTCTCCCCGCACATCCCCATCATCTTTGTCATTAGTTTGACACTTTCTCCTTCTCTCCTTGCTCACTTCAACCACTTCATCGGTACTCTCCACCCATTGATCTCTCATATCCATCACTCTCTCATTGTTCCATACTCTACCATCTTGAGTTTTAACAGCATGAGAGTATATCTCTACCACTCTCACTGGCTTGGACCATTGGCATCCACCTTGTCTCAGGTTTACAGGAAGTTTTATCCTCACCCAACTACCCACTTGGAACTCAGGTCTTTTCCGGAAGCGCTTCTTATCGTGCAGCATTTTATTGTTCATTTGTCTCTGCAGAATACTCTGTTTCGCTTCCTCTATACTAATCTCGTTTCTCACCAGATCACTCATCCACCCTGGAAATATTTTTGTATTAGCTTTCCTGCCCCTACTCAACTCAAAGGGTGTAACTCCTGTGGAGCTGTGAGGAGTGAATCTGTGAGCTAACATGGTTTCTTTAACTACTCCCTTCCATTCCTTTCCGTTAGCCCATGCTAATTTAATGGCATCCTTTATTATTCTGTTGAACCTCTCCACAATACCGTTGGTTTGTGGGGGGTAAATGGCACACAATTTATGATCGATAGCTTTATCTCTCAGATATGTTTCCATTTCTTTGGATTTAAATTGGGGACCATTGTCTGTGAGGACTACTTTAGGATACCCCTCTCTTTCACACACTTCTTCCATGAAATCTATAACATTCCGTGTGGTGACTTGGGGTAGAAAATTAATTTCAGCCCACCTTGTTAACATGTCAATTATCACCAAACAGAAAGTCGCACAGCCATCACTCCAGACTGGACCTATCACATCCATAGCTATTTTATTCCACGGACTCTCAGGGATATCCCTCAACACCATCGGATAATCAGCACCCCTGCATACTTTATCACTTTTGGAGCAAAGGATACATTTCCTGACTTGATCCTCGATCTGCCGATCACAACCGGGCCACCAATAGGTACTTCTAATTCTTCTTTTAGTCTTTACAATGCCTTGATGACCCTCATGGGCCATTACTATAATCTTCTCTCTTAGGCTGGCAGGAGGTATTATCTTGTCTCCTTTCATCAGATATTCACTTTGCAGATACAACTCTTCTCGTACATCCCAGAATGCTTTGACCTCTGTGCAAAGTATCTCATTCTTCCTCCACCTTCCTTCTTTGACTTTCTTCACAACTTCTAGTAAGGCGTCATCCTTCTCCATTCCATCACTCCAATCTTGTTCGGATATAGCTTGACTTGATATTTCGCAAACAGCTTCTTGTTCTCCAGCATCCTCTTCCATATCATTTAGACTAGTCAAACGAGATAAGAAATCCGCTGTAATGTTTCTTGAACCTGGAATGTGTGTAATTTGGAAATTAAACTTCTGTAGTCTCGTGACCCACCTTCTGATTCTGCTGGATACTTTGTCAAGGCCCTTGGTACTGAAAATGTCTACTAACGGTTTGTGATCTGTATGAATGGTAAATTGTACTCCCCAGACAAAGGATCGGAACTTTTCGGTAGCCCACTTAATTGCCAAAGCCTCCTTCTCAATTGTAGCATAATTCTTTTCTGCTCCTTTTAGCAGCCTGGACGCAAAAGCGATTACTAGTTCTTGTCCATTATGATATTGCGATAAAAATGCACCTAGTCCCACATCGCTTGCATCTGTGGTTATTACAGTCTTCCTGCCTCTAACATAGCTTTGAAGTGCTGGGGCTTGAGCTAAGGCTTTTTTTATGAAATGAAATTCCTTCTCGCTCTTCTCATTCCACACAAATTTCTTGTTCATTTTCATTAGGCTTCTCATCTCCACTGTGTGGTCTGAAAAGTTCTCTATAAACTTAGCATAATATTCTGCCATCCCAAGAAAGGTTCTGA
This sequence comes from Ambystoma mexicanum, assembly GCF_040938575.1. Classification (NCBI taxonomy): domain Eukaryota; kingdom Metazoa; phylum Chordata; class Amphibia; order Caudata; family Ambystomatidae; genus Ambystoma; species Ambystoma mexicanum. Next base: position 120,935,765 of record NC_090932.1, on the reverse strand, counting down.
GTTGATCTTTGTTCTCTGGTATATTCATGGATTTGATAGATTCTGCCAAGTCTTTCTTGGGTTTGATGCCATCGCCAGATATTACGTGTCCTAAATATTCGATTTCCTTTCTGTCTATTTTCGATTTGGCCTTACTCAACACCATTCCTGCCTGGTGTAATCTCTGCAGAACTCTATTCAGCCTCACATCATGTTCGTGTTGATCGTTTGCATAAACCAAAACGTCATCTTGGAAAAACACTACTCCTTCCATGTCACCAAGTATTTTCTGCATGACTCTTTGAAAAACTGAGGCCGCTGATATTAGCCCAAACGGCATCCTACGAAATTGATAGAGTCCTTCTGGCGTGATAAAAGCTGTAAAATTTTTTGAGTCTTCATGCAGTTTGATTTGGTGGTATGCTGCCGTGAGATCTAAAGTAGAGAATACTTTTGCAGGCCCTAGAGTAGATATTAGTTCTTGTATGTTGGGCAATGGGTGTCTGTCGGGAATCACACATTTGTTCAACTCCCTCATGTCGACACATACTCTTATTTTTCCCGTAGTTTTCCTTACTATGACCAATAGCGATACCCATTCTGCCGCATCAACCTTCTCAATAATGCCCTGCCTCTCCAATTTGGTTAGTTCCTCTTTGACTTCCCTCTTGAGAGCTAAAGGTACATTCCTGAGTTTCTGGGCTACAGGTTATGAACCTGTCTTTAGTAATATACGATGCGAAAAACCTTTTAAGCATCCGATTACTTCATCTCTGAATATTTCATTCTTTATTTTCTGAATGTCTTCAATGTACGACCCATCAATGTGGTAGACCATTTCATCAGCATTGGGATCTAATCGCACCTTGAGTAGTTTTTGGTGAGTCCAACTGAGTAGAGCAGTCTCTCCTCTCTTAGACACATAAATGCGACCACTCGCTTGCCTGCCTTTAAATTCTAAACTGGCAACAAACCAACCAATCAATTCAATCCTGATCCCACCATAAGCTTTAGGCTTGATGTCTACTTCATGTAGGTATTCTGGTCCGCATTTCCTCCACATTTCCTCTGGTATCAGTGTATATTTTGCCCCTGAGTCAACCATCATATTGACTGAAAACCCATTCACAGCAATTTTAGTTCTGGGACTCTCAACATGTGTGTCTCCGTCATCAACCATGAACACACATTCCTCTTCTTCGTCATCATCTCCAATCCAGTTGGACGCATGTTCTTCGCCTGGATTGCTTCTACAGCATTTTGCTATATGTCCTTTACCCCCACATCTCCTGCAGATCATTTTGAAAGCGGGACACTCTTTATTGTCGGCCCAGTGACTTGGGCTGCCACATCGGTAACACCCTCTTTGTCTGGTTCTCCCTCTGCCATCTTGGGGAAATTGGCCTTTGTTTTGACGTTCTCCTCCTAATACAGGCATCCTGTTCATGTTGAATCTGTTTCCTCTACTGGCTTCTACCTTGTCAGGTCTCCTTGTTGAGAATTGATTCTTGTATGTATCTCCACTTCGCAAAGTCCTTCGCCGCAAATTGCTGTTGCTGGGCAAAGACCCGTCTTTTCGTAATATCATTTTCTTTTTTCTGCCGCCTCTTACTATTCCTATCTCGTCATCTTGATCAGATTGCACAACACTGATCGATGAGTTGACTGATATGTCCTTCACTCTGTTTTCCAAAGTTGAAACACACGTCTCCGTGTGCTCCACTTCTTTGGCCAATCTTAACACTACATCAAGTGTAGGGTCATCTTCAGACCATAGTCTCTCCCTAACCTTGCTGCTCCTGCATTCCAGCATAAATTGGTCCCTGATCCTCTCATCTAGTTGCTGGTTGAACTTGCAATTTCGAGCCATTTTCCTTAGCGCAGTAACATACTGTTCTACGGATTCTTCTTTCTCTTGAACTCGTTTACCGAATTTGTATCTTTCTAGGATAGTGCTTCCAAGAGGAAGAATGGCAGGAGTAATGAAGATTGTCAGCACCAGGAAATCACTGCGAAGAAGAAGAGTGGCAGGAGTAATGAGGATTGTCAGCATGAAGGAAATCACTACGAAGAGGAAGAATGGCAGGAGTAATGAAGATTGTCAGCACCAGAAAATCACTGCGAAGAAGAAGAGTGGCAGGAGTAATGAGGATTGTCAGCATGAAGGAAATCACTGCGAAGAGGAAGAGCGGCAGGAGTAATGAAGATTATCAGCCACCGGCGGCAGTAGGGTTAATGTTATTGCCGGCAGCAACAGGGCCCGCCTCCTTCCAGTGTCACGGAAGCGTAAGTCTTTCGCCTTGCTCAAAAAGACAGTGGGCGGACGGCAGTTCGTAATGGAGGCAACAAAGTGGAGTGAATAAATGAATAAATTAAAAGCAGCTGGAAGCTTTCGGAAACGCACACCGCAGTTAGTGGGCGTGGCAGGCGATCGCGGTTTGAGAGACAGCCGGAGCAGTGAATAAATGAATAAATTAATATCAGCTGGCAGCTCTAGAAAGTGCAGTGGGCGGTGACTGCCGATCGCGGATTGGGGAACAGCCGCGCTCCTACCTACAGTGCGGCCGGAGATCCCTCTCAACGGCCACAAAAGGATCCCATCCTCGTCGCCACTGAAGTATGGGGAAACAGGGTAGGAGTGCATATATATATATTTATTATGGTGTTACAACTAGTAAAATTAAGTATTATTATTAAATATGAAGGGGACATGAAATGTACGTCTTCTCTCCTTCTCTCCTCTTCCAACTGACATCCGAGCCAACGTTCCAGGCCTCTTCACCTCGCTTTCTTCCACGTGCGTCCCCTCGTGCAGATGCACGAGCTATGTACAGTGTACTAGGACACTACAAGATGATACTAATACCCGGCCGTTGAATACCGCTGCAGACGTTCCATCACTGAGGAGAAACGCTGACAAGATACCCTGAGCGTGGTGGGCGATAGCTCGCTCGCCCAGGAAAACTACTGAGACACAGCATGGAATGCTGTAGCGAACCCCACACTGACGCGGATGATCGATGTCCCAGGATAATTAGACGCACTGCCCGCAGCTACACCAACGAGTCCTCCTGCTGATGGAAGGGCACGCCGGCTAGGACCCCAGTGCGCGGTCCACTGTGACTGCCTCCCGATCTGACAAGAACACTGCAGAGCCGCCTCGGACTCCACAGCCTTCCAGAAAACACAACAGAAGGTTGCGGGCGCTCCGTGATATGTAGATCACCCGCTGACCCACCGAGCAGACCTGCGGAGCCAAGGACGAGGACTGGAGGAGAGAGCGGCCAAGCAGCACGGTAAGGAGTGGGAGAGGCAGGAGGCAGACGAAATCGCCCACACCTCAAGACCTCCCGCATTGCGGAGGGCTCGCTCGCCTGCCTGTCTGCCCCCCGATCCCGATCAAGGAACTGCATAATTCCTAACAAAGAGGCCTCTGGCACGTAGTGGAGCCGCAAACACCATAAAGTGACAACCCTGGGCAAACGCAGTGCTAAAACGAACCTGCCTGCACGCA